>NW_020837965.1:7381095-7536154 GCF_003676395.1 Aethalodelphis obliquidens | reverse complement strand
TTGCCTTACCCAGGTATGTGGGGAGTTTCTTGCCTTTTGGGAGGTCTGAGGTCTTCTGCCAGCATTCAGTAGGTGTTCTGTAGGAATTGTTCCATGTGTAGATGTATTTCTGGTGTATCTGTGGGGAGGAAGGTGATCCCTGTTTCTTACTCTTCCGCCATCTTCCAGGGTGGTCTCAGATGATCCTTTGGAATAGAATCCAGAAGCGACCCGCGCCGCTGTCCCCACAACTGTCGCGGCTTCGGCTGCCGAGGCCACTCCAGAGCCGGCAGCCTCAGTGAGGCCGCCCTCCCCTCAGGCTCCGGGGCAGTTCTGTGATGGCAGAGGGAAGAGACCCCGAGCCGGGAGTTCCAGCTCTGCAGAAACCACTGGATCTTACTTGAACCTTCTTCTGGTCTACCTGGTTTCTTTTGACACCACTCTTGATGAATGGAGGTGGGGGTTCTGGCTCGCAATAGGCCTTCACGGGTACCTCACTGGCTAGGAGGAGTCGGAGGACCACCTTACTGCTCCCCATATGTTCTCCACTAACACCATATTGGGGAGGGGTGGCCTCATGATTGTTGAGTGGTGATGAAAGTCCCAGATCTCTACTTGGTCTTCTCTGACACTACCCCAGTGGTGGGTGTGGGGCACTCCTCATTTAAGCTTGGAGAGTTTTTGAAGTCTAGGATACCCACTTTGTTACTGAGTCCAGGCTTGTACTGCTTGCTGCACAACAAGCCAATAAATCGAGAGACAACGTTTTGGGGCAAGGACTAGCAACTTTTATTCAGAAAGCCAGCAAACCAAGAAGATGCCAGACTAGTGCATCAAATACCCATCTTATCCAGGTTAGAATTCAGACTTCTTTTATACTAAAAAGGAAGGGGTGTGGCTAGTTGTTTCAGACTTCTTAGTGCCAGCCAAACCCAAGAGAGGATGTGATAATCCTTTGTTCTTACAGCTGTCCAGGTAGTTCTGTTCACAATGTTCCTATAAAGCCCCAACAAGACAAATGTTATTTTCTGTTCTGGAACTTTTTATCTCTATGTGAATGAAAAGTGTTATAGCTTTAAGAGTCAAGCCTGGGAGGCAGAGCCCTGAGAATGAGCTATTATATATATTTCAGGCTATAGGCAACATTCTTTAACTGACTGATGAAAACAAGGTGCAGAGCCAGCATGACTAAGCAAGAGCACCCAAAGGTTAGAGCTTCAGTATGGAGTCAGGTTTGTTCTTCTCTGTTACAACTTGGCCTTTGTAGCTGGATAGGGGGGTGACAGTGGGGACACAAATTTCTCTGTGATATTTGGCAGGAATAGAATCCACAGGTTGTCTACCTTTCTAGGCTTCACTTTCATGGCCCGGTAGCTAGAGAGAGTGGAATATTATCAGTGAGGGGGGCGGGAGAAAGTGGTGGTGGTGGTGAGGGATAAGAGGTGGGATGATGGGGCGCAGAGGGAAGTCTGCACTTGTTAGCACTTCTAGGTTGCTGGCTTCTTTAGTTCCACGTCAAAACCCAAGGAATCCTTACCATGATGATGTTCCTTGGGTCCTGAGGTCCCTAGCCTTTTTCTTTCCACCTCTAAGATTTTTTGATGTTTGTCCTAAGATTTTAGTTTTACTTAATGTGAGGGATAGGGAAAAGTATGTCTACTTCATGTTCCCTGAGCAGAAGTTCAGTTTCATACTTGTTTTTGTGACTTTTTGGGGAAAGCATAATTCCTCAATACCCGAATGCCAAAAATTAGACTTTTTCATATTATGGCTTGGAGTCCTAAAAAGCCATATAATTGTGACCTCAAACAATTCTATCAGATGCAGCCACCATGAGGAACCCCCGATTGTCAAACAGACACCCCATATCCTCACACTTGTGCATTGCTGCTAGGAGCTGGCCACAGTCTTCACCACTCCTACCACCTGTTGCAAGAGGGTCAATGTCCATCATTGAGTGTGACCTCAGTATGTTCCAAAGCTTTCAATCATTAGTATCTCTGAGTACTGTTGAGCTCCCTAGAAATGTAAGAACAGCTTCTCTCCTAATTATGCCTTGTTTTTACATTTGGACCCCAACACAATTCCATTTATTCACCAGCCAGCCTCCACCCACTTCACTCCCCATAAGCTGGAAACCACGCAAGGTAACAAGTGAGAGCCATTTCCCATTTTACTCCTCCCACCCTGCTCCCACCCAAAACTCCTCCATCCTCTCTTAGATAGAAAAATGCCTTATGTATATACATAGGCACAAATAGCTAAAGAGAGTGATTTCATTCCTTACATTATCTCTACTCACTCCTGTCCTAAGCCAGTCCAAATACTGCCAAACATTTTGCTAGCATATGAAATGCAGTAGGGGATTTTAAAAAGTATGTGACAATATTTATGACATCAAAGACCTAATAATCTAGTTTGGAGGACAAAATTCATACTTCCAAATAAAGTCTAAATAAAAATAATTGAATTAGTATTAATATGCCAGGTGTGAGGGTCTGAAAAGAATCCTCATTATTTTTTTTCTCTTCATTTTCAAAGAAAAATCTAAAAATATGAGAAACCTGACCCCAGGAAATTTAAGTGGCTTGTCCAATGTTATCTGACTAGTAAATAATGACTCTGAGACTAAAACCTGGGTGTCTCTGCTCTGAGCATGAGAGCACGTTAAGACCCTTCTAATGAGATCAGTAAGTATTTTAGCTCATACAAATAAAAATCTTCTGAAGATTAAAATAGAGACCAGCGACAGGAAGAAAAGTTAGCAAAGTGACTGCTGAAACAAATTTTAACTACAAAAATAAGCAGCCTCTAGAAAACTCCACAGATAAGATTAGAGCTGTTCATTTTACAGTGGCATATATTTTTTTAAAAAAAAGAAGGACAAAAGATCTATGTCTTCTAACAAGATAAAATTCTGTTTATTCTTGCTGTAATGCCTAAAGCTTTTACTGTCTGGTAGTTCCTGATTCAATAATTAGTAAGCAGTAAACAAGAGAGATTTAAAGTTGCCTAATAAAAATTTCCTTATAACAGGCATTAAAGTATCAAGAAGCTGTAACTAGTCAAAATGTTTTTTAAATAGTCTATAAGCAAAAGCATTTGATGGGTGAAAAAAAATACATGAAAAACATTTTAAAGGCAGGGACTCATAAATTTTATTACTGTATCTCCTTTGCTTAGAACAATGTATGGCACATAGTAGGAACTCATTAGATATTTGTTAAATTAATTCTAGGAAATTATTTCTGTTATTAGCAACAAAACTCTTTTAGAAACTCACATAATGTCACTTGATGTTGCTGCAGGGCAATTTTCCTGAGCCAAAAACTAATGTCTGAGCCCCCGATTACAACCTTTTTGTCCAAGCAAACAACAAGGTATAAAACTTATTAGCAACACTGACAAATATGATTTTATCATTTATTGGAAAAAGCTGCCCTCAGTTAACCAAAGCCAAGTTCCCATATCCATCTAAGTTCCAATCCCAGTGGTTATCACTTGTTCACTGAATAACTCTGATCTTAAGGGCTTTTTAATCTGAGGAATAAGAATTTTATCTCTTAAGGTACTTGTGATGATTTTTTTTAAGATAGAAAAAAAGAGCTACATTATAGATCTCCTGACACATAGTATGCCCACAATGCTTGCAAAATATTTAAATCAGATGCTGAAAATTCACCCCTTTTCTGTGATGCTTACCACGAGATTTATCAGTTAACCCAGAGTAATTTTATTAAATTCTAATAGCTGAGAAATACATGTAGGGTTATTTCCATGGACGATTTATACCTATGTAACTCTAACTTCCTCTATGTCTACTAAATCCTGTAGCCTTTGATACTCAGTACATAGGACAAATATCACCCTCCTAGTTATCCAAAGCTTACAGGTAAAAATTTCCAAAATATGTAAGCTAGAGCAGCTTAGTAAACAATCAATATTATCACCTATTGTGTAGCTAACAACATGAGAACATGGCTTTGTTTCTTCCACTAAAGCTCAAATACGATCACTCTGGAAAACAATGTCTCAGGGCTGGTTTATTCTGAGCTCCAGATAAATATAGCCAGAGAAGAAATGTTGTCAGTGTGGTCAGCACTGAATCTGGATGATTGGAGCTAACAAGAAAGAACAAAGAGAAAAAGAAAATAAAGAAAAATTATCACTGGATCACCTTGAGTCTCCCATCATATATAGGGAACGAGATAAGACTTAAGTGAGATGCCTTCAGTCTTCTTTCACTGGGATCTAGTTCTTTACCCTTATTTTCAGCATCCTTTATGTATATGAAATTGTGCAGTTACTTAAGGGTGCCCCCAAACAACAGCTGATAGATGAGTTCTAAGGGCCTCCATGCTCTGATATCCTTAGTTCTGTGTATCTCTGAATGGTAGGTGACATGAATATCACAACAATGGCTAATATTTCTTTGCTACGTGCCAGTCATTATGCTAAGCACTTTCCTTTAATCTTCTTTAATAACCCAAGGACAAAGGTGCTACTAATACTCCTATTTTATTAATGAGGAAACCAAGGCATAGAGAAATTTTATCACTTTTCTAAGGTTCACAGTGAGCAAGTGCAGAGGTGAGACATGAACCTAGGCTGTCAGCTCGCTAAGTCCACACTCTTAACCAACTCCTGCCAACCAGGACATCGTTTAGAGAATTAATGAGGCAGGCTTAGAGGTCAGATAAATTCAAGGAATTATTGAGCCCAACTTCTGGAATATGCGATGGCATAATCTTCTTATTGATGATCTTTAAAACAAAGGGAAAGGGGAAGTCAAAGAGACGAATCAGAATGATTTTCTTCATGTGATTTAGTAAAAGGTTATTTCCTAACTTCCCCCTATATGCTTTCTGAGCACAGAAACAAAAGTAGGATGAAATGGGGAAGAAAGCATTGAACCTGGGGAATGTGTTTTCCAAGCATAAAGTGCACCCAACCTCATCCCTCAAGTCACTCACAATCATGAGCAGTTTAAAAATAAAAAACATATATATATTGGGCTTCCCTGGTGGCGCAGTGATTGAGAGTCCGCCTGCCGATGCAGGGGACACGGGTTCGTGCCCCGGTCCGGGAAGATCCCACATGCCGCGGAGCGGCTGTGCCCGTGAGCCATGGACGCTGGGCCTGCGCGCTCGGAGCCTGTGCTCCGCAACAGGAGAGGCCACAACAGTGAGAGGCCCGCATACTGCAAAAACAAAACAAAACGAAAACATATATATACATGTATATGTATATATATATATATGTGTGTGTGTGTGTGTGTGTGTGTGTATATATATATATATGTGTGTGTGTGTATATATAATCTTTCACTTTTGTGAATTTTGCTTTTCAGGCTTATTAAAAATAGCACTCATTAACACCAAATAGGAATTTATATCTATTGTACATAAAATAGCATATCAGTTTCAACAATCTTGACTCTGTGGCGATGAAGTAAAGTTAAAAAGAAAAATCAGACCAGCTTTAGTCATTCTATTCCTTCCCTCTTAAACATTTTCATTTTATTTCTTGTCTTCTCTAACCCCGTTCCCAGCTGCCAACCCCAAGCTGTAGGAGTGTCAAACCTCAAGCATAGAGTGGTATTTATCCGGAGGCTGCCTGCTATAGCTGAACAAGACTGCAGCCAGTCACCCATTCCAGGTTCAGGGAAACCCATGCAAAGACCCCACTCCTGTTGTAGTCGTGCTTGTGCTCTCTCTCGGCAATGTACCTTCTGAATGCTCTCAGGGCACACATTTCAGTAATGTTCATGCAGGAGAACTTCCCAGATGCCAGGGTCCTGCATTTTTCATGTTTTTAAAAAATATTTTTGCTGTGTCTTCACTGAAAGTCCCAATTCTATTCTAGATGCAGTATCAGTATGTGTTCAAGTGGGAACTCTGTCAGTTCTGGGTCTACTTTGTTAATGGATCCCTTCCACAGTAAATATGGGGAAAAGGAATTGGCCAGGAAACAAACTATTTACTTATAGTTGTGGAAATTAGTCAAAAGACTGAGTGATGAGACTGATACAAATTACAGGCTACTTATATTTAACGTTTAGCTTTGCATACTAAATAAAATTACTTATCCTACCTTGAAAAACCTGAAAATGGGGAAAAGATGGAATGGAATGGTACTGTATCTTGAGGTTTTAATTAAGTGTTTAAAAAGGCTTAAGTCCATTGTTGATTTCTTTAATGTTAAAACTTTTATAATCATTACATTTCCATAAGGAACACAGTCATTTGTTTATTCATTTATTCATCAAGAATGAACTAATATGCAACAACTAGGGAAAGTCAGAGTATTAAATGCTGTGGGTGCTACATAGCTGTCTAAGACAGGGATGCTATTCCCAAGAGATGTGTGGTATATAAGGGAGACATACAGTCAGTCCTCCTCTTTGCACGAACCACAGTAGTACTGGTTAAAGGTAAATTCAAGAGCATCTAGTCCAGTGTTTCTCAAACATTAAGATACATACGAATCACTTGAGGAGCTATTTCAAATGCAGATTCTAATGCAGCAGACCTCAGATGGTACCTGAGATTCTGTATCTCTAACAAGTACCCAAGTGATGCAGAAGCTGGTGGTTCATGGACCACACTTTAAGAAGCAGAGTTAGACAACAATCCCGGCCTATAATACCAAGGTATTTAGTTCAATGCAGCTGGAGTCAATGTGCATTAATCCTTTATATACCAATAAATATTACCCTAAAAGAGCAACCTCATAATATCTTTACAATATAATATTCCTCAGAGAAGCATCATATCCACATCTGTGACTCACCAGCTATTTTTGCCTTTGCAAGCTATTTACCTATAAGCCTGTTTATCCATCTAAAAGATGGGAGCAATAATGCCTAACTAAAAGAGGATGAAAGAGAACATGCTAGTATAGTGCCTAGTACATAAAAGCTGGCACCCATAATAAGGAGCTTTTTTTTTTTACCATTATTATGAGTTGAGGAAAATGAGTATTTCTTTTTAAATTTTAATAATTAAAATTTATCTTTTCTAGTCATAAAAGGCAATATCATTAAGAAAAGTAAACTTCAGTAGGCATTTGAGAGTTGAGTCATTTTTAAAGCATTGGTGAAGGACATATTCCAGCAAAAGCACTCGGTCAGAGGCTCCGGTCAGTAATTAAGGACTGCTTGCCATTAGCAGTGTGAATCTGCATTATGTAAGACATACTGATTTCTGGAGGAAGTCAACCCCAATCTCTCCCCTGCTAATAAGAAATTGGGAGGTACAAAACAACCCCAGATGGTACATGTTTGTAGTAGTGAATGAGGTATTTTAATGGTGTGAGTTAAGTTTTACTTTGCATTTTTAATGAGAGACTCACTGCCTGCGACATTTTCATTGTAAACTAGATTGCCCCATTAGGTCTTAAACTATTTTATGTTAAACATAAAGTTCTGTAAACTTGTATGGGTGATATTATTCATCCCCTGAAGCACAAGGGGATATAAAAATATTTCATAATGAGCCATGAATACATATCATAACCCCAGAAGTTTAATAATACTAACACATATTTTATTTCACCAAATGATTCCTTCTTCCACCTGCATGAAGCCATTTTCAATAGAGAAGATTCAAAGTTGGTTTCAAAAATATCAAGAGTTATTTTCCTGAAATTCTAAGTGAAAATAACCAAACAGGAAGTGGGATGAGATTATTTAACATTCTTTTGAAAGAATATTCTGGATGGATAGGTAAGTCATTTACCTAAATCTCTTTTCCTTGATTACCTGAAAAGTTACATTACTTTGAGATGACTTGTTTAATGAGATTCAGTCTCCATCTCCCAAGAACCACTTTAATTTTAAAATTCTCATCTTTTATTTGGTAGAACGTTTTCTTACAACTGAAGACTTGGGGAAAGAAAGTCAGCTGGAACATTTTTAGAGCCTTTACCAGAGACTGTGAAAATAAGACACACCTTCAGATACACTGAGTCACTAGTACTCCATACTAAGGAAGGGGAATTAGTTTCTAGTATCTAAACATGGTTGTTTAAACTTGGGCAAGTTAATGAGTCCCTAGACCTCTCTTTCCCTGTCTGCCAAGAGTTTTTCAAAATCTGTTTGAGGATCACCTATATGCAATACCACCAGGTGAGCTTCTTAAAAATTCATATTCCTGAGTCACACCAACTCCTACTGAATCAGGTTCCAAGGATTTCATTTTTCTTGACAAGTTTCCCAGGTGATTCTCATGTTCAAAAGTATGAGAACTACTGGACTAGTTTAGTTCCAAGGTCTTCCAACTTCACTATTCTTTGCTCTGGAACACACACCCAATATGAACTACAACTCTTGATAAATCGCACCCCCAGCCCACTCCACCATTTCCCTATGATCTTGTATTTCAGTCTTCATTTAAGACTTGAGTTCTGTCATCCATTTGGCAACTATCAATTGTGTACCTACAACATGCAATCTCCTCTTCATCTCTATCCTAATTGAAATAGAGCATGTGAAGGACATTAGGGGAAGCATATGGAAGAGAGTATAGGCAACTAGCAAGAGACTAGAAACTGACTAAGATTAATAATCCAAAACTTCTTGAATTTATAATCAAATAAATCATACCTATATTAAATTATGAGAGTTAAACAAGAAGCCAAAAGCAAACTGTATCAAAGTGTGTCTAATATGATCTATTTTTGTAACATAAAATCAAAAAGGCTATTTAGGGAGATGTATATGTGTGCCACGTCTATATAGAAGCACTGATGATTTTTATATAACATATAAGCATGAGAATAAAAGGAAGTAACTACTTTTCCTGAAATGCTGGGAGATAGGGATGATTTGTTAGAAAGAAACAGGGAGAAAGAAGCAAGAAAAAAAAGAGTAGGTTAGATATAGCAGTTATGCATTTACAGAAAATTATAAATCTATGTATGTATATATATAAATACACTTTTTTTTTTTTGGTTGCACTGGGTCTTAGGTGCTGCAGGCGGGCTCCTTAGTTGTGGCATGCAAACTCTTAGTTGTGACATGCATGTGGGATCTAGTTCTCTGACCAGGGATTGAACCCAGGCCCCCTGCACTGGGAGCACAGAGTCTTAACCACTGCGCCACCAGGGAAGTCCCATAAATACACTTTTAAAGTATAATAGAATAAATTTGAATACTGAACAACTAAGTAATCCAAAGGTTATGCAAATAACAAGTCATACACGTTTAAAATATATCACATAAAACTGGCCATCTGCACCGTTTTTCTGAATAGTACGGCTCTATTCTAATTAGACATTTTCTAATTTAAAACCTAGAAATCAGGAGTTCTTTATAAAGAAGGAAATTTGGCTCTGTTCAAGGCAGAGTATCAGTATCAAAGCTTTGATATGGATTGGACTAACGTTGCCAAAAATTATTTGCACAATTCTAAGCAGTCCCTGTTGTCACTCTGGTCTTCATGCAATCATTTGTAAGATGCAGAGATAGAGCTAGATTTTTTAAATTTTTTCATGATTGCTCGGCTCTCTTCAAATTCTGCCTCTGTAGGAATCTAAGTTTATTTTTCCCTTTCATCAAGTTTTGAGATAAAAAAACTGCTTTGTAAAAAACTTTTAAAGTAATTTCTTTTAGTTATCTCTAAAGGGAGAGCCACTACAAATACCATAAGCTATTCAGAAGACAATGAAAAGATAAAATCCTTTCTTGCTAGGGAGAGGCGGGAGTGTAAGGGAATACTAAAGATTTTTCTCTAAGAATTGGTCAAAGAAAGAAAGAGAGGGAGAAGGAAGAAAGGGACGAGAAGAAAAGGGAGGGGTGGGGAGGGGGAAAAAAGAGAAAAGGAAGAAAAGCTAAGCATCTGCAGTGTAAGAAGGGGTCTTTTCAACCAAGCAGGTATATGCCAGTTGAGTGTAGCCTGCAAGAAAAGTAAACTATCCCAGAAAAAGTGGCAGTCTTACATTCTTATCCTAGCCAAGATGTGGGTAATAATGCTATCTGTAAGGGAGATGAAATATGAGACAAAGAAAATGAGTTCATGAATTTGAGATCAAGAGAGAGAGAGAGAGAGAGAGAGAGAGAGAGCGCTCATTCGATATCTCAGAACGGCCTAAAGCTTTCTTTGAGCCAAGTTTAATTTCCTTTGCCAAGTTCAATTTGCAGATCTTACAGGACATCACCCATGGGTGCATGTACTCCTCTTAGTACGTATTGTACTATTCTGTCCATCTGCAGCTCAGCAGGGTGAACATATGAAGTAATTTACCTAAAGGCTCAAATTCCTTGCTGTAATGTTGGAATTTTCAAGTCTGAGCAAGTCTGCAGAAAACATCATCAGTCAGTTTTCTGCTTAAAAAAAGCAATGATTTTCTTCACCTTGCAGTGTCTTTATTTCCCAGTTCCCAAAATAGAAGTCATTCATCTCAGATTCAAAGTAGAGACACAAAGATGTGAAGTGACATACTCAAGGTCCCATATCTGGTTACTAGCTGTGTCCAGAAGGACTCTTTCAGTTGCAAGTGACAGCATACCCAAAACAAACTAGCTTAAGCAAAAGGAAGAGTTACTGGTTCAAGTTTAAGAGCAAGACCAACTTCAGGCTTAACTTGATGCCACGTCTCAAAAAATTTCACCAAGACCTAATTTTCTCCGAGGTTCTTGATCCCCATCTTCTCAGTTAGCTCCATTCTCAGCTGTCAATAGATCCAGATCCTATTCCCTTGGATTGAAATCCACTGGGAAGTAGCATCTGCTTCTGCATCAAAATTACCAGCAAAAAAATTCATTGTGGGGACTTCCCTGGTGGTGCAGTGGTTAAGAATCCGCCTGCCAATGCAGGGGACATGGGTTCAATCCCTGGTCCAGGGAGATCCCACATGCGGCAGAGCAACTAAGCCTGTGCGCCACGACTACTGAGCCTGCAAGCCACAACTACTGAAGCCCATGCACCTAGAGCCCATGCTCCACAATAAGCGAAGCCACCACTATGAGAAGCCCACACACCGCAACGAAGAGTAGCCCCCCCCGCGCCGCAACTAGAGAAAGCCCACGCATAGTAACGAAGACCCAACGCAGCCAAAAAAAAAAAAAAAATTCATTGTGTCTTGATGACTCTGTAGCCAGAACTATTGCGTGACTCGATCACGTGCCTAAGTCTAAGGTAAGAGTCGTACTCTGCAGGCAGCACATGGACTAAGAACAGAGTAGGCAGAGTCTCAAATAGCAAAGGCTGTTAACAGAAGGAAGGAAAATGGATGACAGCAAGGTCCACAAGTATCTGCCATGCCAGTACAGCCTGAAACAGAAGTCAAGTCTTCTGTCTCTACCTCAACACACTTTTTTTCATTCTGTGCGTGGCTGTGGTCTTAACAACTGATAGAGAGGTTAATGACATGGTGATCCCTAGGGTTTAAATGAAAATAAATGTTTGGTGATAATCCAAGAAACAAAAAACGTTCATGCAGTGTCAAAGTTGTAAAAGTCAAGCACATTGCCATCTTCATGACCTTGGGTTTGGCAATGTATTCTCAGATATGACACAAAACCATGAACAATAAAGGGAAAAAAAATTAGACTTCATCAAAATTTAAAATTTTGGTAGTTCTATTTTTAGTTTTTTAAGGAACCTCCATACTGTTCTCCATAGTGGCTGTATCAATTTACATTCCCACCAACAGTGAAAGAGGGTTCCCTTTTCTCCACACCCTCTCCAGCATTTATTGTTTGTAGATTTTTTGATGATGGCCATTCTGACCATACAACCCAGCAATCCCACTACTGGGCATATACCCTGAGAAAACCATAATTCAAAAAGAGTCATGTACCACAATGTTCATTGCAGCACTATTTACAATAGCCAGGACATGGAAGCAACCTAAGTGTCCAACAACAGATGAATGGATAAAGAAGAGGTGGCACATATATACAATGAAATATTACTCAGCCATAAAAAGAAATGAAACTGAGTTATTTGTAGTGAGGTGGATGGACCTAGAGTCTGTCATACAGAGTGAAGTAAGTCAGAAAGAGAAAAACAAATACCATATGCTAACACATATATATGGAATCTAAAAAAAAGGTTCTGAAAAACCTAGGGGCAGGATACGTACAGAATGGACTTGAGGACATGGGGAGAGGGAAGGGTAAGCTGGGATGAAGTGAGAGAGTGGCATGGACATATATACACTACCAAATGTAAAACAGATAGCTAGTGGGAAGCAGCCACATAACACAGGGAGATCAGCTCAGTGCTTTGTGACAACCTGGAGGGGTGGGATAGGGAGGGTGGCAGGGAGACACAAGAGGGAGGAGATATGGGGATATATGTATATGTATAGCTGATTCACTTTGTTATAAAGCAGAAACTAACCCACCATTGTAAAGCAATTATACTCCAATAAAGATGTTAAAAAAATTTTTAAATTTTTTGTATCGAAGGACACTATCAACAGAGTGAAAAGGCAGCTCACATGATGGGAGAAAATATAAGCGTTTAATATTCAGAACATATAAAGGATTCCTACAACTCAATTAAACAACAAAAACTTGAACACATTATGGATGAAACTTGAACACATTATGCTTTATCAAGTAAGTCGATGCCAAAGCACAGATATTGCATGATTCCACTTGTATGGAATGTCTAAATAGGTAAATTTATAGTGATAGAAAGTAAGTTAGAGGTTATCAGGGGCTGGGGGTAGGGGGGATAGGAAATTATTGTTTAATGGGTACAGAGATTCCATTTAGGGTGGTGGAAAAGTCTTATAAATAGATAGTCTATAACAAAAGACAAAAAAGGACATTATATAGTGATAAAGGGATCACTACAAGAAAAGGATATAACACTCATTAGCATACATGCACCTAATAGAGGAGCACGTAAAAATATAAAGCAAATATCAACAGACATAAAGGGAGAAATTGACAATAATACAATGACAGTAGGAGAGTTCAACACACCACTTTCATCAATGGGCAGATCATCCAGACAGAAAATCAATAAGCAGACAGTAGTCTTAACACATCTGACCAGGGGACGTAATAGATATTTACAGGACATTCCATCCAAAAATAGCAAAATACTCGGGGAGGGATGGATTGGGAGTTTGGGGTTAACAGATGCAAACTACTATACATAGAATGGATAAACAACAAGGTCCTACTGTATAGCACAGGGAACTATATTCAATATCCTGTGATAAGCCATAATGGAAAAGGATATGAAAAAGAATGTATATATATATATATGTATAACTGAATCACTTTGCTGCACAGCAGAAATTAACACAATTTGTAAATCAAGTATACTTCAATGAAATAAATTTTAAAAACACAAAAATAGCAAAATACACACTCTATTCAAGTGCACATGGAATGTTTTTGAGGATAGGTCACATGCTAGGTCACAAAACAAGTCTCAAAAAATAAGAGAATGGAAATTACATCAAGCATTTTTTATGACCACAATGGTATGAAACCAGAAATCAATTATAGGGAGAAAAATGGGAAAAACACCATGTGGAGACTAAACAACATGTTACTAAAAACCAGTGGGTCGATGAGGAAATCAGAAAATACCTCAAGTCAATGAAAGTAAAAACACAACTTTTCAAACCCTCTGGGATGCAGCCAGTACAGTTTTAAGAGGGAAGTTTATAGCAAAACAAGCCTATCTCAGGATACAAGAAAAATCTCAAATAAATAATCTAAAATACCATCAAAAGGAACTACAAAAAAAAAAGAACAAAGCCTAAAGTCAGCATAAGTAAGGAAATAATAAAGTCAGAAAAGAACTAAAATAGAAGCCAAAAAAAATTAGAAAAGATCAATGACGCCAAGAGCTGGTTTTTTTGAAAAGTAAACAAAATTGATAAGCCTTTAGCCAAGCTCATCAGGAAAAAAAGATGGAGGACACAAACAAAATAAGAAATGAAAGGGAAGAAATACCAACCAACATCACAGAAATTCAAAAAATCATGAGAATATTATGAAGAGTTATATGCCAACAAATCGGAAAACCTAGAATGGACAAATTTCTAGAAACATACAACCTTCCAAGACTGAATCAGGAAGAAACAGACAATTTGGACAATCAAAATAATTGAATTGAGTTTGTTAAAAAAAAAAAAAAAAACTCTCAGTGAACAAAATCCAAGACTGGATGGCTTCACAGGAGAATTCTACCAAACATATAAAGAAGAGGTAATACCTATCATTCTCAAACTACTCCAAAAATTGAAGAGGAGGGAACACTCCCAAATTCATTCTACAAAGCCAACATTACCCTGATACCAAACAAAGAAACAACAAAAAAAGAAAATTACAGGCCAATATCTCTCATGGACATAGATGCAAAATCCTCAATAAAATATTAGCAAACTGAATTCAACAATATATTAAAAAGATCATACACCATGATCAAGTGGGATTTATTCCAGGGTCACAAGGATGGTTCAATATCTGCAGTCGATCAATCTGATATACCACATTAATGAAAGGAAGATTAAAAATCACATAATCATCTCAACAGACACAGAAAAGGCATTTGACAAAATTCAATATCCATTCATGATAAAAACTCTCATCAAAGTAGGTAGAGGGAACATATCTCAACATAATAAAGGCCATTTATGAAAAATCCACAGCTAACATCATACTTAAAGGTGAAACGTCAAAGCTTTCCCTCTACAATCAGGAAGAAGACAAAAGATGTCCACTCTCATCACTTCTACTTAACAAAATATTGAAAGTCCTAGCCACAGAAATCAGACAAGAGAAAGAAATAAAAAGCATCCAAACTGGAAGGGAAGAAGTAAAACTGTCACTATTTGCAGATGACATGATAGTATATATAGAAAACCCTAAAGTCACTACCAAAAAGCTATTAGAACTAATAAATGAATTCAGTAAAGTTTCAGGACTCAAGATTAACATACAGAAATCTGTTGCTTTTCTATACACTAATAATCAACTATCAGGAAGAGAAAGCAAGAAAACAATCTCATTTAAAATCACACCAAAAAGTATAAAATACCTAAGGAGGTGAAAGACCTATACTCTGAAAACTATAAACTACTGAAGGAAATTGAAGATTATACCAAAAAATGGAAAGATATCCCATGTTTGTGGGTTGGAAGAACTAATATTGTTAAAATGTCCATACTATCCAAAGCAAACTACAGATTTAATGCCATCCATATCAAAACTACAATATTTTTCACAGATCTAGAACAAATTATCTAGAACCACAAAAGACCCCAAATCACCAAAGCAATCTTGAGAAAAAAGAACTGGGTTGGAGGTATCACGCTTCCTAACTTATACTATACTACAAAGCTACAGAAGTCAAAATAGCATGGTACTGGCACAAAAACAGACACATAGATCAATGGAACATAACAAAGAACCCAGAAATAAATGCACACACTTATGGTCAATTAATCTATGAGGGGGAAATATACAGTAGGGAAAAGACAGTCCCTTCAATAAGTGGTGCTGGGAAAACTGGACAGCTACACGTAAAAGAATGAAATTAGAACATGTTCTCACACCACACACAAAACCTCAAAATGGATTAAAGACCTAAATGTAAGACCTGAAACCATAACACTCCTAGAAGAAAAAAGAACCCTCTGATATAATCTGTAGCAATATGTTCTTGGATCTGGTTTCCTAAGGCAAAGGAAACAAAAGTAAAAAATAAAAAAATGGGACTTAAAAGCTTTTGCACAGTGAAAGGAATCAATGACAAAACAAAAATACAACCTACTGAATGGGAGAAAATATTTGCAAATGATATGGCCAATAAGAGGTTAATATCCAACATATACAAACAGCTCAGACAACTCAATATCAAAAAATAGCCCTATTAAAAAAAAATGGGCAGGGCTTCCCTGGTGGCGCAGTGAGTTGAGAGTCCGCCTGCCGATGCAGGGGACGCGGGTTCGTGCCCCGGTCCGGGAAGATCCCACATGCCGCGGAGTGGCTGGGCCCGTGAGCCATGGCTGCTGAGCCTGCGCGTCCGGAGCCTGTGCTCCGCAACGGTAGAGGCCACAACAGTGAGAGGCCTGTGTACCGCAAAAAAAAAAAAAAAATGGGCAGAAGACCTGAATAGACATTTTTCCAAAGGAGATATACAGAGTACCAACAGGCACATGAAAAGATGCTCAATGTCACTAAGCATCAGAGAAACGCAAATCAAAACAACAAGATATCACCTCACACCTGTCAGAATGGCTATCATTAAAAAGCCTACAAAGAGCAATGTTGGTGAGGATGTGGAGAAAACAGAACCCTAGTACACTGTTAGTGGGAATGTAAATTGGTGCAGCCACTGTGGAAAACAATATGGAGGTTCTTTGAAAAACTAAAGCTAGAACTACCACATGATTCAGCAATTCCACTCCTAGGTAGATATCTGAAGAAAACAAGAACACTAATTCAAAAAGATACATGCACTCCAATGTTCACAGCAGCATTATTTACAATAGGCAAGATACAAAAGCGACCTAAGTGTCCATCAACATATGAAAGAAAAATATGTGGTACACACACACACACACACACACACACACACAGGAATATTACTCAGCCATAAAAAAAGAATGGAATTCTGCCATTTACAAAATTGTGGATGGACTGAGAGTGTATTACACTTAATGAAATGAAACAGAAAAAGACAAATACAGTATGCTATCACTTATATGTGGAATCTAAAAAATAAAACAATTTAGTGAATATTACAAAAGAGAAAGACTCACAGATATAGTGAACAAACTAGTGGTTACCAGTGGAGAGAGGGAAGGGGAAAAGGTACAGGATTGGAGTAGGGAATTAAGAGGTACAAACTACAATATATAAAATAAATAAGCAGCAAGGATATGTTGTACAGAACAGGGAAATATAGCCATTATTTTTTAATAACTTTAAATGGAGTATAATCTATAAAAATAGTGAATCACTGTGTTGTACACCTGAAACTAATATAATATTGTAAATCAACTGTACTACAATAAAAAGGTGAAAAAATTATTAAAATGGCAAATTTTGTTATATATGTTTTATCACAATAAAATAAAAACAAGAACAAAGTCGAGCATATTTTCAACTTGCATATTTGTAGCTAGCAACTCCCTCTTAGGTTTCATCAGTTCCCAACTATCACTTGGTCAGCCAGCTGCAAATGAGGCTCAGAAATTTTGTTTTTACATGAGTACATGGAAAACCAAAAAATTGGGCCAAATTAGTAAGTAAGAAGCAGAGAGTGGGTATCCGGTAAGAAACCAGTAGCATCCAACATTTCTGCTCATTTTTTTTTCTTCTCTTTCCTCTCAAGCATCCAAAACTCCATCAGCGTGGCAGCAATCACTATTTCCCATTCATGAGGCAATATAGATACCACATATCTAGAGACTGTCAATGACATATTTGGCAAAATTGCAACTATCATTTTTGTTGGATATTGAAACCAGCTGAGCCCAAGATTTACTAACTTTAATGAGAAATTCCTGTCCCTTTCTGATATAGAGCCAAAAAAAACACCACTCATCCAATGGATATATTCTGTATTGCGCAGCTACACATCTGTAATTCCCTACTTTGCATTCATTTATCCTGATAGTTTTTAACCTGGAATTTTTTTATTGATCTATTGATTCATTCACTCCTTCAACCGTCATAATGCAGCTACCTGTGTGTGCAAGACACACAAGGTGATGGAAGTACTGGGTTGGCCAAAAAGTTCATAAGATGTTACGGAAAAACCCGAACCCAAACGAACCTTTTGGCCAAACCAGTATCAATCAGAAAAAGTATCCACCTTTAAGGAGCCTCCAATCATGTCGAAATAACTATGAAGACCTAACAACTCCTCTAACTCCATATCTCCACCGCCAAGGAGGGGTCACCCAACTTACACTTTCCAACACAGACTCCTTCAGGGCTGAGCTTCTCCATCTCAAATCTCTGTGTCCCATGGGATTCAATCTGACCTGTGTGCAATTCTTGACAAAAGCTTCAGCTTCAGCTGTACCCATGCTCTTCCACTTTCACTAGTACTTCCCAACCCCCAAAGGCCTAACCCTAAAATAAATTCATTCATTCATTTACTATATACGTATTTGTTTCAAATATTTTATTAAGCCAGGCCCTACCATAGGTCTAGGGATACTATAATGAACAAAAGCAGCCACAGCCACTGTCCTCATGGAGCTTAATCTTCAGGAAGGAGGAGGCACACAGCAGTCACACATTCTCCCAAATTTAACATCCCTACGGCAGAGTGGTCCTGGCCCTGGGGGAATCTGTAGTGAGGGGGTGTGGGTCCAGGCTCTGTTAACTGCAATCAGGTCTATTTGATGCTAAAGGCTAAATCCACACGTTCATGTTATCAACAGATATACTGGAGGCAACTTTAATGGCATTAACCATCTATTAAGTGCTTACTGTATGCTTAGTTTCCTTGATTTCCATCTGCTTCTAGGCATCTGGCATTCCCTGATTTCTGAGTATTTCTGTGTGGTGAAGCTATCCCCAGAATGACTGACTGTTGGATTTTCCCTGCCTGATTTTCTTCTCATTACATGAAACAGAGCCTAAGTCACAGAAGTATCCCGTCCTAATAAACCTGACCAGTTTCCAGACTCACATGTTTCTGATGTGGCAATCTCAATTACATTCCAAGCTCCTTATCTACTGTGGGGATTCTGATTTTTTTTCCCAAATATACACAACTTATGATTTGTTTCTTCATGTCAAAGATTCTGGGGGCATTCCTCTAGCTTGTCAACCCTGAAGTCTGATCTCTTAAAATTGAGAGCTTCAACTTCAGCTCTGGTTTGTTAATACCTAATTTTCCAAGTAGCATAATGTACCACTGCACCTGAAATGAGATTCAGATAGGTGGACAATCTCCTGCCAGAGAAGGCTGGGTGGGAGAGGCATAGGTATCTGCTTTCAACTCCAGTTCCAGGGCCTGGATCTGATCTCCATAAAGAAAGGACTTCAGGCATTGCAGAAGGGGCTCTTTGTGTGAGGAAACTTGTGAGGCGTGGATACAACAAAGCTACTTTAGAAAAGAGACCACACTCTCCCTATTTTTGGGTGGAACACAACTTTGCTCCAGCACAAAGAAACCTGAGAGAAAGCCACCCGGTATCCTGAAGGCCTTGATGCCCCTGCACCCCAAGCAGGAAGCCATGATAACCTAGAGGACAAGAGAGGCTTACAGACCTCCCAAAGAGACCGTGGTTAGTAAGTAGCTGTGACCACAAATTCTGGGTGCCTTACCATCACCTATTCTTCCCATTCTTCCAGGCCATTAGAACCCCAATTTGTTCACGGGCAATGCACTCAGTTCCAGGGGAAGAATCACAATTGGTTTAAGCCAATTCTAGTAATTTTACAGCTCTTTGAAAGTGACTATTGTAGGGGTGGGTATGAGACCTAGTTCCGGCTGAAGGAAAATCTAGTAGCAGCTTCTGAAATTTTTTTCTTCCTTTTCAAATAAGAGAGGAACACACAGAGAAATGCTCCCTGTCTCTCCCTTTCTGCTTTCATACATCTTCTATGTAAAGGAAGAAAATAGGGGTGGAAAGCAAAGAAGGGACCAAGGCTTGAGAGGGAAGGTGTAACAGCAATCTATGTGGCACTGGATTCCTAGAGCCCCGATGATCACAGTGGTCAGGCCACTTGCCCTCTCTGTTGTAGAATCATGATTGGTAAACTGTGCCTATTAACCTCTGCCCCTTGTGGGCAGTACATGATGAGGATAAAGGGAGGGTCTGAGTGAGGTCCTTTGTTCTACCACGATGGAGGCATGGTACAAATGGAAAGCATTATCATCTTGTTATCCCGTATTGCAGGAGGGGTCCACATTAACAAGTGGTCCACACTAACTGCCATAGCCATAAAGCAAGAAATGGTACAGAAATGAGCCATAAATTACGCCTAATTGCACTATCCAATCACATCAGAACCAAGGCTGCTCCAAATTAACAGGCAGCAAATTTAAAGCATATATAGGGATATCATTTTCTATGTAATAATTAGCCTCTAGAAACTGCTACCATGGGGCACTGCTACCTCAGAGCCCTAGACACATCTCCAGAAGAGCTACTGCAGTCACTGTGCGTAGTACAAAAGGCAAGTATAGCCTCTCCCAGAGTTTACAACCTACTCTAATTGCTCACAGACTAATCAGCAGAAACTAACACACCATTGTAAAGCAATTATACTCCAATAAAGATGTAAAAAAGAAAAGAAAAGAAAAGACATCCCTTAGTGGCATACTGTGCAATTGGCCTCTTACTTAATCAAGTGGTCTATAGCTGTTCCTTTATGGCTAAGTTATGCCACAGCAAGCCCTTCACTGCCCCTCCATGGTCTTGTCAATGATCTGACTGAGACAGGGTGGCTCTTCATGTATATAGTTTAGAACAACATTGAAACCAACTGAAAACTCTAGCTGCCAATGAAGGAAAGGTAATCTTGGTGGAGGACTCTACAGCCTTCTGTTTAATAACTACTTAGAGTGTCATTGTGTTCAATATTAGGGTTTAAGCTGGACCAGAGTGGAGAAAGTGCAACACTCACAAGGCAAAGCACAACTTACAGCATGGCCAGTCATCCCTGCCAATGACAAAGGAAGCACGGAGTTTATTTTTTCCTCCACTGGCTCAGTAGCTGAAAAAGGCCTTTGCAATTGGTTTTAGCACACTTGTCATTGGATTCTCTTTTGAGATACAAGATGTTCAGTGTCTAATCCTCCTTACTTCCTTGGATTCCGGACATTGTTGCTTGGAAGATATAATTATACTCATTAGAATATACAAGACCTAAAGCCAGCTGGAAAAGCCTCTCCTTCAAATTCTTCAAAAAATAAAAAAATTATACCACAGAAGCGAAAACATGGTAATTAAAATGACCATTATGTAGCAGGCTTCCTGTAATTATTGTTATTCATTTTGGCAACGGGGAGTTTGAGGATTTAAATTTTATTTTCCAAGCCATAAGTGGTAAAAAAAAAGCAATTTATTTATTTTACTTTTGATCATGAGGAATTAATTTTCAGCCATTTCTTCAGACTTTATTTAAGGACTACATCATTCTACTTTATCCTGGTCATTCATTTTTTAGGGATAGTTTTCCTGTCTATTCTTCGCAGGCCACACTGACAAATACTCTTCCTGCCCTGTGCCAGTCACTGAACTCGATGCAGAGCCACTTCTAGCTCCTCACATTCTCCAAATACTTTTTTTTTTTTTTCGATCTGGAGCAGCAAAACAATTAACTCTACAGAATTGCTTGAAACCATCTGGATGATTTTTAAATTCTCCAGTATTGACTGCCGCAATCATTAGTGATTATTGCTAAACCTACATCTAAATCATTAGATGTCATCTACTCACCACTCTGTATAATAGTGTCAATCCCAGGACTGAAGGATGTAATATAACATGTGAAAATTAAAACTTGTAAAGAAAAATCGTAGGAGAGGAACTCATAAATTTTACAAAACAGAAAGATGAAGGCCAAGGAAAGGAGAATATGAAAAGCCAGAGGAAAAATAGGTGTTACTGTATGCAACTATTACAAATCAGATATGATGCTGAGCGTGCTGTATGCATTAATCACGCACATAGGAACAATCCTAACAGCTATTTTTGTCTGCATTGTACAATTGAGGCAAAGAGGGGTTAAGTAACTTGCCCACATTCATTAATAGAACTGTAATCCATGTCAAATTTCTCAATTCAAAGGTCAAAGCAATCATTATTTAATTCATATTAGCATGATATATATTTCTCCACCTCTTTGCTCTCAACTTATCTGAATTTTTGTAATTACAGTAGGTTTCCTGGAGACCCACCTTAGTTTGATTGTCTTTTTATCCACTCTGGGAATCTCAAACTTTTAATTGGTGCATTAAACCATCCATATTTAAAGTAATTATTGATTTACTTGGATTAATACTGACCATCTTTGCAACTGTTTTCTATTTGTTGCATTTTTTCTTTGATTCCTTTTCCCCCCTTTTTTCTGCCTTATCTAATTTTAATTTAGCATTTTGCATAATTCCATCATATCTCCTGTCTCATCATATAATCTATACTTCTTTGTGATGGTTACCCTAGAGTTTAAAATACACATTTTTAAATAACCGAAGCCAACCTTCAAATAACACAACACTGTTTCACATGCATTCCCATGTACCTTGTAAGACAGTATCCCCAATTCCTCCCTCCCATCCTTTGTGACACTGATGTCATTTGTTTCACGTATCCATCTGCTATAATCAACCAACACATTGTTACTATTATTGTTTTAAACAAATCATTACCTTTTGAATTAAGAATAAGAAAAGTACAAATATTTATTTTACCTTAATTAATTCTTGCTCTGACATTCTTCCTTTCTCTAAAGCAGATCCAAGTTTCTAACCTGTATTATTTTTCTTCTGTCTGAAGAACTTTTTTAAACATTTCCTGCAGAGCAGCTGTGAGGGTAGTGATTTTTGTTGGAGAAAGTCCTTATTTCTTTTTCACTTTTGAAGAATAATATTTTTAAATATGGAATTCTAGGGTGGTGGGTTTGTTTTTCTTTCAACACTGTAAGATTTCACTGCACTTTTCTTTCTTGCATGATTTCTGATGAGAAGTCTGCTACAATTTGTATCCTTTTTCCTCTAAAGGCAAGGTGATTTTCCCCCTCTGGCTTCCATGAAGCTTTTCTTTTTGTCTTTGATTTATTTGCAGTTTGAATGTGATACACCTAGATGTAGGTTTTCTCATCTTTATTTTTCTTGGTGTTCTCTGAGCTTCTTGGATTAGTGGATGGTGTCTGTCATTATTTTGGGGAAATTCTCAGCCCTTATTATTTAAACCATTTCTTCTCTGTTCTCTCTTAGGTCTCCTTCTAGTATTCCGATTAAGTTTATGTTACACCTTTTGACATTGTCTCACAGGTCTTTTACATTCCTTTTTTTTTTTTCCTCTTTGCATTTCAGCTTGTGAACTTTCTATTGACCTATCTTCAATTTCACTGATTTTTATCCTCCACTGTCAAGCCTACTGATGAGGCCACCAAATCATTCTTGATCACTATTACTGTGCTTTTTATTTCTAGCATTTCCTTTTGACTCTTTCTTATAGTTTCTATCCCTCTGCTTATATTGC
Source organism: Aethalodelphis obliquidens (assembly GCF_003676395.1). Classification (NCBI taxonomy): domain Eukaryota; kingdom Metazoa; phylum Chordata; class Mammalia; order Artiodactyla; family Delphinidae; genus Aethalodelphis; species Aethalodelphis obliquidens. The sequence continues at coordinate 7,513,021 of NW_020837965.1, read as the reverse complement.
CCATCTGTTTTTGCATACTATCTACTTTTACCATTAGAGCCCTTAACATATTAATCATTATTATTTTAAATTCCCCATCTAATAATTCCAGCATCTGTGGCATACCTGAGTCTAGTACAATGATTGTTTTCTCTTCAGACTCTGTATTTTTCTTGCCTGTTGGCATACCTTGTAGTTTTCTGTTGAAAGCTGGACATATAGCATCAAGTAATAGGACCTGAAGATTCAAGTCGGCTGTTAGTGTCAGGATTTATGTTAAGCTGGCCAGGAGGTGGGCTGTGTTAAATGTTTGCTGTAGCTATAAGCAACAGAGGCTTCAAGTCCCTCTAGAGTCCTTGTTTTTGTCTCCCCTCTTGGCTTTGGGGCTTCTCTGTGTCCTTATAGCTATAATCCACTGTTGTGATACTGGAGTATGTGGTGTGGTATTAGGTCAGATATGAGGGAGAGGGATCGTTTTATAGTGTTTATATTATGTCTCCATCTTTCAGCAGGCCTGTGTGTCAGGGCTGTGGCCTTCACAAGTGTTTCTGTCCCTCATCCAGTGGTATAACTCTTCCCCCCTGATCTCTACTCCCTTCTCCAGCTGCAACATTCCCAATCTATTTCCTTGAACCCCCTCCTCCTGTTGACTGTATGTTTTGTTCCCCATTTAGATGAGACAGGAAGAATGAGGGTTGAAGGAAATAGGGAGAATTTACCTTATCCCTGTGCTGTGGCAAAGTCCTTTCCCCTGGAGAAAACACCCATGTAACAAGAAGTCTCAAGGCATATTTCACAATGGTTACTTTCCCCCTCCCCCTGACAGGGTCACCAGAAGATCTTACACAAGGCTGGGCTCCAGGAGTTTCTCACTCTCAAGCTAGTCCACTTGGCCTGCAGCAATCTGTCAAAATCACCATCTAAGTGTTCCTACCAGTTTACAATTCCAGTGGCTTCTGCTCCAGGTAAGCAGATCTCAGTTGCTGTATCTCTCTGGACGCTCCTGACTCTACGGATGTCAGGGTAGTAGTTTGCCCTATAACCTCAGTTCTCTGGCGGGTCTGAGCAAAGTAGATGATTTTTCAGTTTGTCCAGGTTTTTCTTGTTGTAAGGATGGGAGTGACAACTTTCAAGCTCTTTACATATTAGAGCTTAAACTGGAAGGAACTGTCCTTTTTGGATAAGGACAGTTTGGTGAGGAAACAAAGAATAAATTAAAGTTTGATTCATCAGACCTAGCCAAAATCTAAAGAACTAAGGCCCTTTGAGAAATTTTATTATTCATTTTCGGTATCTAAGTTCTGTCTATAAGTAATGGAAAGCAATCAAAGTTTCCAGATTTCTTTTCCACTTTTACCCATGACTTTACCACAAACACTAGTCTATTAAATACTCTTTGGGGAAAAAAAAGATATCTGTTACCAAAAAGGTTAGGAATAAAGGCTCAGGAAAAGTCTGAGCCTGCATTAAAAGTCTCATGTTTTCTGTTATTTATGCCAAAGTTTACCAAATTCATGTGACTATGGAATCCTTTTATTCCCTTCATATTGCCTATTAATATCTATGATAGACAGAATAGTGGCGCCCCAAAGTCCACATTCTAATCCCCAGATATTTTGACTACGTTACTTTATAGATGTGATTAAATTAAGGATACTGAGATGGGTAAATAATTCAGGATTATCTAGATAGACCCAATATAATCCCAAGGGTTCTTGAGGGAGGCAGGAAGAGTCAGAAACAGAGAGAAAGGCAATGCTGCCATGGAAGCAGAGAGATTTAAATATGCTATGCTGAGGGCTTTAAAGATGGAAGAAGAGACCACAAGCCAAGGAATGAGGGCAGCCTCTAGAAGATGAAAAAAGGTAAGAAACAGATTGACTTCTGGAGCCTCAAAAGGAAATAACTCTCCTAACACTTTGATTTTATTTAGCACAGTGAGACAGATTTTTGACTTCTGACTTTCAGAACTGTAAGATAATAAATTCAGGTGGTTTTAAGCCACATATCTGTGGCAATTTGTTCTAGCAGCAAATATAATACTAATATGATACCCTATTACGTTAGTTTTTGGTGAAACAACCTCTGGGAAATGCTATGCTATAGGCAAGCCATGGTGGTAGGCATCATGACAGACACAAGTGAAAGAGGCTCTGTCTCTGCTCTAAGTAAGCCTACAAGTTAGCAGAGTAGGCAGAAATGTAAAGAGCTGACATAAGACAGAATATGAAAGAAAAAATCTACTTCATAAAGATATCAAAAAGAGATTAATTTTTACCAGGTATATTTAAGGAATTTCACAAATATTTATTCAAAACTTACTGTAAGATAGGCACAGTACCAGCCAGAGTAGCTACAGAGATGAATAAGAAATGGTTCATGCTCTTCCTTGGATAATCTCCTTTGCACAAGAGCCAGGTCAACCAAAACAAGACTGGTTGCAGTCTATGTTAGAAGTGAAAAATGCCTTATTAGTTTTATATAGTTGAAAGTATCTAAATTACTGAATGAGAGAATTCAATGAAAAAATATTCATTTCTCTAGTCCAAAACATTAACTTTTTCTAGGTATATTAACAATATGAAAACAGAAGTGGCATTTTAATCTCTCATCCTATTCATAAATGCTTCAGAGGTATTATTTCATTTCATCCACAAAATATCTGGGAATAAAAATATTGATCCTATCATCCCCACCTTAGAAATAGGGAAACTGGCACTCTATGAGTTAGCACCCCAAACCTGCCACTTCTGTATCAGTAAAATGTTTATTCATAGGCAATTGACAATTGGTGAGGTTTGTGAGCACTGGTGTGGCATGATCAAACCTGTGAATGTCTTTGTCCTTTTTATCATGACTCATTAGTGATACCAAATAGAGATTAGCAGTAATAGCTCCCTTCGCCCTGAAGAGAAGTCCCTTCACCACTTACTACAGAAAACTAAATACAGGTAGCACACAATTGCTTAGCAGTGAATAAGTCACAAAACACCGAGGCTACATAGTTTATGTTAAAACTGCTGGTATTTCCAGGTAAAGGAAAACATTTAACTTACCTACATACTCTAGTCCCCAGAAGACAAATACACATTATCATTTAGAGTGTTTCCCTGGTACATGGCAGTTACAGAGTCTGTAACTCATCTTTCCCTGGAGGTTCTAATACAAACACCAGAGCCCTAAAACAAAATGCAGGGGGTTCAAGTCTACAGATATTTCTTAACCAATATTACTCATTTTATCCCTAAATTCTGAGTTCCTATGAAACTTTGTTTTAATCCAGATAAAAGTATAAAAGTCATTAGTAAAGTAATTATTTAAGTCATAAACTTTGAGAAATGGTTATCAGAGGCAGTTAATGACCTAGCCTCACAGCTAATGGAGGCCAACACTCTAATAAACCGCTTGTTAACTGCAGCAATAGACTGACTGCAAGAGAACTACAGCTATTATATCTCTTTTATGAGTGATGGGGGGAAAGACACAGTTGGATGGGGACAACATGTACAAGCACACCAAAAGGTGACTATACAGAAAATGATTGCTACCTGTCAATAAAAGGTTCCCCTTACAATAAATGAGAAGGGGAGAGGAGTCACCATGATATAAGTACATAGTGAATAATACTATGGGAAATGTTAGTATTCGTATAAAGTAAAAAGGCCCAAAACTAAGCCTGCCTGAAGCATTCAAATGTATCCTCAGTAAAAATGGACACAAAACTCTGATGGAAGTAAGTTTGGATCCGCTCAAACACTGAGCATGGAGAGAACTTTTCCTTTAGAAGGAAATGTCTTTCCAAATGCAATTAAGATACTTCTCAAAAATGTGTACTTTGAAGATTGAAAATTGGAGTCATATATCCCTGACAATTAGTGAGACTTTTTTTTTTAAATGAGGACAGTTTGAAAGTAAGAGAGTAGGCATTGTCTTTCTAAATCAGAAAGTCAAGAATATGCAGTTTTGGTTAGGATTATATTTAATGATGTGAAGAGGGAAAAACGTAAAAAATAAAATGATTTAAGTCAGATGGATTTTTATTCCTCACTGTATAAAAAAAGTTTAGAGTTAGTCCGTGCTGGTGGATGACTTCAGCGACATGAAGCCATCAGAGGCTTGGGTTCCTTCTCAGACACCATTCCATCAACTCTAGGATGTGGTTTCTTCCTCAAAATGATGGTTGTGAGAGCTCAGTCACTAAACTGGTGTTTCAGATAGAAGCATGAAGGAAAAGTCCTGACCCTCTGGGTAGTGGTGAATTGATCTTACCCCAGGACAGTTCTGGCTTTTGCCCTCAGCTACTGGGAGGTGATCTCTTGGTCCCTGAAATCCTCCACATGATAAAATGTCTTCATTTGCCTGGAGCATTTGGCCACTGGACAGTCTAACAACATGATATATGATGGGGTCCACACAGTATCAGGTCCAACCACCAGAGCAACTGCAGACTATATTAGCCCAACTTCCTGGAGGGGCTAGAGACTTCAGGTCAGCCCATGAGCAGTATGTGATGGAGCCCCAATAAAACTCTAGACACCAAGGTTTGGGTGAGCTTCTCCCAAGACTCTGTGTATTGTCACACGTTATGGCCGGGAGGCATTTTACAACATTCATAACTCCAAGAGAAGATAACAACAGGAAGCTCTGTATTTGGATCCCTACTGGATTCTGACTTATGCATCTCTTTCCCTGTATTTAACTGTAAGAATAACAGCTTTTTTACTCTGTGGGTTTTATGAGTCCTTCAGTGAACAATCAAACCTGAAGGTGGTTTGAGAGCCCCCTGAACTTGCAATTGGTGCCTGCTGTGAGTACGTTTTGTGTGAACTGTGTACCCTCTAAACTGTATAGCTGGCTAAAGCTCACACCCTCCATTTTGAGGGGCATTCCAGAAGTACCATAGAACCCTTCCACTCACATTTCATTGGCTATAACCTAGACATATGGACACACCTATCTGCAAAGGAGACTGAGAAATACAGATTTTCCGTTGGGTATACTTCAACTCAATAAATCAGAGGTTCTATGACTTAGAAAGAGAAAGATAATGGACCCACACATTATGAGTCATACATTCTGTAAAAACAGACAGTAAAATATCTATAGTTGAAAAAGTTCTTCATTCCTACATACTAGATGATGAGCAAAATTGAGAATGTTAATGTTGTAAAGAAAATCAAGAATTTTGTATTTCACTGAAAGTAGTTTTCATGTCAAATTTTACTTTTTTGCCATATAATTTATATTCTTGCTTCCAAGCATGATCACTCTGCCTTTTACTTTAAGTCAAATATATTATTCTTGAAATTATCACAAAACAGAACAAACATGGTGTCGGCTACACGAGGAGGGTGATGTGTTTGGCGTCACATAAAAGTCGAACTACTCTATCAGGGAAGTAGTATTTCCATTTTATAGGTAAGGAAAATATAGCTCACACATGCTAATGACTAGCCCTCTGGGGCTTGATAGATGGGGGTGGGGGGGTCCTATGTTCTTACAAAGTACAGGCTTTCCACAGAGGTCCTAAGTCACTGCTTTACCAAAGTCAAGATAGATTCCATTTCAAGTGGGTAATGGCCTCCCACTACCTTGCTGGTCTGGGCTGATGCCACTCCAAGCCCCCTTTGCTTCCCAAGGAAAGAAAGGCTGAGCCCTAGATGAACTACCAGTAAACTCTCACACTCCCTGTCTCCTTTCAGCCACCCGTTTTATTTCTGATTTGTAAATTTCAAGCATTCGGTTGTTCTCTTTCAGACTAAGTTTCTTTACAATACGATAATGGTATTTCTGAAGTCTGCTGAGACGTCTCTGGAAACCAGTCCTCTCCCAGGGCCACCTCTATTGATTCACGACGGTTTGGTTTTATCTGTCCCTGGGTTTCTCCGTTAGGCACAGACATCCCTTGCATTAGCATTCTTTAAATTTCTGCACAGCAACCAATGTGTAGCGAGTATAGATTTCATCCCATGAACTCATCCGTAAGAACCGTAGCTCTCTTCATATTTATATATCCAAACTTAACGGATTTTATTACGCTTCTTTTCCTCAAGATGCTGGAAACAACCCACCCCACCTCCTTTTCCCCAGGAAGCTTCTGAGGTTTGGGGGGTGGGAGAGGTGGCAGAAGGTAGGTTTCTAGTCCTCTGTGTCATCACCTGCGCACACGGCATGCAGGGGACATCCTCACCCTGCTATGGGTTTTGGTCATCCAGCAGTGCAGATCACTGCTCATCAGCCTCATCCCAACACCACAGTCTCAGCAAGTCAGCTGCTCTCTGCCAGCCACATCTGAGTCCTGCTAAATGCCCATGAGGATGCTTTGCTTGCTTCTGCCCCTTGCTGAGGCTCCAAGAAACCCTGTAACGATATTCCAAGCGTGTCCACCAAGACACTAAACGTAGTCTCTTCCCAGCATGCTGAACAATGGGAACTCCAAGGCTTTGCAGCTTCCACGGGCTCCACCTGGCAAAGCACACAGGCTTTCTCTGTTCTCAGGTCTCTCAACCCTACCTGGGGGTTCTGGGGAGTTCTATTTTTTCCCCATTTCCTCTCAGCCTCCCCTGGGGAAGAGTCCAGCAGAGACAGATTCAAAGGAACCCACCAATGTCTGTGCTTTCCTCCATTCCCTCTATCCTGGGAAGTTTTTCTAGTCTCAGGATCCAAAAAAGCCAGAAAAGAGTGATCACACATCTTCCTATACCCTAAGTGGCCTCGCAGTCTGAACTTTCAAAATGGAAAAGCCTTGACTGTTTTTCTGCCGCAACAACCTTTTTCTGGTTTATGAGTATATTACAGAGAGGCATAGTACAGTGGTCTTAAAGTGTGGCCTTCAGACCAGTAGCATCAGAATCACCTGAGAAACTGATAGAATGCAGATTTTCAGATCTCACCCCAGACCTACTGACTCAAAAATTCTGGGGGCGGCACCTATCAATCTGTGACTCAAGGAGCCCTCCAGGTGATTCCGAGGCATGCTGACGTTTGACAAACATAGCACAAGGCGAACCTATAGAGTCAGACTGCTTAAGTCTTGGGAGCTGTGTGATCCTGGGAAAGTGTCTTAACATCTCTGTAAAATGGGGATGATGCTTGTATCTACCTCATGTTGAGGTTTTTGTAATTTTACACGGGCTAATATAAATATAAAGTACTTTGAACAGGGCCTGGCATATAGTAGGTACTATTAAAATAGGTGCTGCTTTTATTTTTATATCTTTTAACTGAAACTCAAATTGCAGGAAGGGCTGTGGCAACAGAAAATGTCAGGGAAAGAAGCAATTTCAAATATACCAGCCCACAAAATGTAAAGGAAATAAAACTGTTTTCCTTCAATTCTTTTAAATTCGTTCTATAACACATATTTTGTATTATTTGACTCTCTCACTTTCTATTTTAATTAAAGACTGCCTTGAACCATACAAAAAAGGTTTTCTAAATCATTCAGTACTTTTACCAAAAGAATGGAACAATTATGTGGGAACTAATTTTGATACCCCAATAAACACGGTTTCATCCACCTACAGGCTGCTGACCAGAGCACTTGTTTACTGGTTTTACGCATTCAGATACTGTGTGGAAGAATCATGCTACTGGCTGAAAAATTGGAAAGTGTTTTAAAATGCATATTCTTTTTCTTCAATAGGATTTGACCTGTATTACTGAATACTGGCTGTGCTTACTGTTAAATAAATTACCTGTTGAAAGAAATTGCTCACTCAGTCACAGGAGACAAATTTAATTCTTCAAGGAATCCAATGTCCCATTTAGTAATTTAGGTAATTTAGTAAGCATTAGTTATTTACTCTCGTTTCCAGAAAACACTCGCCTCATTTGATTCATCAGCACACTTCTAGAGGTGAGGTCAGCCAGAGTTTTGGAAACTAATACCTTCCACAACTTTGTGAAGCTACTACCCATATGACTAATGACCCATCTCTTATTTTAGAGGGAGTGTTATCCTGGTGTCAACACTCTCTCTGAAGGTTTTCCACAAGGGAAGGGTAGCTCCATTAATGAAAATGAAAATCAAGAACAATTGATAACAGCTGGAAATCTCTGCCTTTACTACTTTCTTATGAAGAATATTCAAGAATGCATGTAACAGACGAAATTACAGGGGTTTCCCTGGTGGCGCAGTGGTTAAGAATCCGCCTACCAGTGCAGCGGACATGGGTTCAAGCACTGGTCTGGGAAGATCCCACATGCCGCAGAGCAACTAAGCCCGTGCACCACAACTACTGAGCCCATGCGCCACAACTACTGAAGCCAGCGCGCCTAGAGCCCGTGCTCCACAACAAGAGAAGCCACGACAATGAGAAGCCGGCGCGCGCACTGCAACGAAGAGTAGCCCTCGTTCACCACATAGAGAAAGCCTGCGCACAGCAACAAAGACCCAACGCAGCCGAAAAAAAACAATAATAAATTAATTAATTAAAAAAGACAAAATTATATAAAGGTTAGCTACATCTTCTAAATCCTCCAAACATCTGCTTCACTTTGGCTAGCTTTCCCTTGCCAAATTCACAGTGAAGAATAGTCTAATGTCAAGCATCTTGTTGAAAACAGAAAAGTATGTTTTTAAAAAAAGATATGCTTTCCGGCTTCTCTGGTGGCACAGTGGTTGAGAGTCTGCCTGCCAGTGCAGGGGATACGGGTTCGAGCTCTGGTCTGGGAAGATCCCACATGCTGCGGAACAACTGGGCCCGTGAGCCACAACTACTGAGCCTGCGCGTCTGGAGCCTGTGCTCCGCAACAGTAGGGGCCGCGACAGTGAGAGGCCCACGCACCGTCATGAAGAGTGATCCCTGCTTGCCACAACTAGAGAAAGCCCTCGCACAGAAACGAAGACCCAACACAGCCAAAAATAAATTAATTAATTAATTAATTAATTAAAAAAAAGAATCTGCCTGCCAATGCAGGAGACATTGGTTCAAGCCCTGGTCCGGGAAGATCCCACATGCTGCAGAGCAACTAGGCCCGTGCACCACAACTACTGAGCCTGCGAGCCACAACTACTGAGCCCTCATGCCACAACTACTGAGCCAGCGCTTGAGAAGCCACCTCAATGAGAAGCCCGCGCGCTGCAACAAAGAGTAGCCCCCGCTCACCGCAATTAGAGAAAGCACGCACGCAGCAACAAAGACCTGATGCAGCCAAAAATAAATAAAATAAATTTTTTTTTAAATATACGCTTTCTATATAATATGAAACATCTGCGTATTTGAAATTATCACTATTTTGGCTAATCTTTCAGGCTTAATGTTGGTGATGCTTGGCATCACGGAAACATGACAACAATGAAATTAAGACAAGATTAAATAAAATCACAATATTTTTAAGTTGGAGAGAGCCCTATTGATGAATCATCTCATCCAACTCTTTCATTTCACCTACAGGAAAACTCAAGGCCAAACTGGTGTCCTACCCAGAAGCTCAAACCCTTTTTAAAACACTATAGGTTTACAAACACATGGGCTTAAATTAACAGACTTTGCAAACCTACTCTTTTCATAAGTAGGGATGCATCTGCATTTTATAAGGACTCTTCTGGTCACTGGGAGTTCTGAAACTGAGTAAGATCTCATCTCTTACCCAAAAAGCGCTTACCAGTTAATAGAGGAAGTGGGACACACAACAGATTATAATATATGGTACTGGTTTAGTTGGAGGAAAGGCATCCTGGAGAAGAATGGCCAGGCATCCTGCTTAAAGACAGGTGGATGCAAGATGGTTAAAGACCTTAGGTGCTGTGCCAAGAAAAATGTAGCTCCTCTATTAATAACAACAAACATTGAGTGATTTTGTTATGTCACTGTGCTAAGAATTTTACCTACATTATTTCATGTAATCCTTACAATTACCCTGTGAGGTAGGATCTATCACTATACCTTTTTCACACATGAAAGCACTGAAGCAGCAAGAGGTTAGTGCGTGGCCGAAGGTCAAATGGACAAATGGCAAAATTGGGACTCAGAACTGTCCCAATTCCCTTAACTGTCTGTTCTGAGCAGGGGAGTGATATGATCAAGCTATTCTTCTAGGAGATAATTTGGCAACAGCACAGCACACGCACTGTCCTTTTCCTGGCCCACGGCACAAGCAGGGATTACTTAACTACAGTTTCTTTTAGGCATTTAGAGATTTATGAGAAAGTCGTTTCATACTTCTTGGATTTAAAACTTTCATTTCTTTTTGCGTCACCATTTTTTAAGTCATGAGCTGTGACCTGAGCCTTATTCTCAGGCTCTTCCTCCCTCTCCGCCTTTATCTCTCAATAGAGCCAATTTCTGTGTCGGTGACCATTATTGCTTTCCTAAGGCCTTGGGCAAACAGACAAGGCATCTCCCACCAGGCTAATCACCAGAAGACACAAAAAGGGGAGAGGGGATGAGGGAACGTACTCAATATAACTGCACACAAAGCTTCCTCCATCACTTAGTGCTGAAATGTATCCGTTCAAACTAATTATTTTGGGGGGGCTCACTAATAAATCCTAATATTTCTCAAAGAGATATGGCTTGTAATTTAATTTATATTAAGCTGTTACTGAAGTTTATGCTAATTAAATGTGGGCTTCAACAGCAATTAATCCCAGGAACAATCTAAAAATGTAAATAATGTAATAAAGTAAATAATTCTGCATGCCCCCCAACCCCGCAGAAGCAACAGGCAGCATGAGACGGGGCGCCCCAGAGTGTGTGTGCGAGTGACAGCAAAAGGAGAGGGAAACTGTTCCTTGCCCTCTCAGAACAGAACATTTGCTCTTTAATAAGCATAGCTATATTCTGCATGTATTTCCTGCAGGGAATGGATCCTCCATTGTAAATGTTGAAGGTTATCTCTGAAGAGTCTTCCATGAACAAATGACTTGTCAAGTCCCACCCTAGGAAGAAGATGAACTAAACAGCTTGGAGGCACAAGGCAATCTCCAAGGACAATGCCAGGCCTAAAGTCACCTCCCAGCATATGCATGCAGCTCTCTTTGGATGTCAAACTGCCTTCGGGTCTTCACACAGGTGAAAATACTTAACTTGGGTGTGATTTCCCCCTTTACGCCCATTCACTGAACCCTCAGCGCAAAGGGGATGAGATGAGCCCTGTTATGTACATGGTGGATCCCTGCGTGCCATTTTTCCAATCCAGACTGTCTGGGTTTTACGGTATATTTCTCAAAGTTTTGCAAAGTCTTCCAAGTAAAACTTCACAGAGCCACAGAAGGGACTAAAATTTTAAAAGACTGTTTATGGACTAAAATTTATACCTGACAAAGCAGTTTTCCTTTGCATTCTGTCTTTGGAACCCTTTCAGCACATTAAAAGCTAAAACTCCTGCCCCAGTGTTGCTTTGGTGATAATGTAGTTCTCAGACTTACAGCTTTCCCAGCGTGCAGGAGACAGGCTATTAGCCAAATCCCCTCCGGGATGAAGTGAGCAAGGCCTGTGTCTTTCTTGACAGCCCCACTGTCCTTCTAGGAGCCAGCCCCTGTCCACTCTGCTGGTTCTCCTTTACTGGAATTCTCTGTCCACTTCCCAGTGTTGTGAGAATCAAATGAGATGATACACATTGGAGGGTGCTCTAAATGACAAAACCCTCCAAAAACATAAGGCTACTGTCTTTGAAGGATTAATGTAGTAAATCCCAATTCTTTCCAAATATGTTTCCCCAAGCAATCAGTGTCTAAACGAGGAGGTAAGAGAGAGGGCATAGAATTAAAGATCTGAAGGATTATCATAAAGCAAGTGCAGAGTTACATACAAAATGTCATAGTAGGCATCTCCATTTATAACACCAAATTTAACTCTTAAAACCTTCCTCTGAAAGAGGGAAAACTGAAGCACCAAGGGGGTGAGAATCTTGCTCAGTATCACACACTAGCCAAACTTAGGTTCAAACCCCGGGATCATGAATTTGGGTCCCAGATGCGTAACACTTGAAAGGGAGCCAATTCTTCCATCTTTGGATTGACCATATTTTTGATAACTGTAATGACTGTGACTGGAACAAGGTCTAAAAGCAGCAAGTCTTTTCTCACGAGTTCAGACCTATATCACTAGATCTCTTTAGGGCCTGGTTTCCATTTTCCCAGCCAAAAATGTCCTGACCTCAGTGCCCTCTTCCTCTCCTACCTGTCTATTAAATTCTGAAAGACTCAGATCAAACACTGACCTGAAGAAACCCTCCCAGATAACTCCATTCTGCTAGTGAAATGTCCCTCCTTGGAATCCTTAATATACTTTCAGTTGATCACATCTATTCCTGGGGCACTTCAATGATGCACATTTGGAGGCTCTTCCTGACATCATTCCTGCGGTTAGGGCTTCTGTCTCCAGAAACACCACCACCTCCTTGAAAGCAGGCTGAATATTTTTTGTACTCCCTTAGAAGGACTGTACGCTATTCTTTGACTATTTAATGATATTTTTTGAGTGTTTATGATGGGCCAGGCATTATACTAAACATTGTATATGTGCTAAGCATTACATATGATTTACTTCATTGGATTTCCCCTAGAATGTACAATTTTTATACCCATTTTAAAAAGAGGGAAGCTGAGGTTCAGAGACTATAATAGCTTGCTCAAGTTTGCTCAGCTAGTAGAGAACACAGCTGGGATTAAAACCAGGTACGTCTAATTCCAGAGCTGATTTCTCATCCCCTGGGTGGTACTGCCCCTTCATAGCACAGGCAATTTACACTGACCTTAATAGACTATGAATCCAGGGTCTACAAAAACCCAAGATTATACACAAAACTCTCTGAGTTTAGATTTGGTTCCAATTTTCAAACTATGCCTAAGGATTTGGAATTTAACATATTGTGCTCCTTTTGAACAGTTTGTTCCTTCAGTGCGTTTCTCATATAACATGATGGAGGTTTCTGGACTCATACTTGGCGTCATTGGGCTTTATAGTCCCTACAACTTCTACACTATGAAGCTGTGGTCTCCTCTAACTAAAGCTAAACCTAGCAACAACTATGTCAGGACTCTGTGGTGTATACCTAACGGGAAAAACTTTTGTTAGTATTGACCCATCACTAAAAGCTCTTTTATCACCCTATGGATTATAGAGAAACATTAGGCTGGTCTCACCCGAAGGTAAATTTCTTGAGCATGGCTGCCAATATCACAGACAAGCATCTAAATCAGGAAAGATTAGGCATGTTATTAACAAGAGTATAATAATATTAAAAATATAGAAGAATGAAAAAGGATAAGGATTATGTGCATATACAGTGAAAGTAGAAAAAGTAAGAACAAGTGACCAGAGACGCCAGCACTGTGAAAATGAGTGTCAGAAGTGGGAAATATAAAACTTAACATCATCATAATCCATGACATCTACACTGTCATAGTAGTGCTTGGAGAGTTAACTGAAATCAGCCAGATGTAGCATATATTTGGGGTTAGTACTAAAATACTATACTTTCCTTCTCACATTTCTCATTTCTCCAAAATAACTATACAAACTAGACTGCAAAGCCCAGAAGTAAAATTCAACTGTTATGAAGAAAACATGAAAAAGCTTACACAAGAAAAATATGTTTAAATGCCTTTCTCCTCTGCTTCCCTGGTTTCTCATCTTTTTTTTTTTTTTTTTTTTTTTGTGGTTTGTGGGCCTCTCACTGTTGTGGCCTCTCCCGCTGCGGAACACAGGCTCCGAATGCGCAGGCTCAGCGGCCATGGCTCACGGGCCCAGCCACTCCGCAGCATGTGGGATCCTCCCAGACCGGGGCACGAACCCGCGTCCCCTGCATCAGCAGGCGGACTCTCAACCACTGCGCCACCAGGGAAGCCCTCTCATCTATTTTAATTAAAACTCTCCATTTAGGGGACAAGTGATTTCATACCCTAAGAAACATAAAACAAAAACTTACCCTTTTCACAATGTTTTCTAGTCTTTCACTGAATTATTTCATGCAGGTCAAAAAATAAGTATTTTATGAAATCAATTAAACTAAAATGAAACAAACTGAATGATTTTAAGATGAACATTTTCACTCTTGAAATTATCCCCCCATTGTAGAATATTGTATATGTCCTTTCACTTCCATTTACACACAGCCACATACACAAGCACACATATAATCATTTGTTGCCAATACCTTCCTGAACAGCAGAAAGTCAAAAAGACATCTTTCCTATCTTGTCAATTAGTACTCTTTCAATATTAGGAAGAACCAGTTGTATGGAGGCCTTTGTCTTTCTTTAATCCAACTCTCAATCCGTTATTTCATGTATCTTTCTATGCATGAGATGCATGCAGGTATATTTCACCCCCTTGCCCATCTATCAGTTTGCAATAAATCAGAGAACACAATATTCAAAATGAAACAGCAGTTTGTAACACAGTTTTAAAAGATTTACACATGGCACGATTGCTATTGTTGCTAAATATAAAATATTCAGGATAGATCATTTTTCTCTTCAGATCATCCCTGCATGAATATAAAAATATCCATCTATATTTATCCATTTATGTAGCAGCATTTTCCCACACAATTGCTGAGAGAAATTATACAATAAGCCAGCCCAAGAACTTTTGGGATACTCCTGGAAAATTATTCTACACACATGTAGCACTTGATCTTTTCCAGGAATTTTCCAGAGTATAATTTCATTTGTTTTTTTATAACAGCCTTATAAGGATGGGAGAGCCAGAATTATTCCCATTTTAGAGGTGAGAAAATCTAAGTAATAAGCCCTTGCTTAGTGTCAGAGCCGAGCAGAAAATCCTCGACTCTCACAACCTTGATCAGTCATCTTTCTATGTGCTGTAACAATATGCTTTGTTTTTCTTTCATTGTTTTAAAATTACCCACTTTCAAAGATGCTCATTGTAAATAAACTGTGGTTCTGAATTCCATATATAAGGATAGAAACATAAGTTATTTCATAACTCTGAAATTCTAGAATCCAGCAATATCTACAATCATGTTTATGAAATATTTACACTTTATTTATTTATGTCTGTATCTTAAAAAGTAAAAGTCAGCAAACTACAGCCTGTAGGTCAAATCTGGTCTGCCACCTTGTGTTTTACTGTTGTTGTTTTTAACAGCCTGCAAGTTAAGAATGATTCTTTTTATATTTTTAAATATTTGAAAAACATCAAAAAAAAGAACATTCATCACAACTGTATATTATGTGAAATTCAAATTTCAGTGTCCACAAATAAAGTCTACTGGAACACAGGCACACTCATTCATCTATACATTATTTTGCCTTTGTTACCAATTTGAGTAGTTACAACAGAGATCACATGGTTCAAAAGCCGAAAATATTTATTATCTGACAGTTACAGAAAAGGTTTGCCATGCCTATTATAGATTATACTCTTTTTTATTTCTACCAACTTATCTTTTCTTGACCAGGGAACAAGACAATGTGCATATCTGAAACACCCTCCGTGCAACACTCATAGCATTTCTGTCCTTAGAAAGGGAGGTGAAAATTGAGAGACCTTTTCTGGAAATATGATTATCTTACTAAAATTCACAGTAAATTTTATATGACATAGGAATCACCTATTGTGTAATTTTGAAGGCTCCAGAACCTAACCAGCCCCGTTATGTAGAGAGGGAACTACACGATGGAGGCTCAGTCATTCCTCTGTATCCACAGGGGGTTGGTTCCAGGACCCAAAATCTGTGGATGCTCAAGTCTCTTATCTAAAATGGCGTCCTGTTTGCATATATAACCTTCGCACATCCTCCCATATACTTTAAATCATCTCCCGATTACATATAACACCTAATGCAATGTAAATGCTATGTAAATAGCTGCCAGCACAGGGCAAATTCAAGTTTTGCTTTTTGGAACTTTCTGGAATTTTATTTTCAAATATTTCAAATATTTTCAAATATTTTATTTTCAAAATTTTATTTTCAAATATTTCAAATATTTTTGACCCTCAGTTGAATATGTGAATTCAGAACCTGTGGATTCAGAGGGCAACTGTATAGGAAAGTTTAACAGGCTGTACCTGGGAGCTCCTACCCAGCTCTCTGGAGTAGCAGGATTGAAACACCTTCCAAAGTAGAACAAGAAGGTCCCCTAATTCCTAGCCTCTCAAAGAGGAGGTTTCCAGGGAGAGAAACTCCCACTTCTCTTTCTCCAAATCTGGTAAAACTACAAAACATCCAAGTAACTCCACAGACCACTGGGCCCAAGTACTTTTGGACATCGGCCCACTACAAGTCACAGCATATAACAAAATTGAAATTTCAGGCCTTCACCTCGAACTTCTGGCCCAGTCTGTTAAAGGGGCCAACACACCTGTTAACGATACGATGGCAAGCTGCCATGTTTTGCAGCAGTCAAAAGTTCAGTGTCATGTAAAAGACTTTTGTCCCTAGTGCTCAGATAATGAGCTTGTTCCTTCTTGATGATTTATGGGATGCAGATGAGAAACTGGCTGATTGAGGCTTTGGAAGATGAAAGTTTTCCGCTCTTGGCAGTAGTACTGGTACCCTGGAGAACATGGTATAACTGTTCCAGTTCCATTACTGCCATTTGTAAAAGTCGAATAACAAATTACGCCAGGTGAATATAAATAAATACTTATTTCACTCACTTTGCTGTTTGGAAAGCACTCTGAATTTCTCTGTTACACCAAACTATAGTATTCCAATAAATAGTTACTGACACGCTCCAGGATCTTTTCTGTCCAGAGCAACCGTCTAGTTCCTAAATTACTACCCTCTTTCAGTCTTAAGTCTTATATGCTTATATTTAGGCCTCTACATTTGCTCCCTATTAGCCAAAAGCCTAACTTTTTCTCCTACCTCCTTAATGTAACTCAATAACCAACTGAATTTTGCTAGAATGTGAAAGAATTTCAAGGTACCAATGTTACACACCTGAGGTTAATGAGTACCATCTTGTATTACAGACTTTGCTTCAAATCAGTATTAAGTAAATCCTTTTATCCAGTAACCAGCAGCCACAAGAGGCTATTTAAACTTAAATCTGAAATGGGTAAAATTAAACGAAATTTAAAACTTACTGCTTCAGGCACACCAGCAGATTTCAAGGGCTCAAAGGCTCCATGTGGTCAGCGGCTAGTATATTGAACAGTGCAGATGTGTCACCAGCAAAGCCCATTAACAATTCATGGGAAACAAAAACAGAATCTGGGTAATAAAATAAAGTCTAACCTTTTATTTTCCTTGGTGCGAAGTCTAGTTTCACTTGCTCATAGGGTGCAGCGTGCAGAGGCCTTGAACCCAGGACTTCAGACCATAGTTCCCCGTGCAAAACAGCTTTGCCTGACGCTTCAACTCGGGGAACCGTGTGCAGAAGCGCTGCGCCGGGTACTGCAATTCAAGATGGCGGCGGCAGGCAGGCTGTGTGCAGAGACGCTGCAGCCCAGCCCTGTGATCCCGAGCCTGAGCAGCGCAGCTGTGCCAGCATCGCGAGACTCCGCTCTTCCGCATCACTGCCCGAGATCCCTGTAAAGCAGCCCCGCCCGTGGCCTGTCGGAGACGCGGTGTGCTCTAGAGCCGGGGGCGGGGTGTGCTCTAGAGCCGAAGCTTATACCTTTCCATTCTTTGATCAAAGAGTAAAACTTTAGTGTGTGTGTGAAAAAAAGAGTAAAACGTTCCTTTGCTTCTGAACCAAACTCGGTCTCATTATATTGGCTCAAATGATACCGGGCAGGAGGACCCTCGTTGGGGCTGGACTCAAAAGGGTCAGTAACAGATAAAGAATATTTCCATCAATGCAGAAAGCTCTATTGGACAGCTCTGCTCTATATTTTAACCCACAAAGGTAAAAATCATTCTTTAATCCTACTCTTATTCTTCACTTACTGTTACAGTCCAAAGCAAAGCTTTTGTCTTGTTTCTACTTCTGAAGAAAAAAGTAAAAAATAGAATGCAACTAATATTTTCTGAGAATCTGCCATGTACTAAGCATGGGTTCTTGGTTCACCCAAATGATTCCATTTAATTTTCCCCAATAATCTAAGAGTTCCTTTATTCCCAGGTCTGCTTTCTAAGATGCCTGATCTAGGCCATCTCCACAGTCATCTCTTCACTAATTTCTTTGTCATTGAATAAATGCTGAGCACCTACAATGTGCCTAGAACTGTTTTAGAAGTTGTCATTTCCCTGGTGCTAACCTCTAGGAATCCTATTTTCTCTACCTTTGATTTCTATGCCTTTCTCGGGAATTCAACAGCTCCTCCTGTTGGAATGAATGTAACGCACTTTCTCTCTGAGTATCTCTCCACAGTTTTCCTTTAGCGACCTAGAGTTTCCTTCCCAAAGCTGCCTCCGCCCCATCTCAACCCTTAGCCAGTGGGTTGTGAAACTATTTACTCCCTCTGCCAAAAATGCACGGAAGATCGAAATATCCCCATTCCTTTTGACAATATCATTTGGAAATCCACAATTTGTATGTGTATGTGAAAAGGCAATCACTCTACATTCATTGCTCTGAGAAAGTCTAGTTATCTTACATGAACACTAAATATACATTAAAGGTTGTAGCCACTCAGGTTCAATCAGTCTTCAGAGGTAATATTTTACTAGAAATACGTTGAATCCTTCATGCAAATTCAACGCAAAGTGAACTAGCAAGTGTGGCAGATGAAAGATGGCCACAAATTCTTTGACGTTCCTCGCAACCAAAGGTGGAGTGTACTTGTCCTTGGCTCTGGGCTAGCCTGTAGCTGATTTAACCAAAGGGGAATGGTGGAAGTCATTCCATGCCAGTTCTTTAGAGCTGGCTGCTTCAACAATGGTCCCTCTTGGTAGGTGAGTCACCTTGTTAAGAATTCTGACTACCTGCTAGAAAGCCACATGGGGAAGTCCTGAAACTACAAGGAGAAGAAGTTCAGCCTTCCACATGTCCCTGCAAGATGCCAGGCAGGTAAGTGAAGCCATGGTAGACCCTCCAGAGCAGGCCAGCCATCAACTGTGTATCACCCAGTGAGCCAAGTTGCTGCCAGGTGGAGCAGAACAGCCCAGCTAAAATTAAACAAACAGTCCTGCTAAATTCCTGTCCCAGAAAATCATGACAGACACCAAAAAAGGCTGTTTGTAAGCCATTACATTTTGGAGTAGTTTGTTATACAATAATAGATAATTAGAGCCTAGGGCAACAAATTAGCTGTTAAAACTGGCTGCCTCGTTTGAACATGTTTCAAGATGGTCCCCTAAAAGAATCATGAGGAGATGGGAAACAGACAGATTTTATGGAGAGAGTGAGTCACACAAAGCGTATGATGCTACTGGAGAGACAAAAATGATGTGAGTGAGGAAGGAGAAGGGAAGCCCTACTTGTTCCTCTGGACGCTCTGTCCCAATATGCCACCTGCACTTTATCCCTTATTGATATCTTTGTTTTACTTGCCTATCTCCCTACTAGGCTGTAAGTTTCCTGAGGTCAGGGATCTCTTGTCTGGACATGTCCCCAGCTTCTAGAGAAAATACTATAAGGGCTTTATGACAGCACTCAGTTTCTAATCCAGCCCTGCTTCACACAATTTAGCCTTGGGCAACTTAACCTCCATGTACTTCAGTTTTGTCATCTATAAGATGGGGATAATAGTATGGTACCTACCTCTTTGGGTACTAAGAATTGAATGACAAAAGATTGTTTTGTGGATGAATTAAAATACCAACTACCTGATAATCTTGCCCTAGGCTAGCCCTGGTGGATTTATAAGACCCAACAGAAGTATCCACTTATATACCAAAGATCATTAGAAGGGATCTCAGAGACCAGACCAGGCAGGTTCTTCAAAGACCAGGCTTTCCAGGAAAGCACATTGTGATGCTAATTGGAGATCTCCAATCTAGCTCTCTTTCAGCTATAGCCATCTCATAATAGGAGCTGACTCGGAGTGGCTCCAAACTGCTATTGAACTTGGGGCCTTTGTGCAGGAGAGGGCAGGAATTGCTTTGTAATCCTCAGGCTGGAGAGTAATAGCCCAGCTTCAAAAGCTGGTCCCTACAATGGCCTCTGCTGGCCCAAGACCCAGTTTCCATAGGGCATAATAGGTGCAAATGTGGTTCAGTAACCAGGAGACCTGACAAATGGTAGAGAAAGCAGGAGAAACGAACGCTGAATCCCGGAGGCTGCACACACACGGTTCTGTTGGGCTAGAGGTAGCTTCTGGTGGGAAGATGGTGGGGCCTGAAGCTGCTGAAGCTCTTCTAGCCTTTGCTGGGGACTCCGTAGATGAGGCTGAGCTGGACCAATAGAGAAGGGACTCAGCAAGTTGTAGGGAAGGTCAAGCGGGGCCCTGACAGCCAAACTAAACTAACACAGCTAAACTAGTTTCTAGAAGAATAAGGAGAAGAAAAATTTTAAAAGCCTACTGGGGAGTGAGAACAGCATAGGGATTGGGAATACAGGTTCTGGAGTCCATACACCCAAGTTGGTATCCCAGTTCTACTACTTTCTTGAGCAATCCTGTTAACCTCTTTAAGCCTTTTTTCCCCATCTGAAAAGGGGACACAGAAATAGTACCTGCCTCAAAAGCATTGTGAGGATTCAAAGAGGTAGTTTAGGACACCTTATTTCATGATTACCCCATTTGAAATACCTCTTGCCCTCCTCCACTCTTTTTCCATTGTGTTTAATGCCCTCTAACATTTAAAAATGTGTGTATATATGAATATATGTGTGAGTGTGTGTGTGTATAAACTATACATGTATAGTCTATTCTTTGTTTCTCGCTACTACAGTGCAAGATTCAAGAAGGCAGGTATATTTATCTGTTTCATTTTTTTTAATGGATCCCACATTCTTAGAAAGGTGCCAGATGCATGGTAGGTGCGCAGTAAATATTTTTTAAATGAATGACTAAATGGAGGTAAAACACCTGACTCAGTAAACACTCAATAGCTGCCACTATTATTTGCTTACTACTGCTGCTTAAATCCTGTCTGAATTGCATTCCCAGAAGCTCCCTGTTTCATAATGCTGAGCTCACTCCTTTCTTACAGCGCTTATCCCATTTTTCTCATATTATCACTTCTGTATTTGTGTATCTTATTTCCTCTACTAGGATAAAAGTGGAACAATTCAAGTATGAGGTTCAGTGGCTAAAGACCAGGCCAATATGTACAGAAGTTAGGAGAATAGGCTTTTGAATCAGACCTCAGTTTGAACATCCAGCTGTGTCACTTACTGGGTGCCCTTGGGCATCCACTATCATGAAACTTAAGTTTCCTCATCAGTTTAATGAGTGTCCTACTTGTTCTGCACTCATGGAATTGTTTTGAGGATTAAATGAGATACTGCTTTAACACTGCTCAGCACAGTGTCTGCCACATAATAAAGAGGAAGGAAATGTCAGCTGTGATTATTCATTGCCTCTCTCGTGGTATTTTGCACGGTGCCTTTGCACAAACCATCCAGTAGAGCAAACAATCACTGAACAAATGCATCTTAGATTTAACCTGAAACAACCTGAGGCTTCACAGTTCTCCTAATGTTCTCTCACTCTGCCCTGCCTCGCCCTCTGTCCCAGTCCTCGAAGCCAACTAAGTTCCAATCTCCCCTGTGGACTGACCACATCCCCCCTCATGATGCCCTGCTCGCATTCATGAGCCAAAGCTGTCATTCTTACAGCAGTCTGACGGGGCTGCAGGTTAGTGTTCAGGCTGGTTCTCCTCCGGCTTGTCAGAAGTCAGGTTAAGCTACAAAGGGAGAGAATAGATGCCATGGACTTACTGCATTTTAATGCTTGGTTCCTGGCCCATATTTATGCTGAGGGACAACAATTACAACAATATGACCTTGCATAACAAATGGATCTGTCAAACTAGGCCTTGCAAAATGACTTGCATGAATTCAAGCCTAACTTGTGATATTCCAACACACAGTTGTTATACACACACCAGCCCACCATACTCATTTGTCAAAATTGAAAGGAAAGAGAGGCATTCACTCACTCGTTTATTCATTCATTTATTTCTCTCTCTGTTCAACAATCATTTGCTAAGTGCTAGGTTAGGACTACTGAACAAAACATAGTTTGCACTTCGAAGGAGCTTATAGCATAGGGGTAGAGGCTACAGAAAAGTCAGTATTCTATGTAGAACAGACTGAACCCAAAGACTTCTTATTCATTCTGGAAAGCTGAGTTAATGTCTTAGCTTGGGTTGCTATAACACAATTCCATAACCTGGGTGACTTACAAACAGCAGAAATTGTTATGGGTGACTTACAAACAACAGAAATTTATTTCTCACTATTCTGGGAAGTCCAAGATCAAAGTGGCAGCAGATTCGGTATCTGGTGAGAGCTTTCTTCCTAGTTCTCAGACAGCCAGCGTCTCTCTGTGTCCTCACATGGCAGAAAGACAAGGGAGCATTCTGAGATCTCTTTTATAAGGGCACTAATCCCATTCATGTGGACCCCGCCCTCATGATCTAATCACCTCCCAAAGGCCCATCTCCTCATACCATCACATTACGGGTTAGAATTTCAACATATGAATTTGGGGGGTTCACAAACATTCAGTCTATAGAAACTGTTAACTGAGGCAAGGATTTGGAAAATTGGAAGAAACATGGAATTTTATTGATATATGTTCCCCTCAAGCATCTAGGTAATTGTCTCACTTTAGGTTCCCTCTGCCAAGTCAAATTTGGTGTCTCCTCTACGTATAAGAGGACGAACCTGTTCTATCATCGCTCTACTCCATGCAAGATGTCCTGCTGGTTTTATCTACTTCTATGTTGGTCAGTGTCTTGATTTTCCATTGCTGCTATAACAAATTACTACAAATTTAGTATCTTATAACCACACAACACAAATTTAGTATCTTATAGTTACAGAGGTCAGGAGTCTGAAATGAGCTAAAGTTAAGGTATCAGTAGAGCTGTTTTCCCTTCTGGAGCCTTGAAGAAAGAAGCTGTTTTCTTGTCTTTTCCAGCTTCTAGTGGCCATCTGCTTTCCTTGGCTTGTTACTCCCTTCCATCTCCAAAGCAGACTGAGGCTTTCTCCCATCACATCACTCTGGTGCTAACTCATCTGCCTCCGTCTTCCACACTTAAAAAACCCTATGAGTACCTTGGACCCTCCTTGATAATCCAGGAAAATCTTATGCTGAGATCAGCCTATTAGCAACATTAACTCCATCTGCAGCCTTAATTTCCCTCTGCCATCCATCATAACATATTCATAGGTCCTAGGGATTAGGATGTAGACATCTCTAGGGGTCTACTTACCTGCCTATCACATCTATGGGGCCTTTGCCATCCATTGTTACTAACACACTCTAAATATTCAGGCTGAGGAAGAGGGAATACTTCAGAGTCCCAAGCCATTGAAGGCAGATAGTTGTTCATATGGGTTGGGATGGATGCAGAGCTAAGTCTCAGGACTCAAGTTCCAGAACAAAGCCAATACTTTGCTACCTGTTACCAACTGACCGTTCTCATCAGAAAGCTGCAAGGGCAAGTGTGACTCAGATTCCACACAGCTCCCTGGAGGGGAGGAATGGATGAATGATGAAAAATCCATCAGTCTTAAGATCTTTCCATTTCAAACGGCTATTCCTCCCTGTCTCCCCATTTCTTCTCCAGCCTATCTTGTATCTGTCTTCAACTGGAAAATCTCTGTGTAAATTTGAATAAAAATGTGTCATTCCTACTGACATTAGCATCTTTTGAAATGGTTGCTCAGGCCAAAAGTCTTGGAATCATTTTCCATTCTTCTTTTCACAGCACCCCACATGAAATCCTCTACTTTTTAAATATATACCAAATCTAAGTTCTTATCATCACCTCCACCATGCACACTCCCCTTCAAGCCCCACCATCTTATGCCAGTTCTATTGTAACAGATTCCTCCACTTGCTTTTCTGTGGAGGGGTTCAGAGTATGCCACCCCCAAAATATGCTACTTTGACATAAGGATTAATTTGAGCTGAAGGCATTTAAGAAGAATCAAACACAAGAAAACTCTCGGTCCACCCCCTCTCTAATAGGAAAGGCAGGATGACTCTTAATCACTGGAGACAACCCTAGACTTTTATCAACCAAAGGCAGCAAGATCTACATAAGGTTGAACAATCTACATAACAAATTGCTAAAACAATATCTTTTACCAGTTTCCCCCCCGTATATTTACCTTCCCACAATTTGCCACCCCTAGAAGCTCAAAGTCCCTTTCTTTTATCTTGTGACTTCACTGCAAATTTATTATTCCTTTGTTAAGATGCTATATATGCCCAAGTTCTAGCCACCCTTCTGAGTTACTCATCACTGAGTACTCCTGTGTATATTTGTGATGCGTGCAATAAACTTCTATTTGTTTTTCTCATTAATTGGTCTTTCGTCAGTCTAATGTACAGGGCCCCAGCTAATGAACCTAAGATGGCCAGAAGAAAGAAAAGAAAGAATTTTTCCTCCCCTACATCTGCTTTCTCTCTTTCCTCTGGGATCTTCTCAACCCTGAAGCCAAAGTGATATTTTTAAAGTAAAAAGCAGATAATGCCACTCTTCTTCCGAAATGACTTCATCAGTGGTTTTCTATCATACTTAAAATCCACAATCTATACCATGGCTCACAAGGCTCTACACAACCTATACAATGACTCACAAGGCCCTACACAATCCATACCATGGCTCACAACACCCTACACAATCCATACCATGGCTCACAAGGCCCTACACAGTCTGATCCAGACAACCTCTCACACCCATCCCCAAACATTGTCCCCTCCTTCTTCTTGATTTAGGGCATTTTACACATGCTAATCTCCTACCCATGCAGCTCTTTCTCCACAGCTTCCTATACCCAGTTTCTTCACATTATTCAAGGTGCAGTTTAAAGATAGGGTTGCAAGATAAAAGAGAAGCCTTACAGTTACATTTGAATTCCAGTTAACAACAAATATTTGAGTTTATGTAGGTCCCATGAGTTCATATACTGAGCGTCTTGTATTTTTATTTGCCAAATCTGGCAATACTATTTAAATGACACCTTAAACCATTAAGGTTGAAGTATCTAAATACCCTCACCTATTTCCCTTTCTATCTTTTCAACACGATTTTACTATTAATACTATCATTATTGTTACAGCACTTTTATTGATTATTTATTAGTTTCTGTGTATTATTTACCTACCCAGGTAGAATATAAAGTCCATGAGGTAGGGACCATGTTTGAATCACACTGTATCTCTAGAACCAGAACTCCTAGTACAACTTAGGATTTGTATTAAATATTTGTTAAATAAATTAATGAATAGATAGCTATGTTTCTTTGACCTTTGTGTTCTGACTATACGGTGACCTCTCTCTTCCTCTCAAGCAGTGTACAGCTGTCTGGGCTGGGATACAGAAGGCACCAGGAATTTGATTACCACAGAAGGTAGTTAAAAGAAGAAAAAGCCCCCCCAAGTGATGTTTCAAAATATGTTCCCATCATATGTGTGTATGCAGGTTAGCACTGGCTAAACACTGTAGACTCTCAGTCAATGTCAGACCTTCTGCCCTAGGATTACAGACACCGTGAATGGCATTTCCCTTTCTGTTTGTGAGGAATGAGGGGCAGCTAGCACAGGCCCCTGCAGAAATCCATCTGGTTTTAATTGTCTGGGCACTTAGGAAGGAATAGGGTCACTTTTCCAGTTCTGCTTTTCCTGTTAATTTAAATGCATAAATTTAAATCAGGTCCTTCTTCCTGCCTAGCTGATAATTACCATATTTGACAGTTGCTGGTCCTCAGCTATGCCTGAAGCTTGTGAATAATTTAGGAATGCTGGGTTATTCCCTTATCAAGACAACCAAACAAAAGTGAGATCTAGACTTGTAGCATCAGCAACTCCTTGCGGAAAATGACAGCATTAAAATAAAGGAAGTGATAGGCACATTTAGAAGGAGAAGCATTATTCCACAGCATTCTGCAATATATGCTCATTTTTTTATATAATCTCTTTCTGATATTCATATCACAATAGCTACATATACCAACTTGATTCATAGTTAACAAGAATGAAAAGGAAATGCACCAGTCCTATATCCTGGATTTTATGAAGTCTTTACCCAAATAGACTAGATCCTTGTCTTCCAAAACCACATACCATGGTGTTTGGTTTGGAAAATAAGGTCACTGTTCATTTGTTCAATTATCAAAACTGTATCAGGTACTCACTATTTGTTAAATATTGTGCTAGGCACCAGGATAAAATGATTTTTTAAAAAAGATACAGTTCCAAGCAGGACACACAGAAGTTTATCAATTGGTAGAAACAGATATCAAGCAAACAATGTCACAAGTATATATATATAATTATCCATTGTAATAAGTTCTATGAAGAAAATCTTTAAAATGAAATGAAACCTCAGTATAGGGAAGACTGATTTGGATTAGTGGGAGAAGAGAGGGCTGGTATCACGGAAGGTTTCTTTGAGGAAATGATGTGAAAATTAGTCAGGTGAGGACTAGAAGAAAGCCTTCAAACTAACTCATATGAAACCTCAGTGACAGGCAAGAGATTGCAGCATTTGAGAAACTCAGTGAAAACCAATATGGCAGGAACCTGATGAGTCAGGGCCTGAGTGGCAGAAAGCAGCTGCAGAAGGAGACAGGCCAGACTGGAACAGGGCAGGAGGGCTCGTTGGCCTCCAATCACAGGATTTCATTCTTAGGGCAAAGGGAAGCCACCTGAGTCAGAAGCAGATGAGTAATGAGATTAGACTTACATTTGATAACATTTACTGCGGCTCTTGAAAGAAGACTATCTTGGAGCCAGCTCTTCAGCGTGGGATGAGGGGTCAAAGATCCATCAGAGAGTTAAGAAAGAAATATCAGCATACTGACATGTTGTATTGAAAATTTCTGTTTCTATGTATATTTTATAATGAACAGAAATACTGGTGCAGCATTACAAGTATACGTAAATAAATATAGATTGGAGGTATATGCTTACTGTAAGTTGATAAGACTACAGGATAAAAAAAAAAAATTGATAACTAATGGCTTAGGCAAGTTAGAAGTCCATAGAGAAAAAGATAGATGGGGCTTCCCTGGTGGCGCAGTGGTTGAAAGTCCGCCTGCCGATGCAGGGGACGCGGGTTCATGCCCTGGTCCGGGAAGATCCCACATACTGCAGGGCAGCTGGGCCCGTGAGCCATGGTCGCTGAGCCTGTGCGTCCGGAGCCTGTGCTCCGCAACCGAAGAGGCCACGACAGCGAGAGGCCCGTGTACCGCAAAAAAAAAAAAAAAAAAAAAAAAGATAGATGGATTTTGAGCTAGTACCTAAAAGGGAGGAAAATACCTTTCTTCTACCCGCTTAGATTCTACATCTGGACCTGCAAATTAGACCTTCAAAAGTCAGATTAACAGGAGAAAAGGCATACGAATTTTATTTGATGTTAATATTTAAATTTTTACATTTAGGAAGGCCTTCAAAGAAAAGAAATTTAGTCCAAGAATCAGTTAAACCCAAGGAGTTATATATCATTTTAACAAAGGGCAATAAATTTGTGGAGAAGTGACAAACCAAAGTAAAGGGGGTTTGAATTTTAGGAGCAATAATTGTGGGAAGGTAAATATACGGAGGAAACTAATGGAGGATAAGGGTTATTCTAGTAAGACTTGTTTATACAGACCGATCTCAGTACTTACTTTTTCTCTCCGGTAATATAGGAGAGAGAAGGGGGAATATTTATGACCTGCTTTTAAGCAGATGGGGAGGACAAAGAGCTTTTTCTTCATTTGTTGCTTAATTGTTTTCATCTTAAAATAATTCTTATGCCAAAGGGGCGTATTTTGGAGTGGCATATTCTAATTCCCTTTTATACCCATGCCACCCCTCACCCTGGAAGATGCCATATAGAGTTGCCCAGGTGGGAAAAACAAAATCCTAAATCATAAACAAGCAGCCACAATCAGAGTGTCCTCCCAGGACTTTGGATCTTGGAGTCACACTGTAGACATCATTTGCTTTCTCTGCCTTACACATTTCAACATGTCTGGCATGTGTCTTCAGACATGGCCCACAATGGGACTCCAAATTATATCTCGGTTTCAGGTTCTCCAGGAAAGGACTGTTTATCTCAAGGTGCTCCTATGGCCCCATGAAATAAATTCTCCACACCTCCCATAGGTTACATTTTAAGTTCTACTATCCAAAATATACCCTGTAAATATAATAAAAATTCATCCAGACATTTTCTTGAATTGTGACAATGGGTCAAATGCAATCTGAATTGCTACTGTCCATCTTCCCCCTGATCCTAGACCCTTCTAAGGAAGCCCACAAAGAATGCTGATTGATGAAAGTCTTTCAGCTTTCAGAGTTCATTCTGCATTCCTTGCTGTGAGGTCATCCCCTAAAAGCCCAAGGCTTGGGTCGTCTCCACCACCATCTTCTCCAAGTTGAGATCAGTATCCGCCAACCAGAAAGTTTTTTTAAAAATCCGGTACAACTTCCTGTGTTACTGTGAAATTTGCTGGGGCTGTGGTGTGCCTGGATATGACTGAGAAATTTCACTGTCTTTAACCTCAATATGCATAACAAAGCTGATGTTGGCTGCTTAGCATAATGGGAAGATGTTCAGAATACTACCCACACCTGGGAGGCTCAGTAAAATACAGACAGGCACAGCTCTGAATCCTGAGACTCAGGATGAAGTAGAAATTCACCCTCCCTTGCCTCCTCCCACTGTGCTGAGGGCAGCCAGCCAGGGACACAGGTGTGCAGCTCATTAAGAACAGAATTAAGCCCAACGGGATAGGCCACAGCCGCATGAAGAATGTTCTACAAAGTATAGGCACTCTCTTCCCACTCTGACCTTGGTAAGGGAGTCAGGAGGAAAATGCTGCCTCGCTTATTTACCTATGCTCCACTCTGATCAACCCAGCAAGAGCCACGGAACTGTTTTACCTCTAGATCTGCAGCAGGAGGCCCCGAGATAGAGTTGTTTTCGATAATATATTGAAGGAAATATCTGCTGCGTGTATATAGTATATCAAGAGCTGTCCTGGGGGCTGGGGAAGCTAATGAAAATAGCAGAAAGCATGCATTCCAAAGCAGTCCCAAAATACGTGGACGCAACTAAAGCATTATTTCTCTCTTAACATTGTTTCCAAATACTAAAGCCACAGTGGCTGAATTTTTCACTTCCACCCACCCCAGTCTCATAGAACATGAGCTTCAAATGGAGGCCTCAGGAAACTTAGAGGTCACTTTATGCCATACACTCCTGGGGCTGCTATCAAATAAAAGGTTCTAGAAACAAATGCTCAGTGCCTAATATCTATTCTATAGCCTTGTTTTCAAGAAGAAGGTGGGCACAGAGAATTTTAGCCTAGAGTAGTGAACAAAATATGGACTAGATAGAGGGAGGGTTGGGAGTTTCTGAGTAGAGACTACAGGAGGAATTATCATTATAACTCATTCTAAAACATTGAAAACAGCAAGAAAAATTTCATGCCTGATTTGTTTTCCCGAAATCTCTCAGGAAGTTTTTCAACTTCTCTGAGCTCCTCGGGATACAGTATCTAACAAGTATAAGTGATGTCAAATAAAAAATGCATTTGGACGTGGTAAGGAGAGACTTATGAAAGGATTATTGGGAGCAGTAAAAGTGGGGACAAAAATTGCAATAGGGAAAGGGGGGCTACTGCAATAGGAAGAGCACTCTGACCATAAGGTACATAAGCACCTCAAGAGTTAGAAAAGAGAGGAGGAAACAAGGCTACAAGAACTAGGTATAGGGGAGTGTGATGAAAAGGTGGTATAATAGGATAGTAGATGAGAGAATGTATCATCATAAGGCCAGTCTATTCTCAGGAGGGGCCGTGTCTTAGTCAGTTGCTGCTATAACAAATACCACAGACTGGGTGACTTACAAACAACAGAAATTTATTTCTCACAGTGCTGGAGGCTGGAAGTCCCAGAACAGGGTGCCAGCATGGTTGGGTTCTTGTGAGAACCTCTTGCAGTGTGGAGACTGTTGACTACTTCTTGTCTCCTCCCATGGCATTGAGCAGAGACAGGAAGCAAGCTCTCTCATGTACTAATCCCACCCGTGAAGGCTTCCCCCCCAAAACTTCAGCTAATCCTTATTACTTCTGGAAGGCATCTGCCTCCTAATACCACCACATTGGGGGCACAGGGTTTCAACATATGAATTTTGGGGGGACACAAACATTCAATCCATAACAGACTGTTAAGGAGGGCTTGTGTGCAGGTTCAGGCTAAGAAGTGAGCCAAAGTTCAGTGATGGGGGAAGGAGGGAAACTTAACCAAAGTTTGGTTAACAAACATTTTGTTTCTATTGATGAGTGGAGACAAAACAGTTCAGCTAATCGTTTACAAGGTGAGGAATGGGAATTTGGAGGGGCTGCACCTGGCCTTATCATGAGTAAATAAAGCGGGGTGTCCATGAGTCTTATCTAAGCTATACGAGGAAAAGAGTTTCTTTGCACTAAATCATTTCCAGGAACACAAAGCATAGGGGGGAATTTCTCAATCTTTGTTCTTTTCCAAGAACACAGGGCTCAGGTAAAACTTGACATTGTCAGTGAGGATAATTACAGAGGTAACAGCGCTGTTTGTTTAAAATCAGATTGTCCTAGAAATATCGTTTGAATGGAGTCTCTTTTAGTGTTAGGATGTGGTATTTTGGCTCTTAATTAATGGGGCATTTCCTTTTTTGTAGAAATCTACAACACAAGAGCCCTTGCAGGGTGCCATTAGAATACTGTACTAACCCAACAAAGCCCTCAATTTAAACATATTATAGTATAAAAAGTAACTGTCATGGTGAGGAAACCTCTCATTTATGACCAATTTGGTAAATATCTATTAAGGGCCTTTAATGTGCATCCTGCTTATTACCTACATTTTTGTGCAAATTCCACCACCACTAAATTCCCCAAACCCAACCAGATTTCAATAAAAGCTAACCTAAACAGCTAGTTCAAGTAATCCTAGGACAAATGAATTATTTAATACAAAAGGAACTTTGTTAAGGAAAACTGTCCCCTTTTCCCCCTGTTGCTATATCTTGATCTGGGTTGGCTCTACAGGAGTTGTACCAAGAGCTATTTCTTAGCTGTTGCATAAAAATATTCAGGTATTTAGAAAATTCCTGTTAGAGAATATTGCAGTCCAAGGGGCGCAGGGAACAACATAAGAAATTAAAGTGATAAAAAATTAATTACAACTTAATCCCGAAAATGCTTTACAACCTATAAACACAATGTACTGAGCCAACATAATAAGCAGTATACATTTAGATAATCCATTTTTAAACATTACTTCTAAACTGTAATCTCCCTCAATTACGGAACAAGAATAAAGCATCATTTAGCATGTAACAATGAAAGGGTGAACTGGCTGAGTTACAAGTTAAAAAAGCAAGCCCCCCCACCACCTCAAGTAAATGCTTTAGAAGGGCCCTCCTGCCTCTCCATTTACCCCCTAATTATGTTTCTCCTGCTCTCTCCACCCACCACCCAGAATTATTTCAAAGGAACTAAAGCTCTTATTTATGGAGTTGCCAGAGTGTTAATCATGTCTAATGGTTTTAGCACAAAAGCAGCTAACCTTTGTGTTTCCTAAAGACCGTGAATGCCTTGCTTCCTTTTGTCCGCTTTTCCTATCCCTAAATTCTCCCATAATTCCAGTAAACCTCTCACCCTCTACTAAAATCAGCACCGCTCTTTCCAGTGAACCTGAGATTTGGGGATGGAACAGCAATAGTGCAGAGACTAACAGCTTCAGAAAGGCACCTTATGAATCTCTATACCCCCTACACCATCACCACTGTAGGAAACGCAAAATTTTCCCTCTACCCTCTTAGTGTTTTTTGGCTGGGCTTGACAATTAAACTGACAGAAGAGAGATTAACAGAAGAAAAGTATACAGATTATATGCATTTTATAGGACACAGGAGCCCTCATAAAGAAATGAAGACCCAAAGAAGTGGCAAGGCTAAATGCTTTTATACTAGATTGAATGAAGAGAGGCAATTATGGAAAAGTAACTAAAATATTCTGGGTGGCTAAAACAAGATCAGAATGATTTTGACACTGTCTGTTTGTATGGAATTCTCTTGGCTTTGACTCCTTTTCGAAGAATTTCTTTTTCTCTTGGTACAGGGAAAGCATGTCTCACACTGGAGCTTTTATATCCTGTTTTCAGGAAGAAAAGGGAAGATTAGAATGCCCTTCTTACACCTGCTGTTTTGCAAGTATCTTCAGCTCAAAATAATTCTTATGCCAAAATAGCATATTTTAGGGTGCATATTCTTCCACTCTTTACCACCTAATGCAGTGCCTGACACACCATATATTCCCAGTCAATATTTATGAAGTAAATGGGGAGGGAGGAAGGAAAGGATGGAGAAAGGGAGGGAGGGAGGGAGGAGATATTACTCCTCATTAAGAGCGTAGAGAGCTCCCACTTTCCTGGGGGGAATTTACCAAAGAGGATAAGTATATGGCAAACAGTAGAAAGTAAAGACATAGGATGGGAAGAGAGCTCACCTACATTCCCTATTTCCCTTCTGCTCTACATATGTTTGCCCTTTCAAGGCGCGGCCAAGGGTAGATATGTAACGGTTGTCTCTAGGACACAAAGAAAAGTTAGCTCTGGAAGCTTCTGCTGCCAAGCTGGCTTCAGAATTAATTGCTCTCTCTTATACAAGTTCAGGGTCCATTAGTGCAGTGATGCGGTAAGGGCCTCAGGGCTCCTTTCTCTGGACTCTGAGTGCTATCGTCCATCATCTGGCTGGGGAGAGTTAAGCAACACAGGCGTAAATGGATTGGGGGTGCAGCGTTTATGAGCTACAAACACTAGAAACCACCTACAGGTCACAGTTCGGATTTATTTCCCATTCTGTATAATTTTCTGAGAAGGTATGGGGTAATCAGTAATTACTTAAACTACAATGGCCAGAGTTAATTGTTCCTCTTCCAACTGTGTCAAAAAAACAACAAGGGATTTGAGCCTGTAAATGGACTTCGTGTAGCAGGAGGCATAAAATAACACTTAGTACTTTACTTAAGAGTTTTTTCAAAGCACTTGACCATTTGCTAATGCGTTATTCACACTGGATACCCTTCCAAGATTGGTCTGGTCATTTTGCTAATCCTTCAAGTCTGTTAGGAAGGAAACAAAAAGGGTGTATGGTGTGGCATATTTGTCACTATGTGTCCGTGGATGAGTGAGCTGTGCCTGTCAGACCAACCTAACCCCCACGTCAATAGAGAAGCCACACCAGAGGGAGCCCAAGGTGGTGAGACATTCTCCATGGTTAGGCCTGCAAAGGCGGGGAGGGTGTCATTACTGTCCTTTGTGAGTAATCCGTGAATTTTTGAGGCTTAAGCATTCAGTCTTTCCCTTACCCCACAGCTTCAAAATTAGTTAACAAATTCTGGGGCTCCTCCTAGTTTTCTTGTCAGAAGAATTAACTATTCATAAGAAAATGTGGAAAACAAACTCAGATGTAGGAATGAACATATGCCATTGTAGGTACAGCTTTGCTTATACATACCGTATGATTCTATGTGTCTGTATATATACAAATATGTGCACACTCGCACACCCGCACACCCTCACACACCTTCTAAGTCATGACATGCTCATCTAGCAACCCAGGCTACAAAGTCAAAGATATAGACGCAAGCCACATCTCTCCAATATACCCTTGTGTAAAAAAAAAAAAAAAAAAAATCTTTCCAATTCTAATTGCATCAGGGCCTCAGTAAAGCATTAATTTCTCTTTATAATACTCTGTGGCTCCAACATTTAAATAATTTATTTAAGAGATGTGTTCCTGTCACAAGCATTAATTTCTTGTTAACCTCTTGTACTTTTCTAATTGCAAACATTTCTCTGCCTATTCAGACTGTAACCAGTCCGTGAAATGTCAAGAACTCATCCCCTGCAAATTGAAAGAGTGATGGTCGGGAAGGTGATGGGGAATGTGATGTGAGGAATGGACATGCGGTAAATGAGAGAGAATTTCAGCCAGCCATGCCTGGAATGGCTCTTCCTGAATCCCATGCTGAATATTAAAATTTTGGTTCTAGGAAGTCGAAGAAGAGAAGAAGGTAGAAATATCTACACACACCAAGAAAAGCAGATTTTAAACATCTCCAGGAAAAGACAGGGGTAATGCCATGATGAGAGAGGCACAATAAATTTTTTTTAACCTGACTATACAATCACAAATTATTCCAATATGAAAACAAAGAAAGAAGTTTCTGAAAACATACGTTTTGTTAATAAAAAGTCCAGAATTCTAGAATTGGGCTGTTCAATATGGTAGCTATTAGCCACATGTGGCTATTTAAAGTTAAAATTAATGAAAATTTAAAATGCAGACACTTAGTTGCACTAGGCAAAGTTCAAGTGCTCAATAACCATGTGTGACTAGTGGCTACTGTTTTGGACAGTGAAGATATAGGACATTACCATAATCACAGCAAGTTCAATTGGATGGCAATATTTGAGAGCATGGGGATTTTTCTAGAACTAGTTCAAAACCTGGATGAATCATAACACGTTAAATAAATTAAATTTCCAACCCACAATAAGTTAAATCATGGTACTAAAAGAACCTTGAGTTGTGATCATGAAGTCAGTTTCTTTGAGACATTGATAAGCAAGAAGGCAAAAAGTATCAAATGAAAATAACTCATAATTCAAAATGAAAAAAGCGTCTAGAAATTACGGACTAATAAAATTCATGTATTTCACTGGCACACACATCCTAATGGCTAAAGAGAATGTTGTTTGTACAAATAGAAGAGTGTGATGATTCTCAGGAATTGGCATGAATCAAGACAAAATACATTCCCTTCTCTTTTTG
Organism: Aethalodelphis obliquidens; assembly: GCF_003676395.1. Lineage (NCBI taxonomy): Eukaryota > Metazoa > Chordata > Mammalia > Artiodactyla > Delphinidae > Aethalodelphis > Aethalodelphis obliquidens. The sequence continues at coordinate 7,478,239 of NW_020837965.1, read as the reverse complement.
ATAATGTAATTTGGTAAGACAATGCAATCTTACCAAAGATTTCAGCAAAGCTGTGACAGTTTTTAGGACACACTTGTGGGCAGAATGAAGAAATGTTTGCTGACTAATAACACTCTTATGAGTTTTCACCAAGGGTAGGACGTTGGAACCTAAATGATATTGATTAAAATATCCATATCTATCTGGAGGGAGGTCCCAAATGGCAGACTTAAGGATCCAGTTCTTGGCTCTATCCTATTCAATAACTTTATCTAAAGCTTAGAATAAGGCATTAATGTTATATTTATCAAATGAAAAATGACAAAGATTTTCACCAGAGGACAGAATCAAGCCATAAGAGATTCTTAAGGCAATGAGAGAGAGATGAAGAGACAAAAAGTAACATGATAAAATTTAGCATGAATAAAAATTAAGTACCCCATTTAATATTTGGGGATATTTCATCAGTTTATATCACTACTTAAAGTGAAGTTAGGAGGTCAAGTCCTGAAGGCTCTGGTTGACCTTGTACTCTCTGTAAGCCAGTAATATCAGCTTCGTTTTATTCATGAAATTATAATTTGAGACTGCTTTGATAGAACTACACTGACATGATCAAGAGAAGTCACAGTCACCCCAAATTCTCTAGAGCTCAGGCAGAGGGAAATCCATAGTTTTACATCCCAGCCAGGAGAGAAAGAGAGGCAGCACCACAGGTGGAAAGGTGCCTGGGCAAGCCCTCCTCAAAGGCATTTTGAATTCTATGCTAAGTCTCATCCTCCACATTACTTCCTCTAAAATAATTTCATCGTAGTCTTAATCAGCATGATGTCAACATATTTTCCCTTTAAAATCAATGGAAAGACATTCCTTTATGAGAGTGCAGGGCTCTTTTTGTCTCCTTTCTCTTCTGGCAGTTACATTTAAAGGAAATATTGAAGACCTAGTGTGGATCTTCAGAAAGGTGACCAGAAGAATAAAAGTTTCAGAAAAAAATTTCCTCAATTCAATTCAGCAATAGGGCAAAGAGGAGGAAAGACAGCAGAAATATGCACAAATTAATATGCTAATTGGCATGATATAAATTCCAAATACAAGAAGTAAAGTGCTTTAGAATTGTCAGTTATGAAAGAAATGGAGATTTTTATGTAGCCTCTAGAAAAGACTGATAGAGGACATGATAGTGAGCTTCAGCTGTTTGGAGGACAATTGTAAGAAAGATGAATTAAACCTATTCTGTGTTACTCCATAGGATAGAATAAGGGCCACTGGGTGAAAGTTATGGGAAGTATATTTCAACTCAATAGAAGAAAGGATTTCCTAATAATTAGCTCTGTCCTAAAGTGAAATGAGATCTCTCCAAAGAGCAATCATCATTCTTGGTGGGATGTTCAACAGAAGCCATATGTTGGTGGCACATGGGAAAGATTCCTGCTACGAGCAGGAGATTAAACCAAACGACCTCTAAGAACATTTCTACTTCTGAAAGTCTATGACTCCCTTTCCTACTTCCTTTTACCTGCACTGATCCTACCAGGTGAATAACTAGGGAATGGCCAATCTACGCAACACAGGATCGATCGTAAATCAGACTTTCCACTGTTCTCTGCCTCCTGTCTCCAGACAAGATAATGTAGCTGCCCTCTCACAACCTGCAGTGTGTGGGAGTGGATGATGTATTAGATGATTTCTGTGTCTCAGATTCATTTGGCTTTTATATAAAAAACTTAATTCTTCTCATTTTCCCTCCCTTGGATACCACACAGAGCATCTGTTTGACCCGTTTTTAAACATTAAATGTATAGATGAAAGCACAAGGAAAGCTTACAGTACATGTGGCAATTTGGGACTTGGTTTAACTGTTTGATTCAAACAAACATTTGCAGAGTAACTGCTTGTGTATGTATGTTCAATTACTTATAAAATACCTTTATTTTCTATATAAAAATTCCTATATCTTATTAGAAATGGCACCTAATTAAGGATTTAGCTGAGGGACTAGGATTCTTAGCGTGGTGCTTTGAGATTCTATTCCATTAAAGTAATCTCTAATACCTACAATTTATAAGGCTTATTGCTAATCATTATAGGAAACTCAAAGATGAATAAGATAAAGACTCTGCCGTAAAGAAGCATACAGTCTAATGGTATACAAATAATGGAAGCAAGACAGAATATGAGTGTCTCCACAGAGTTACATACATAGTTCCTTGAAGAGAAAGTTCATACCTGGCCAGGAAAAATCAAAGCAGATTTCATCCAAGAGAAGGGCAAAAAGACATACAATGAAGGGCCGTTAGTCCTGGAATAATCTGTTTGTTCTTCACCTAGTGGATGTAGAGAAGTCAGTGAATGTTTATGTGTAAGAGAGTCTCACAGTAGCAATTATATTTAGGGAAGATTAATCTAGTAGCAATGTACATACTACTCAGAGGGTAAAAGGGGTAAACTTGTAGGTCCTGGTGGGAAGGAAGCAACCAGACCTACAAACCACATGATGGAAGTAAGAATGGAAGGGAGTGGCTAAACTGAAGATATTGGGCAGGTCAATCAAAGCATTTTAAAATTGATAGAAAGTGGTGGAGAACTCTGTGAACTCAAAATAGAGAAGATGGATTGAGAGAATTTCCAGGTGTCGTAGGCCTAAACAAGCATGAAGAACTTGGTGAGTGGAGTAAACAAATGGAGATAAAGGAGAACAAGGGGTATGCCAGTGGTAAGGGAAATTCCAGAGAACAAGATCCAAAGTGAGTGTGAAGCATAGTTAATCTAATATAGTGCTTCAGTAGCTTAAGTAAAGATGGTAATCATTGGCACTGATGGCACTGATGGGTCAGAATTTATTTATTTATTTATTTATTTATTTATTTATTTATTTATTTATTTATTTATGGCTGCATTGGGTCTTCGGTGCTGCGCGCAGTCTTTCTCTAGTTGCGGTGAGCGGGAGCTGCTCTTCGTTGTGGTGCATGGGCTTCTCATTGTGGTGGCTTCTCTAATTGAGGAGCATGGGCTCTAGGCACATGGGCTCCAGTAGTTGTGGCACACAGGCTCAGTAGTTGTGGCTCGCGGGCTCTAGAGAGTGGGCTCAGTAGGTGTGGCGCATGGGCTCAGTTGCTCCACGGCATGCAGGATCTTCCTGGACCAGGGCTCGAACCCGTGTCCCCTTCATTGGCAGGCAGATTCTTAACCACTGCGCCACCAGGGAAGTCCTCTAATGGGTTAGAATATGGATGGGAAGTTAAATTCTCAAGTATGAAAACAGAATATCAAGTTAACTGGGTGGGAAATGGGAGATAGTTAAGTGGGAAAGAAGATAGAAATCCAATCATTAAGAGATCTGAAGAGAATCTAGGAGACCAGATATATTAATCACACTTGTTTATTTTCTGTATTTCCTGATGCTCTGACATCTGGAGTCTTGCTGACTCTAGAGAGACTGTGCCTCCGAGGGCAGGCCAATTCCCAGAGATATTCAAGTGCTCCTTTCATATGCAAACCAATGAATCCAAAGTACCTACCCCCTAACTACCTCCCACATCTGTCTCTTACACTCCAGGCCACTATCTACCTGCCCTAATCATGCCAGGGCCAGGAACCAGGCAACTGAGGAAAGCCTCTACACTCCAGAGCCCACTGAAAGTATTCAAACGAGCCAATCCGAAACTGCTTTCTCTGCCTCCATCATTCCTTCCCATGGAAACCATAATAAAAGTTCTTGCCTACATTTTCCCCTGTTCCCTCTGCCTTGTAACCCACCCCAATGCTCCCCTGTATGGCTGTGTATGGTGTGGCATGCCCCCTTCTCTTGGGAACTGTGTGTAACTAACTTCCTTTCCAATGGCAGTTGTCTTGATCTGATGGCCTTGCCACACCTGAATAATAATAAGACCTACAGTTTAAAACACTGGAGATGGGCTTCCCTGGTGGCGCAGTGGTTGAGAGTCTGCCTGCCGATGCAGGGGACACGGGTTCGTGCCCCGGTCCGGGAAGATCCCACATGCCGCGCAGCGGCTGGGCCCGTGAGCCATGGCTGCTGAGCCTGCGCGTCCGGAGCCTGTGCTCCGCAGCGGGAGAGGCCACGACAGTGAGAGGCCCGCGTACCGCAAAAAAAAAAAAACAAAACAAACAAACAAACAAAAAAAAACAACAAAAAAAAACACTGGAGATGACTAAAATGAGAAAAGAGAGAGGTAAGAATGTCAAAAGGGGGCATAATTTCAAATAAAGACATTAGGCTAAAGGCAGAGAACATAGCCTGTCAGGAAGACTGAGAAAGGCTTTAAAAAAATAGAGCTATCACTTGAGAAGTACAAAGAGTGAACTGGATATTGCAAGAAATATACCAAACCCTGACTTGGTTCCCAAAGCTCTGGGGAATGCCAAAGGATTATAAGAAAAAGAAGTCACCAGATATTTGTCTGGTATTTATTGCCACATTTGGGGGTAACCTGTAGTTTAAATTAAACCTGCGTAGAAGCTTCAATAATGTGTGTGTAGATTATATAAAATTTAATCCAAGAAAGGTTACCAGTAACAGGGTAATGTGAGAGGAAAATCAGTTTCAGTTATGACCAGAGGGAAGGGGTGTTAAAGGCATGTTTCTAAATGACACAGTAGTACGGTAAAATAGGGTGGCATTAGTAGGATGAGAGGTTGGAAAGAGATAAGCCTGTGGAAAGAGATGGTGAAGGAAAGGGTTGGTAGCTGTGCTTTAACTATCAGTAAGAGGGATTATAGAAGAAAGGGGTTCACAGTGCTGCAGGGAGACTGCCAAGTAAGGAGAGCTTCAACCCTAGAGGAATCTGGAGGACTCTTCCATAAAAAATCTGCCACTTGGAACCTCTGTGGTCCCAAACAGTCCTCCCCAAATGACAGGCCCAGACCAAGGGGAGTACTTGCTAGCACCTTTAATCCAAATAGAACAGCGAGACTACTCATTTATGGGTATAAATATATAATGTGGGTATAATCTGTGCTTAGTGATGACTACAGTTAGGATGACAGGAGTTGAACTTGTAGAAAACATAAAAGACATTACAGTCACCAGATATTTATCTGGTATTTATTCACCATGTGCGGGCGATTTGAAGTTTAAATTAAAGCTCAGTAGAGGCTTCAGCTATGACACCATAGGGATGTATTTAGCTTAGAGGGTTTTTTTGTTTTTAATCTCTGAAAGGGAAAAACAAAATTCTCATGAAGAGTAGCCCTCTTCCCATCTCAGCCCCTATTCTATCTCCAAAATATAACTTACATTAAAAAATAAATATAATGCACCAGAATATTTAGACAAAGACTACGGAATAAAGAAAAACAAGGGCAAGGTAGGTGGATCGGGAGTGCCAGTTGGATGGTAGTGGGAAGCAGGCTGAGATATGAAGTAGGATGCTCAGGGAGGCTGTACTGAGAAAGTGAGATCTGAATAAATGGTTAAAGTAGGTGAAGGTGTGAGCCAAGTAGCTCTAAAGGAGATGCACTTTCTAGAAGCCAGGCACTGTGTAAAATGCTTTATAGGCATGATCTCATTTTCACCCATATGAAACATTTACTACCATTATCAACACCTGACATGAGAAAATGAAGCAGAGAGGGTAACTAGCATTGCTAAGCTTACATAGCTGGTAACAGCAGAGTCTGCATGCAGATCCAGGGAGTCTGAGTGTTAAAGACCATTCTCCTTTAAAAGCTCTATCTCAGCTTTTCACCACTGAGTATGATGTTAGTAGGAATGTACATTGGTATAGCCACTATGGAAAACAGTATGGAGGTTCCTAAAAAACTAAAAATAGAACTACCATATGATCTAGAAATTCCATTGCTGGGTATATACCTGAAGAAAATGAAAACACTAATTAGAAAAGATACATGCACCCCCATGTTCATAGCAGTGTTATTTATCAATACAATAGCCAAGATATGGAAGCAACCTAAGTGTCTATCAAAGATAGATGGATAAAAAAGATGTGGTGAATATATATAATGGAATATTACTCAGCCATAAAAAAGAATGAAATTTTGCCATTTGCAACAACATGGATGGACCTGGAGAGTATTATGCTTAGTGTAATAAGTCAGACAGAGAAAGACAAATACTGTATGTTATCACTTACATGTGAATCTAAAACATAAAACAAATGAATGAATATAACAAAACAGAAAGAGATTCACAGATACAGAGAATAAAATAGTGATTACCAGCAGGGAGAGAGAAAGGAGAAGGGGCAAAATAGGGGTAGGGGAGTAAGAGGTACAAACTATTAGATATAGAATACATAAGCAACAAGGACATATTGTACAGCCCAGGGAATACAGCCAACATTTTACAATAACTTTAAATGGAGTATAATGTATAAAAATACTGAATAACTATGTTGTACACCTGAAACTAATATAACATTGTAAATCAACTATACTTCCATAATAAATAAACAAACAAACAAATAATTGCTCCTTCTCTCCCCTTAAGCTCAAACTTGAATTTTACCACCCTCAACCCTGTTACATGGAAGGAAGAAGCCCCAGAGAAGAGAGTGCTGGAGAGTTGGTTACAGAAATGTTACTGCTGTGTCAGTAGACAACCTCTACCACAGGGGAGGAAAAGAAAGTTCTGGGCACCAGAAAGAGAGGCCCACGGCCAGGCTGTAACCCTTGGTGCACAGAGACATCGCCCCTGCAAATGTGGCCCAGTCAGGGTCCTGGAACCCAACGATCAGATCTGCCTCCTTGGGAGAAGGCAGAGAGGAGTGATCTTAAACAAGGACTTCTATGAAATTTAAGAAGAAAAAACAAAAAAACTGTCATGAAGAACCTAGGGGTAAGAGAGGAATAAAGACTGTGTCCTACTAGACCTACTAGAGAATGGACTTGAGGATATGGGGAGGGGGAAGGGTAAGGTGTGACAAAGCGAGAGAGAGGCATGGACATATATACACTACCAAACGTAAGGTAGATAGCTAGTGGGAAGCAGCCACATAGCACAGGGAGATCAGCTCAGTGCTTTGTGACCACCTGGAGGGGTGGGATAGGGAGGGTGGGAGGGAGGGAGACACAAGAGGGAAGAAATATGCGAACATGTGTATATGTATAACTGATTCACTTTGTTATAAAGCAGAAACTAACACACCATTGTAAAGCAATTATACTCCAATAAAGATGTTAAAAAAAAACAAGGACTTCTCCTTAGTCTCTCAAAACACCCCGTTTCCCTGGTCTAAGGTGCTGCCCATTCCTATTCATTCATTCATTTCCTCTACAATGACCCACTGTCTCCTGTGTTCACTGCACCAGGCTCTAGGTACACGCAGCAGATGTGGCCTCTACACCCATAGTACTTCCAGTCCAGTGGGAAGGGGAGGGTCAGGAAGTCATATATGATGGTGGAACAGGGAATCAGGAGAGAAAACCTAAGATTTTGGTGGGGAGTGGAGACTATTACTACCTAAATATACGCAATAATTGGAAAATACAGTCTAAGTTTGGAAACGTTAAAATTGAAAAACTGGGTTGCCCTAGTGGTGCAGTGGTTAAGAATCTGCCTGCCAATGCGGGAGACATGTGTTCGAACCCTGGTCTGGGAAGATCCCACATGCCATGGAGCAACTAAGCCTGTGCGCCACAACTACTGAGCCTGTGCTCTAGAGCCTGCAAATCACAACTACTGAGCCCACGTGCCACAAGTAATGAAGCCCGCACACCTAGAACCCATGCTCTGCAACAAGAGAAGCCACCGCAATGAGAAGCCCGTGCACCGCAACGAAGAGTAGCCCCCACTCTCTGCAACTAGAGAAAGTCCCCGCACAACAACAAAGACCCAGCACAGCTAAAAATAACTTAATTAATTTTTTAAAAACGAAAAAGAAAAACTGGGAATTCCCTAGCGGGCCAGTGGTTAGGACTTCATACTCTCACTACTGAGGGCCTGAGTTCAATCCCTGATCAGGGAACTAAGATTCCACAAGCCACATGGCACGGCCTCCCCCTGCAAAAAAGAAAAACTATTCATCTTAGAAGAGAGAAATAATGGATCTAGCACTTTCATAAAATCTAGAAATAGGATCTGAATGTAACTTACTGCCTACAAATTATTTGATCTGAGTGGTTGCCCTACAGTCATCTATACTTCAAAAATGTTGTGTTGCAGTAGAAAAAACTGAGATGGAGACCTGACTCTACCACTCTCATATACAGCAGATTATCCAAAGAGCTCAGTATAATCACAAGATCCCTTAAAATCAGAGCTTTCTCTTGGATAAAGGCAAAAGGCGAAGTCAAAGAGATTCAGAGCATGAGAAAGACTGGATGTGCTGTTGCTGGTTTTATGATGGAGGGGGCAATGTGATGAGGAATGCAGGAGGCCTTGAGTCCAGACAGCCTTCCAGCCTATGACCAGCAAGCAAATCGGGACCTCAGTCCTATGACCACAAGGAACTGAATTTTCAGACAACCTGAATGATCTTAGAAGCATATTCATCCCCAAAGGTTCTGGAAAGGAAAGCACTTCTGCCTGTATCTTGATTTCAGCCTTGTGAGACTCTAAGCAAAGGACCCAGCTAGGCCACATGATACCCAGACTACTTACGTACAGAACAGTGATATAATAAGTATGTGTTGTTTTAAGCTGCTAAAGTTATGATAATTCATTACAGCAGCAATTGAAAATTGATGTCGACGTCATTGCAGAATTATGTCAAATCTGTTCTATGTCATCATATAGTCTAAGGCTTAAATTCCAGCTCAGTCACTCACAAGATGTGGGACTTTGGGCAAGTCAATTTACCTCTCAAAGCATAGGTTTAGGATACAAAGCCTCCAGCTATATATTCTATCTCTTAAAGGGGGTGTGATTTCACTGAGAATTAAATTAGTTGAGATATATGAAAATGACTGGTACATCATAAACGTTTTTTAAATTAACCGAAGTCCATAGTTTATTCAGATTTCTTTAGTTTTCATTTAATTACCTTTTTTTTTTTTTTTTGGTTCCAGGTATTACACCTTATATTTTTTTCCTTTTTAAAAACAAATTTTTTATTTTATATTGGAGTGATTCAGTTATACATATACATGTATCTATTCTTTTTCAAATTCTTTTCCCAGTTAGGTTGTTACAGAATATTGAGCAGAGTTCCCTGTGCTATTCAGTAGATCCTTGTTGGCTATGCATTTTAAATGCTTGTTTTTTTTGTTTGTTTTTATATATAAATTTCTTTATTTTTGGCTGTGTTGGGTTTTCGTTTCTGGGTGCAGGCTTTCTCTAGTTGCAGCGAACAGGGGCTACTTTTTGTTGCGGTGCTCAGTCTTCTCATTGTTGTGGCTTCTCCTGTTGCAGGGCATGGGCTCTAGGTGCATGGGCTTCAGTAGTTGTGGCACAAGGGCTCAGTAGTTGTGGCTCGTGGGCTCTAGAGCACAGGCTCAGTAGTTGTGGCACACATAGCAGTGTGTTCATGTCAATCCCAAACTCCCTAACTATCTCTCCCCCCATCCTTCCCTCTTAGTAACCATAAGTTTGTTCTCTAAGCCTATGAGTCTGTTTTGTAAATCAGTTCATTTGTATCATTTTTTTTGGTCCCGAATATAAGCAATTTCTCTTTCTCTGTCTGACATACTTTGCTCAGTATAGTTGTCATGTCTTTTTAAGCTCCTCTGTCTTTGACAGTTTCTCAGACTTTCCTTGCTTTTGAAGATCTTGACAGTTTTGAGGAGTAGTAGTCAGGTGTTTTGTAAGATGACTCTCTACTGGAATTTGTCAGATATTTTCCTCATGATGACACTGGAGTAATGGGGTTTGGTGAGGTAGATCACAGAGGTAAAGTGTCATTTTCATCATATCATGTCAAGGGTATGTGCTATCAACATGATTTATGATTGTTCATATTGGCCTTGATCCCATAGCTGAAGTAGTGTTTTGTCAGGTTTCTCTACTATAAGGTTACTCTTTTTTCCCTCTCCATACTGTACTCTTTGGAAAAAAGTAATCATGTGCAGCTCACACTTTAGGAATAGGGAGTTAATGTTCCACTTCCTTGAGAGTAAATTATCTACAGAAATTATTTAGAGTTCTTCTTCAAGGGAGATTATATAAACTTTTAATGCACTTAGTTCACTTTTTATTCTCAAAGTCCCCCAAACTCTAATCTTACAATATCACCTTTCTTCCTCTGAATACAAACCAAAGCCTGATTAGGGAAAACAGGATTACCATTCCAGGGGAGAATGTATAATCTCTCTATGGAATAGGGCAGAGTGTTGCGCAGACAGTCATTTTCAAATGACGTCTGTTCCAGTCATTATCTTTCTTCCAACAAAACTAAATTTGATTCAGTTCGGGGTTTTGAGAGAAGGTCACACAACTGTCTCTCTCCTCTCGCTAAACCTGTTTCCCAGGTCAAGATGTCAGACGTCAGATCACAATTTTAAGCTTTGAAAACCAGCGTTCTCAAGAACCATGCTCAAGCACTTGGTTCTCAAGTGCTTCAAACCATGCACTTCTGACATGAGCAGCAGAACAAAGAACATCTACAGCATTTAATTCTCTTTCTTTCTTAGTCTAGACTACAGTGGCAATCTTTGGCAGGACTGTGATAACCAAGAAGAAGGAGTAAAATTAAAGTTAGAGCTGGATAGATTGAAGAAATGAACTCCCCAACCCCAGTGCAGGATGGAGAACTGACTGACCTTTTTGGGTGCTTTAAGGTATCAAGCTGCAAATCCAAGGCACCAGCCAGAGAGCAAAGTGTGGCCATTCCACCAGAGAGGCTGCTTCTGCTGTTATTTCCAGCTCTGTCTAGAGGTGGAGGGTCAGAAATGCTGGGAGACTCTTTCTCCCTACAAAGTTGTCTTAGCCCCAATTTTTGTACATTGGAGAGTTTGGTCAGCTTCAGCAAGCTCTTAGAGAAACATCTGTGTCTCAAAGGCTCAGGTGAGCTGACCCCAAACCTCCCATCAGTGTCATCATTACCCATTGGGATACAGAGCAATATCAACTGTTGACAGCCTCCCAGATTTTCCCAGAGGACAGGAGAGGAAAGAGAGATACCAAATAATTTTTATGGAACGGGTAATATAAACAATCCAAAAGCTCAGATATAGAAAAATCTACATCAGGAGATTGTTCTGAGGATGAAAATCCATCATCAGGGGAAAGAGAAGAAACAAGAAGAGCTCAAAACTCTATGGAACTTGACATAACCAGGTTTTCTCCAGAATTATGTAGTCAACTATCCTCTTAGTTGTTTCCAAGAGACACAAGAAGTATCTTCAAAGTTTAACCATTATTGTCATCATCAAAAATTAAGGTTTGAACCCTGACTTATCCTGTGAAAACATAACTATCAGTATCAGGGCTCTCTTAACAGTTCTTATATCCCTTTAAGTCCTGGGATAATTTAAAAGAAGACCAGCATGGATCTGGCTTCCCTGCTCACACTTATTATCCTTGAGTGGAGTGAGTGAGGGACAAGGCATATAGGAAACAGGCATTAGGGCACTTCATGTCTATCTCTTAGGTCTACAACATTTTTCCCATAAGATATATACCACAGACCTCTTCTCCCAGGACAGCATCATTTAATTATCTCCCAATTCCAGCCCCTCCCAAGAAAGTATGTGATTGTCCACATCTTATTACATGTTGTGGCACTAGTGGAGAATATTATAAAAAGAATTGGATCAACTGGGATAGTGTGACACAGTGAATTTTGACCTTTGTCCTAGAAAGTTACTTTCAAGCCCCTTAGGAGCTCTTGATGTCTTGTGAAACTCAACCATCATCATCATCATCATCATAACAATAATAATAACACAATAGCTTGAAATTACAGTGTCACAGTGTCATTCTAAACATTGTGCATGTGTTAATTCACTTAACCTTCATGCAACAATATTATGAAAAAAATGCTATTTTCATCCTTGTTTTGCAAATGGAGAAAGGCACAAAGAGTTAAGTAATTTGATAAAGGTACCATAATTAATAAGTGAAGGGTTGGGTTTTGATTTTGGCAGTCTGGCATGAGAGTACATGTTCTTAACCATTATACTATTCTTTCCCAGGACCCAGGCTTATTAGTCACCTGATGTGATGTTCCCTCCTGACATGAATTCTGCTCATTGAGTAGGAGAAAAGAGAAAAAGCATTATATGACAACATGAATAAATACCTGGAGAGGCTACGACCTGACAACTTTATGCTTAAGTGGGGAACTCAGAATTTCAACAGGAGATAGCCTAAGATACCAAAGAAAGAGAAATGACAACCCATTGTCTGATTTGGACAGAGCTACTTGTCAACATGTCCATTCTAAATTTTACCTTCAAATTTTATTTTTCATGCACATCTCATTTTTGTGGTCCCAATGGAGCCCGACTTCATGTACAAGTATCCAACAGACAGGAAACACTCTCCCAGACTGTGAATTGCTAAGAGAGAGGCAATCATCTCTGCTAGGCAGAGAAAAGCTGTTAATAGGGAGTATACACTAAGATCAATAAACCAGAGAAGTTTACAGACCATGACTGGGACTTCTGGATAAACCAAGAGTCTTCCTAAAAGGTAGCCTGCAAAGAGCTGTTGAAACCTGTGCACTGGTTCATCGAGTCTGGAGATGGGGCTACTAATCATCGCTTGGACATTGGGAAATCTTGGGCAGAGTGATGACAGAGAAGAAATAGGGCTGACCCAACTGCTCATTTTTTTTTGATGTAGCAAGTAAAGGTTTTGCTTTGCTTTCAATTTTCTCTAATTTACAAGATGAAACATTTTTACCAACTAAACTTGTTTTCATATCTGAAAGTTCAACCGTTGCACTTGACTCTGATAAAATGGATCTTTTCAGTCCTGCCTCCAGGCTTCTGTCCTTGCCCTTCCCTCTCTCTGATATGCCCTTCCCCACAATGAGCTCCAGCTGAAATATCACTCCCACCTCTTGGCAGATTCAACCACTCATTCTCACAGTTTTAGTAGAGCAATAACAGCCAAAGTACACGATAAACCTTTTTGTTTGTTTAGCACGTGCTTTTATTGTATTGTGTTATTAGCTAATTTCACATTACATTTGAAAAGTAGTTAAGATTTCTATTTACAAAGCAGCTTAATTTGTACACCCTGTACTCAAAAGAATAATGTATAAAATATGAGCATTAAAGTTAAAATTGTGAAACTAATTCTTTGTAGCAGAACTTATTTATTTAATTTTATTATAGTTTTTTTCTTTTTTAAAAATTAATTAATTTATATTTTGGCTTCATTGGGTCTTCATTGCTGCGCGTGGGTTTTCTCTAGTTGTGACAGCGGGGGCTACTCTTCATTGCAGTGCGCGGGCTTCTCATTGTAGTGGCCTCTCTTGCTGCGTAGCATGGGCTCTAGGCGCATGGGCTTCAGTAGTTGTGGCACGCGGGCTTCAGTTGTTGTGGCTTGCGGGCTCTAGAGCACAGGCTCAGTAATTGTGACTTGCGGGCTCTAGAAAGCAGGCTCAGTAGTTGTGGGGCACGGGCTTAGTTGCTCCGCTGCATGTGGGATCTTCCCGGACCAGGGCTCGAACCTGTGTCCCCTGCATTGGCAGTCGGATTCTTAACCACTGTGTCACCAGGGAAGCCCTGGATTAGAGCTGATTTACAATGTTGTGTTAGTTTCAGGTGTACAGCAAAGTGATTTGTTTTACACATACATATATTCATTATTTTTCAGATTCTTTTCTCACATAGGTTATCACAGAATACTGAGTAGATTTCCCTGTGCTATACAGTAGGTCCTTGTTGGTTATCTATCTTATACACAGTAGTGTGTATGTGTTAATCCCAAGCTCCTGATTTATCCCTCCCCCCACCACATTTCCCCTTTGGTAACCCTAAGTTTGTTTTAGATATCTGTAAGTCTATTTTGTAAATAAGTTCATTTGTATCACATTTTTTAATTACATTCCACATAAGAGTGATATAATATTTGTCTTTGTCTGTCTGACTTACTTCACTTATCTGTCTGACTTACTTCACATATCTCTAGGTCCATCCATGTTGCTGCAAATGGCACTATTTCATTCTTTTTATGGCTGAGTAATATTCCATGGTATATATGTACCACATCTTTATCCATTCATCTGTCGATGGACATTTAGTTTGCTTCCATGTCTTGGCTACTGTAAATAGTGCTGCAATGAACATTGGGGTTCATGTATATTTTCATACTATGGTTTTCTCCGGGTATATGCCCAGGAGTGGGATTGCTGGATCATATGGTAGTTCTATTTTTAGTTTTCACTATAAACTATTCAGGGATGAATAGGAGGTGATGAAACAAAACTTACAAGTTGAAACTGTAGGTTCAAAGTTTGGGTAATGAGTAAAAAATGAGAGCAGGACATTAATACAGTTGAAAGAAGTGGGTTTTCTGACAAGAAGAACCCTGAGCACAGTTGTAGTTAGAGGGAAGCTTCGTTCCATCTGTTAGGTGAGAAAGGGAGATCAAAGAAGCAATCAAAGGAGGGATTGACTGCAATTCAAGGGGTCAGAGGAAGGAAGAATTAACCTTGGAAAAGAGAAGATGGGATTATTATAATTAGTGTGAAGGTCTACAAGGGATTAGACAAATCTGGAAAACTTGGACACCTTCTGACCTTCCACAGTCACTTCCAAGAAAACAATATTTTCTCACCATCATTATGAGAACAGAAATGTGGTGTTGAGAAGAACTCATTCCTATCTTGGGAGTATAAAGATAATAATTATGAGTTAAGTCTGATTGCTGAAATGTTTATATGAAAGCGCTTCATATGCTTGACTTAAAATACTGAAAGTAGTCTCTGAAAATGAAAACACAACACAAATGTATACTCTAAAAGGATAAATATATTATAGATGCTGAAGGATCTGAGCCAAGGGTGAAAAAGGTACAATGAAGAAGTACTGACTTTTAAGCATCTGATTCATTCATTTTCTAAATGGGTCAGAAAAATCTGTGAAAATGTTCAATTGCCATAATAAGGGAGGCAAGTTACTTGAATTTTTTTAAAGCTTGAACCCTAAGCACACGATATATCTCAAGGAGTAAAACTGCACAGTCTCACAGAAAGGAAAATTCTGACCTTAGCAATATGTGATGTCCCAGTGGATACAAGGATTAAGTGCCTGAACAGGCTTTTGTAATACAGCGGGAAACTTAGAAATCACTGTGGCATGAAATGTAAAAGGAATAACAAAGCGGGTTTGGGTTATAAAAGGCAGCAGTAAGTGTTAGCTGATGTGACTGTGAGAGCAGAAGGTTTACACATGACACACTCTACACATTTAAAAGAAAAGTAAGGATGAGACTGTGCTGAGTATGACACTGCTAAAACATGAGCCAAAGAGAACAAGGGCACAGAGGCATGAGATGCTGAATGCAAAAAAGCAGTAATGGTGAGATCCACTTGATAGCAATAGGAGAGAATCCAGATGGCAATTTGGGGATTTGTAAGGCTCTAAAGGGACCAAATGAAACGGTCGAAGGGGACCTTTTCCATCTGCCAAGGCAAAGTGGAACAAGAGGAGAAATGGCAACAATGATGTCGTTTTCCAAAGCAGATGTTGTTGCTGATTCCTGGCCTGCGTTCCCGATCCAGTTCTAGAATGCATTCATGGATATCAATGCTGGAGTCTGAGTTGGAGACACACCAGAGCATTCTATGAGCAGTGCAGGTCAGTGTTCAAAAGACAGGGAGAGAGAGGGGCTTCCCTGGTGGTGCAGTGGTTGAGAGTCCGCCTGCCGATGCAGGGAACACATGGTTCGTGCCCCGGTCCGGGAAGATCCCACATGCCGCGGAGCGGCTGGGCCCGTGAGCCATGGCCGCTGAGCCTGCGCGTCCGGAGCCTGTGCTCCGCAACGGGAGAGGCTACAACGGTGAGAAGCCCGCGTACCGCAAGAAAGAAAAAAAAAGAAAGAAAAGACAGAGAGAGAGCAACACTACACGGCCAGGTAGTTAAAGCCAACGAGGGAGAAAACCTTGAGTTTAGCTCCTGGATCTTCTTCCATGCTGTTACTTTTCCATCTGGTCACTTAGACTCTTGTGGTCTTTGTTTCTTCATCAGAGATGGAGGGGCTTGGTAATGAGTTCTTACCATACAGAAACCCTACCAAGGTGGCAGGAAAAGTGCTGCATAATCAGTCGTTTTACTCCTTGTTAAAGCAGGCAACACAGAAGATTGAATGACTCCAGGAATTCCTCTGAAAAGTGAGTAGTATAAGAAGATTTTAAGATTAAGCAAAAATAATGGCTTTAGTCCCAGCCTCAGGATGTGGGGACCATAGGAGTCAAAGGAAGCCAAAATTGACAATGTAAAAATGAAAGCACTTCAAAAAATAGACTTGATACAGAATTCTCCGTGGTAGTCCAGGCTTCAGATGAATATGTAATCTTTTGGGAAATCCATCCCAGTGGCAAATCTAAAACAGTCGATGTTCATCACCACTGAGACCAGACACAAAAGCGTAGAGAATCATGTAATGCTTTTCTATACGATACAGTGCTTTTATGGTAAGCAACGAAAATAAATGTAGCTAACTTAAGCAAAAAGGAAATGTAGTTAAAGGATGCTGATGGTAGAGCAACGAACCAGACTTAAAATGTGGCAGTTTCCAGACATGTAAGTTGCGGGAAGTACTTAAAGAGACTCTGCCACTGAAAGACTTGTACCCAATCATTTTCCCCTCTTTGTGTTGTTCTGCTCAAGATTCAGAGTGCCACTTATACAAGGTACCTAGAATAGTCAATTTCATAGAGTTAGAAAGCACATTGGTAGATGCCACCGGCCCGGGGACGGGGTGGTGGGGAGGGAATGAGGAGTTAATGTTTAATGGGTACAGAGTTTTAGTTTAAGAAGGTAAAAAATTCAGGAGACGGATGATCATGAGAGTTGCACAACAATGTGAATGTACTTAGTGCCACCGAACTGCACAGTTAAATATGGTTAACATAGTATGTTTTATATATGACTTTTACCACAATAAAAAAAATTAAAAAAAAAAAGATTCACAGTGCCAGAGAGAGGCTGTTGAGACTACCTTGGGTCACATGTCTGCCCTTCAAGTAGAGAAAAGTGGGGCACCTGGATGTCTAGAGTCCCCTGAGAACAGGCAAACGAAGAGAGGTAATTACCTAAAGGAATATCAAGAACTGGTGTGAAAGGAGAATGCATGCTGGGCAGTGTAAAAGAAACAAAAGCAAACATCTGCCTCAATTAAAAAAGAATCTTGACATAAGAATTTTAATGCAGAAGCAACTAATTCGTATCTCAGAGATAGTAGGGCAAACCCACTGTGATAGTTAATTTTGTATCTCAGTTTGACTGTACCACAGAGTGCCTAGACATTTGGTCAAGTATTATTCTGGATGTGTCTGTGAGGGTGTTTCTGGATGAAATGAACCTCTGAATGGTTAGACTGAGTAAAGCAGACTGCCCTCCCTAATGTGGGTGGGCCTCACTCAATCAGTGAGGCCTTGAATAGGACAAAAAGGCTGACCCTCCCACAAGTAAGAAAGAACTCCTCTTTGCCTTGAACTGAGACAAAGGATTTTTCCTGCCCTCAGCCTTGAACTGAAACATCAGCTCTATCTGGCTGTCAAGCTTGTCGGCATTCCAACTGGAACTCATGCCTTCAGTTATTCTAAGTCACCAGCTTGCCCATTGCAAATCTCTCAGAACTTGTCGGCTTCCATAATTGTGTGAGCCAATTGCTTATAATTAATTAATTAATACTCAGAACCAATTAATTGGTTCTGTTTCTCTGGAGAAACCTAATACACTCATCTCCTTAAAGTGGAGATATAGAAGTAAATGTTTTTTCCTCCCCTGCAGTACTTAAAGTAACTTGCCTTGTACTATAGTCATTTCATTAATGCTGTGTGTCATTTGTCTTTCTACAGTGGGCACTGGACTTGGAATCAGAAAACTAATTTTAAGTACTAGCTTTGACATAAATTTAATCTTGGGAAAATTCCAAGAACCTTTAAACTTCAGTTTTCCCATCTGCCAGATTTGGATAATAACACTTATAAAGCATGATTGTTTTTAGAAATAAAGGACATAATTAAAAGAAAAGTGTCCAGCTGATGCCTAGTAAACAGTAGGGGTTTAATGAATGCTTGTAACATCTAATATGGAATATAAATCAGGGAAGGGTCCATGTTGTCTACTCTCTTGGCTACATTCCCCAAAGTGCAGGGCATAGTAGACACTTGATAAACATTTGTGAGCAAAAATGAAATATACAGGTAAAAACTCTTCTTTTGGTTTCTAAACTTATACACACTGTTATGTGCATGGAATGAAGTGTGAATGAATAGACTGACCAAATAACATCAAGCACCAGCACACAGCATGTGATCTCAGCACAAAAATGAGCAATTGGGCGAGACAACCACAGTCTTCTAGGAAGAGGAATTTAACATCCTGCTGATAAAAGTGCAATCTTCAGGATAAATGATAGGGCTGGTGCTGTGGGGGGGGATGTGTGTTAGGAGAGATTTTCTACCATCTTCAAAAAAACTTAAATCGAAGGCAATGCTGGTGATTTCTTAAATGTTATTGACCTAAACCCAAATGAGCATGTCATATTTCACTATCATCACTAAAGATTTTCTCAATGGAAAATCATCTGCTGATGATGGGGGAAAGTAATATTCGTATCTCTTATCTGAGGTTTTCCAGGGCCAACTCTTCTAGTTTACTCTCTTCTTTAACCATTCATTTGAACTGTGTCTACATAACCTGAAAATAAACTTTTTGTGATGTCACAAAAACAGATTTGTTGGAATCATTTAGTGATTTTGACCTTGTACGGACATAGCCACAGAAATATACAGAGTACTAATTCCCGATTCCAATATTACAATATTTTTTTGTATGGCCAGCAAAATTTGAAGTCAGTGAAAAGAAAAATCCCCATAGAGTCATAAAATACAAGTATATAAGTTCTTTAATATTTTCCATTCCCTTCATTTAAAGAAAACTGAGACCCAGCAAGAATATGAAAATCTCCAATTTTTACAGGACTCATTTGGAACATGATTCAGATTATGTGATGCATTTAATTCATTCTTTCAGGAAATACTAGTTAAGAATCACCTTGTGACAGGCATTGTCTAGAAGGTGAAGACACAGTGAGAAAGGACAGCCTCTCATGTAACTTACACTTTAAAAGGGAGGATCAGGGCTTCCCTGGTGGCGCAGTAGTTGAGAGTCCGCCTGCTGATGCAGGGCACGGGTTTGTGCTCCGGTCCGGGGAGATCCCACATGCCGCGGAGCGGCTGGGCCCGTGAGCCATGGCCACTGAGCCTGCGCGTCCGGAGCCTGTGCTCCGCAACGGGAGAGGCCACAACAGTGAGAGGCCCGCGTACCGCAAAAAAATAAATAAATAAAAGGGAGGCTCAAACAATAAACAAGTAAATAAGAGAGCCCTACATAATGAAAAGTTTAATAAAGATAATAATTCAGGATAATATATCAGAGAGTGATGTGGATGCCTCCTCAGAGGGAGTTGTCAGCAAAGAACTCCCCCAAGAAAGCGATATTTGTGCTTCATCAATGATCACAATGACTCAGTCTTGTGAAGACCTGAAAGGGTATTCTAGACAGTGAAACAGCACGTGCAAGGTCCCTGGAATGGCATACACTTAACAAATTTAAAGGACAAAGAGAAAGCCAATGTGGCTGGAGCATATGGATATAGAAATAAGTAGCATGAGACAGACGTTTACAGCCATGATGAGAAAATAGGATTTTATTTGAAATGCAAAGGATACTGCTAGTCCAATGGTCTCATGGTCCAGTGTTCCCCATTATCATGAAGCTGAACTTTTTCTGGCAACAAATAGCTCTACTTCTGGAAAAATAACTAAAAGGCAGGCTTGGCTCCTTTGCTGTAGGATTTCATTTATCTGTAACATGAGGCTATTCAGTAAACCAAGTGATTCCATAAAACAGATTCCCTTGAATGGCCCAATCCATTTAATCTACTAAAGGGGTGCCATTTGTTTCCCCTGGGCTGATGCAGAGTTGTATGTCCAACCTGGACATTATGTAGTCGTCTGGGAAGCACAAGCCCGGCGAGTGAGTAATGATGGATGGCTTACCTCTGAGGAGTACACTTCCTCAATGAATCCACATCAGCAGTGCCGAGCCTTCCAAGCTTCTTCTCCAGAACAGGGGCCAACTCCACAGGCTCCTTACAGACAAGAGTAATTTTTGCTCACATTTTTTTCCTGACTGAGAAATAGAGAGAGACAGCTCTGTTTTAAATCAAGCCCCCAGTGCAAGGCTTGCCTCCATCCTATAATGAAAACTAAATGAAACAAGTGAAAGCTGTTTTGACTTACACCCAAAGGAGCTAAAAACGTGTTCAGGCATTCAGTGAACAACAGAGGCAAGTGGTGATCATGGGAATGGCCAAGTCGAGGTGATATCTCAGGTCATCCTATTTCCCTCCTCTGGTAATTCTTTGTTACACCAAATAGCATCCATGTATATGTCAGATTTTCTACCAGACTCCCATCCATTTTAATTCCTCCACAACCTCAATTCCATCTCTAGATGAGGATCTATTTTATAATCTTTATTACATCTCTCTCTGCTGAGCAAGAGAGGGGGAAACTAGGAAATCAGAAAGCATGCATGTTGGTCTTGCGTCAACTTGATGAAAGAAAACAGACCTTCCTTGTGTAGTCATATTGATTCTGAAAAACTTTATTTTCAATCTCATCATATCTCAGAAATAAATCACACACTGAATAAAAATAGTGATAAATGCCAGGAAAGTAACTATAAAACAATATTCCATGGGACAACAATAATGATAACGAAGTATTATTTACTAAGCACTTACTAAGTGCTAACCACCATATTAAAAGTGCATTCTATGCATTTTCTTTATTCCTCAACATGACCCTGTGAAATTGATTGTCCGGAAAGTGGAAAAAGTGGAATCCTGATCTTTTAACTGTAAAGCCTGTACTCTTAACCAAAATTGGAAAATAAGTTAGTCATAAGCTTTTTACTTGAAATGAAAAATTAATTCTATTTTAAGAGGGTAGACAAATTGGAAACACAAATGATTCTTTCCTGTCTTATCCCTTATATCAGGAGTCAGCAAACTACAGTCTATGGGCCAAATCTAGGCCCCCATCTGATTTTGTAAATAAAGTTTTATTGGAACACAGCCTTGCCCATTTATTTATACATTACCTATGGTTGTTTCTGTGCTATAACAGCAAAGTTGACTAGTTGCAACAAAGACCATCTGGACCCCAAAGTCTAAAATATTTATTATCTGGCCCTTTACAGCAAATATTTGTTGACCCCTGCCCTATATTTCCAATAATTCCTTTCACACAAAGATCTTTCGCTTAACTGCCATCAGTCCTGCAGTATCCTGTCATAAACAAATTACTACACAAGATGGATATTTTGTATGCCGTAGCAGATGCTGTTGGTGCCCTGGCAAGATTTCCTTCAACTCCCAACTGTTGTGAGTTTGGCTCTCAGCAGCTCACAGATGCATCCTTCTCAAGAGATTTGCCCTAAGGAGGCTGACTGGAGCCACCCTCCTGGAAATGCTTGTGAGGTTATGGTCTCCTTCCAGGGAAGCCCACAGCCAGTGACTAACTGATATGGAATATAAAACAACTAGCTACCTTGCTTCAAGGTGGGACAAGCATGTGGTGCCATGGTCCATAGCTCCCTGTGGGACCAGGCTCAGGCTAGGCTTCAGTGGAATCAGCTTCTTTGAAGAGCTTTTTCCCCTACTCCATCCTGCTTTCCTCATTCCTTTTCAGGTTTTACCTGAAGCACTATCTCCTCAAATCCCTTACAGAAGCATCCTTTTCTTAAACTTTGCTTCTTAATTACCTACTTAAGACAGATGGTACATGTACACAAGGAATATTTATTGTGTTCATACACAATTTAAGAGAAATGTGTGGAAATATGGTGTGTATTATGTGATGATGTGATGAAGTTGGGAAGCTGGTATAAGACAGGAAAGTTTTTTTCTCTACCCTCTTAGATTTAGTAATGGGGGTATGAAAATTAAACTGACAAAACACAAAGAGAAAAGGGCTTATCTGCAGCACTTAGGAACCAACAAAAGAAGTAGCTGGCTTCTTAAATGGTTGAAATTAGAGACTTATATACCTAATTTAGTAAAGGAAAGGAGGGTAGTGGGGAGAGAAGATGCTTTTAAGGACAAATAGGGTTTTTTTAACGAAAGATAAATGGGTTTTTATTTTATTTATTTTTTATTATTATTATTATTTTTTGCGGTTCGCGGGCCTCTCACTGTTGTGGCCTCTCCCGTTGCGGAGCACAGGCTCCGGACGCGCAGGCCCAGCGGCCATGGCTCATGGGCCCAGCCGCTCCGCGGCATGTGGGATCCTCCCGGACCAGGGCACAAACCCGTGTCCCCTGCATCGGCAGGCGGACTCTCAACCACTGCGCCACCAGGGAAGCCCGATAAATGGGTTTTTAGAAGAACAATCGAGAGATAAGAAAATTTGTAATGTCTGTTATACAAACATGAATGGACTTTCTGTCTCATTTAGGGCCATAAAACTCCCCCAGAGAAGGGATGTGGGGTAGGTTTTACTCTCATTCCTCCTTCTGGGGAATATCTGCCCTGAAGAAGGAATTTATGGTAGCTTTATTTCCCAGAAGTTGCTGCTTAAGGAAAACTTCAAGAAGGCTTCTTTCTGTGCCTGTTGATTCTCGATTTCCTTCACCTCAAAATAATCCACATGCCAAAGTGGCGTATTCTGATCCCCTTCCATATCAACTCTGGAGTTCCGAGCGAATCCCCACATTGGGAAGAAGAATTAGGAGAAAGGAGGGGCGCCATCTTGTGTTCTTCTACTCTAAGTTGGTGTATCTTCTGTGCAGATGATAAATCTAACGGAAATTCCATTTTCTTCCTTTTCCCACCAGTAACACTGACTCTCACCCCTAGAACAGCACCTCTGACTCCAGTCTTAGTGACTATAGATGCCCCCAAAAGCTTGAGCATCTTCTATCGTGTCGACCCCGTTGACTGCTGTTGCAAGCTTTGTCAGCCTACTCTTCCATCAGCAGAGGAATCAGAAAGAACAGCAAAGGACACCTGAACACAAAAGAAATGGTCCATTTAAAAATGTATTTTTGGGGCTTCCCTAGTGCTTCAGTGGTTAAGAATCCACCTGCCAAAGCAGGGGACATGGGTTCCAGCCCTGGTCCAGGAAGATCCCACATGCCGTGGAGCAATTAAGCCCGTGCGCCACAACTACTGAGCCTGTGCTCTAGAGCCCATGAGCTACAACGACTGAGCCCATGTGCCACAACTACTGAAGCCTGTGAGCCACAACTACTGAGCCCAAGAGCCACAATTACTGAAGCCCACGCACCTAGAGCCCGTGCTCCGCAACAAGAGAAGCCACCGCAATGAGAAGGCTGCGCACCGCAACGAAGAGTAGCCCACGCTCACCGCAACTAGAGAAAGCCCGGGCGCAGCAACGAAGACCCAACGCAGCCCAAAATCAATTATTTATTTATTTATTTATTGTTAAAATGTATTTTGTATCTGGTTCCTATCCTGACATGTTTCTTGTCATGTGAACCTGAGAATCTTATTGGAGTGAGGAAAATAAGAACGGTTTTCCTCTTTGAAACAGTGCACTATGCGTCACATGCTTTTTAGCTAAATTGTGTTCTTTGTCGTTTTGCTTACGTGTCTGAGGCCTAAAACAAAATAAACTTTTTGGGGTTCCTCTCTCCTACAACAATCACTCCCACCACCACATCGTGAGAAACTGCACCCACCCTCCAGCACACTCACACACCCCAGGACAGAGAGCCCACTGGAATGTCTGATAATAAACGCCCTGAGGCATTCTCTTTAGCTGAACAGTTAAGAAAAAATTCTAAAAGACTGAACCATGTGTGACCTAAATTGGCTTTAAAAATGCTTTTCAGAGGAGAGGGAACAGCAGTTGCAGCACAATCATTTTCCACCTTGACATTAATTATGCACCATGGTGTTCAGAGAGCAACTCTGAGCCAGGAATATGTGTTTAAGTAAACATGTCAAGCAAGGCAGAACATTGCAAAATGAAGAAAATATTAAATACAATGCTGTTACGATCCATTTCTCTTCTTTTCTTCATAAATATTCTACATTCAACCTACATAGGGATGGCATTTCCCTCTTCAAAGAGAGATGAGGTGACTCAACAATACTTATAGTTTGGATTTCTTGAAAGAGAAAAAGAGAAAAGAGGTGATTTTTTTCCACTTTGTGATTGAAAAGAAAAGGGGCTTGCTGATTTAAAGAGCTGCACACCCTTTGCGAAGCTTTAGAAAGCATTCTCTATAGGAACAATTCCATTTCTATACAGTCATAGGAACCGTAATTTCATTCCCCTTTCTTCGTTGTCAAGGACATTTGCATGACGACAGGGTCCTAGCAGCTCCTGAATTTACCTATTCCTGATCCTTTTTTTCATTTAGTGTTATTAGCCCTTGTAGGTGGCATCTTCATTAATTGTCATAAGTAAAATTCCAATGCCACCAAAGATTCCAGCCCCAGCAAGAGGCTTAATGAGAATATTCTACTATTCATAAGAAAAAATCCTAAGATAGCAACCAAAATATTTAGAAGGTTCCAGTGGTTTTTAAAATAATTTTTAGCTACTCTTCAATGAACTCTTATGACAAAGCCCAATATAAAATACACACACACACACACACACACACACACACACACACACACACACATAAAAGCACAGCATCCCCTAGTTGAGCCAGGTATCATACCTTGTATACACAGCCCCCCGTGGTACCTGTGTGGGTAACTCAGGAACTCTCAGGGTGCCTGCTAAGCTCAGTTTACAAGCCAATGCCTTAATCCAATCACAATATGTTATTGTCTTCTGGATAAAGAATTTATGCCCATTGACAATAGGCCTATAAAAACCATCTCCTTCTCAAACCATTCTACAGAAAACCATCTCTGTCTAATAAGATTTCAATCACTGGAAGACAAGTGAAATACATTTTTCTGGGAAATACTGCCTTCACTTCTTTAGATATACCTGTTGACAAAACATCTCTGCCAGAAATCTCAACTTGATAGAATCTGTGAACATATTAGATCATAACATGAAAGAAAGAAAAAAAAACGAGGAAGAACTTTTTTCTGATGAAGCTCACAAAATTTCTAAAGCAGGCAAAGCTCTCTAGGGGTCAAAAAATATTTAAATTTTCTTTGAGCAGGAAATTAACAAGTACTCAAGGGCTGTGAGTGATAATTGGAGGATATAAAGTGACTGCAAAAGGTAGTTCTATGGGGTCAAGTGTAGAGTGTCTAGGATATAAGAAGATGATCTAGGGCTTCCCTGGTGGTGCAGTGGTTGAGAATCTGCCTGCCAATGCAGGGAACACGGGTTCAAGCCCTGGTCTAGGAGGATCCCACATGCCGCAGAGCAACTGGGCCCGTGAGCCACAACTACTGAGCCTGTGCGTCTGGAGCTTGTGCTCCACAACAAGAGAGGCCGCGATAGTGAGAGGCCCGCACACCGTGGTGAAGAGTGGCCCCTGCTTGCCACAACTAGAGAAAGCCCTCACACAGAAACGAAGACCCAACACAGCCAAAAATAAGTAAACAAATAAATAAATTTAAAATGCACAGTATTCCAAATCATTGTATAAAAAAAATAAAATTATTAAAAAAAAATAAAAGGAGGGCTGTATATTTTAAAAAAATAAAATAAAAAAGAAGATGATCTACTCAGTGATGGATAGACCATTTCATGAGTAAGAGACAAAAGGGATAAAACTATGTTTAACTAGGAAAGGAATCGGGAAGAAATTGAATTGCATACATATGTTTGAAATTCTGTTAAAAAGTGGACTTGTTCTGTTTTGCTCCAAGGGAAAAATGAGTGGCATTTATAAGAAACCAGATTTTACACTAACGTAAGAAAAGCCTTTCAAACTAGATTTGATAAAACAGACTTGGGAGGTATGACGTTTCTAATACTAGAGGCATAAAAGAAAAAACTTACAGACCTAATGGGGATTCTTGAACAGGGTCTGGTGCTTGGTATATAAGACCTTGTTCTTGCCAGTGTTCAATATATATATTCTAATTTGATTGCATTAATTAAGTATGTTAAAAGATAAATTGAGGCAAAGAGTTTATTTGAGCAAAAATTGATTCCAGTCGAGCAGCACCAAACTGGAAATGGTAGAAGTGCTCCTCCAGTGTGAGCTGGGGAAAGACTTACAGACAAAAGGTGGAAGCGTAGCAAGGAAATTATTGATTGGCTACAGGTTAAAGCCTAGTTGGCTGTCTGTGATTGACTGCCCTTAGGTTTCAATGTATGACCTTGAGGCATTTACAGGCTTAGGTTTTGGTTTGCTTACTCATAGATGCAAGGCATTAGAACCACCTCAGTCTAAGGGCCTCCTTGTTTAATTAATTTAACAAGTTCTAGCGGAAGTCAAAACATTCTATCAAATGTCATTATTAAAATGTTCATGAACCACCAAGAGTGCTCAAAGTCTTCATCAATTTGAGGAATGTGGCAAAATCCACATATATCATAACAAAGGAAAATATTAGGAGCATCTTTGGAGCTGCGATGTGACCTGCCAAATGGGCGTAAATTAGATTTTCCTTCAACATTTAAACACCTCATATCTAGTTACAGTACATCTTGAAAACAAGGATAGTATTCACATACATCACTTTTTTAAAACATAAACATACATCTGAAGGTGTTTTTCAAGCCAAAATTCATACCTCGAGTAATAGGGAACACACATACATACACACACACACACACACACATACACACACGAGGAAACATAGTATTATACCATAGAATCTCAGAATTAGTTGTTTTTTCTCACACTCTTTGTCTAAAAAGATCTGCATAGTCTGCATATTGTTTAATTTCAATTTGGGCTCCTTTTCCCCCTTTTCTGAATGCACCTCTCTTCCATTCAAATTTCAATTCCTGAGTCAAATATATTTTCCTAAGATAAGCCTTTCCTAACCCCATCCAATTTAAAGATGTACCCCCTTTTATTTATTATTTATTTGTTCTTGTTCTTTGCCTAAATAATTGATTTATTTTCTTAATCTCTGAGTCTGTGCAAGATTAAAAGTTCCATATTTGTTTTGTTCACCACTGTAAATTCAAGACCAAAACCACAGAAACCTCAATAAATATTTGCAGGGAAAATGAACAGGTTCAGAAGCGTAAGGAGAACCTTGTTCCTGAGGTTGATAACGGAAAGTCTCTTTTTTAAGCTTTTCAAAATTTATAACCATTATTTTCAAGTGCTTTTTTTTAAAAAAGTAATCCCTCCTCTCATTTTCAAAATGTAACTGTTAGCAAATAATAAATCTAATAAGTAGTATGTGCTGATGTCGTGCTAGGTATTGTGTGGTATATCAGTAAATGTTCACTCTATTTGGATATATAATACATACTCAAACAACTCTCTATAAAATTAAGCAATAACTGAAATTTGACAGGTAGGAAACATGGCACCATGGTTCCAACAGGAGAGAGGTGAGACGTAGCCAACATGTTTCTAAGTCTTCAATGTGTTTATATACATATATGTAATTGGATACCCCCATAATATACCCATAGATATATTACATGATAGGTATGTGAAAGGCTAATGCAAGGTGGTATACAATAAGGGCTACATGAACATTATAAAATAATTAGATAATATACATATATAAATTTTAGTGGATCTGATCTCGGGTGGCTTCGGCCTGCAACGGCTTGAAGCAGGGTTTCAGTACCCGGCCAGTGATTGAGGTCGGGTCACGGCAGTGACAGCACTAAATCCTAGCCAATAGACCAGTGGCCAGTGACAAGGCCCTGGCCTTACGGCTTTGCAGAAAAAGAATTCCCACAAAGACAGAAAGTAGTGAAACAAGTAAAGTATTTATTAAGAAAAAAAGAGTACAGTATGTGTGGATAGACACACGAACAGACTCAGAGAGTAGCGCCCTTGTGGCAGTTTAAATCACTTATATGGGGCATTTCTTCCAGGTATCCTTTGGCCAATCATTTTGAGTTGACTGGTTCAAAGTCCATATTTGGTATATCTCAAGATCTTCCCATGTGTGCGTGTGCATCTCTTAGCCAAGATGGATTCTACCGAAGAGGCCTATGGGTAGATTTAGCCACTTAGCATCACTTCCCTTTTGACCTCCAAGGAGCCTTTCTGCACATGTGAAGTCAGGGAGGTCTCCCGACTTCAAGAGTGAGGAATATGTGGTCTCTTATCTTCTATCTGGGCTGGACCCAGCTTCCTCTCTCAATTGTCCTGTTATTCTAGTCTCAGAGTATCGGTCCATAGGGAACAGACCCCAACCATTGGCCCCGGGGACCCATCTATGTCCTGCCTCAGATCCATAGTCTTCAACAATATACTTACTTGAAGCAAATTTTCAAAAATATTTATAAATCCCAAGATACATATTTTGTTTTGTTACTGTTATCTACCATGTTTATTATCTTTACTGTCTTAATCAGTGTTTGACATTAAAAAGAGAAAAATACTCCATTAAAAGAAGAACCCTTAGGAAGCTACCTGACTTGGATGTTCGATGAAACTTTCCAGAGGACATGAAGGCTAAAATCTAAGTGGGAAACATTCAGGAGAGGGGGCAGAGGGGAAGATTTTCCAGGCAGAAAGAACCATTGCCAAAGTGAAGAGTAAGAAAAATTATGGCTTCTTCCAGAAACTGAAAGAAATTCAGTATGGTTGGAATATAGTATACTTGGGGTTGATAAGGAGCAGAAGAGGCAAATGATGAAGCTACAGGGGTAAGCAAGGGCCAAACCTGAAAGCTCTTTTTGGTTTTGGGGTTTTTTTTTTTTTTTGCGGTACGTGGGCCTCTCACTGCTGTGGCCTCTCCCTTTGCGGAGCACAGGCTGTGGACGTGCAGGCTCAGCGGCCATGGCTCACGGGCCCAGCCGCTCCGCGGCATGTGGGATCTTCCCAGACCGGGGCACGAACCCATGTCCCCTGCATCGGCAGGCGGACTCTCAACCACTGCGCCACCAGAGAAGCCCTGCTTACTGATACTGATGATCATGTCCACCTACTGACTAGAATCCTGGCCTCCCGTAGCCAAGAGAAGATACTGTAGGGGAGCAAAATTTGCCACCCCCAAATGTCTCTTCAGAATGTGGATTATTTTCAGCAGGAAATAATCAAGGCCCAGAAGACTCAGGAAGTCTTTCTTTTTACCTCTCCCTTTATTGCCTAAAGAATGAAGATGAAGGACCTGTTCCCAGAAAAGAGCTATCAACATAGATAACTATAGTATGAAGTAGGTGTGAGAGACAAGGAGGGACCTAGCAAATTTGTTCAAATTCCTCTCTGTGTCCCATTGCCTCTGCATGGCCCAGCAAACATTTGTTTTTGTATTCTGGGTCAATTGCCTCCCTCCACTTGAAGTCCCAAACCTCTACACCCAACATCCTCTTTTGTCTTTAGCTGAAGATCGTATTTAAGGTGAAGGTTTTAGCCATTTTGGTGAGTTACTCAGTTTCTCTGGGTCTCTCCCATATATACATATGATTAAACGTTTGTTTGATTGTCTCCTGTTAATCTGTTTCATGTCAATTTAGTTCTTAGACCAGCCAGAAGAACCTAGAAGGGTAGAGGAAGATTTCTTTCTTCCCAACGATATCTAAAGACTACAATGCACCAGCCTTTCATTCCAGTTACAATCTCAGATTTCCAAACACGTATGATAATGTACAGCCAGTGTTTTTCCATTAAAATTTGCTTCTAACTTCTAAGCATAAGCCAAAGACACAAGGTAAGAATCATGCCTGGGGCGGGGGAGCTTGTCCTATGGAGCAAAACCCAGCCCCCTCACTTAAGGTAGCTCCCTCCTCTTCCCTCTAACAAATGTAGATCTGGGCTTCAGAGGATGAAGATTAGATGTCCTTCTCCAAAAGCAGTATCATGGAGTTCTCAGCATTTAGCTGTAAAATTACCTAACTGCTTAATAGTCCTCAAATGTCATATCCTTCTTGGTACCTTTACGTCCTCAGAAATAGTATTGCACAGTGCTATGTTTCCTGTCTTAGATTATAACTTATCACACAGTTTTATAGAGAGTTGTATTTCTATCTCTCTTGCTAGACTATGAACTCCTTGAATGGATAGACTAAGTAAGGATTACTCATCTTTTCAAATCCAGCAATTAACACACTGCCTGTAGCAAAGTATCAATAAAAGCTCAGAAAACCTTAACCAACTTCCTTTGGCTTGGAACCATCTCTTTTTCCAGAAGAATTAGCTTTTGTTAGAAACCACTGCTGAGTCAGACATTGGCAAGAACCATTTTTTACCCTATTGACATACGGTTCTTTCTCCATTTCAAAGGTGTTTCTTTCAAAATAAATCTGCCAAGAGCAGAGCTCAGGTGTTGACAGTCAGCTGGATGTATCCATTTTCATCAATTGCAGAACTTCCACTGAGGTAAGAGGTGTGAGTTGAAATTAATACAAACATTTGTTCCCGGTGTCCCTAGTACTGAGAGAGAAATCTTAAAATTAAAGTTTCAACATTCGGTGAAAACATCATGAATTTAAGATTTTCTAAGAGAAACAAGGTTTGCCTAAATAGTTTTGCCAATGACCTTGGTTAATACATGCTATACCAACCTATTTTAAACAGAAACAGAAATTTAAGAGCTCCTTTAAATGTGCAAGAATTGAGGGCCTGTACCTTCTGTTATTATTCTAATCATCCACCTACAAAACCACAATGAGCCTTCCTCATTAGTTTTGTCTTTTTGGAAAAATATAGCTGGCTGAGGTGACAGAAGCAGAAGTAGTATGCTAAGTTTACATGGATTGACTTCAACTGGGGATTTTCTTTCCCTTTTTCTTTCACAGGTATTAACGGCCATTGTGTTCTCCAGCCCTCACTATAAAGATAATAACAATAAATATTTTTAAATGGAATAGGTTGAAGCTTTATGACATCCATAAGCCAAGGGAATGTAAATAATCTTGCTTACAAATATAGGATGCAAGGTATTCTATACAACAAAGGTCCTGACTGCCACATGACCAAATGTACTAGTGCTAATGGGAAAATGAGAGGGTCTGATAGGCGATATTTGTCATGATTTTAATGAGAGGTGAACAGGAAGGAGTAGGGGAAACTAAGTTGCATAAAAACCCTTAGCGGTTTTGAAGAGCCAAAATAATGAAAATGAATCTAGAGCACAGAAGAACTATTCTCCAAGAACTGTCTTGGAGAAAGGCGATCTCCAAGAAATGGAGGGAAGAAGAAAATTCCTAAAATCTTTCTGAATATATGCAATTCCCTACAGAATCTAAATTGTGACTTGTAATTTGGAAATGCTTTTGGTTTATTTTTTCCTAATTATAAAATTAATAATTAACCCATGTGAAAAATATGAAAACTATTTAAAGAGTAGCTATCACTTATTATACCAATTCCCAGAGCTAACTTCTATGAACATTGTGCTGTATTTCCTTCCAGATACATATGCATGTTTCATCTCATTGAGAATATACTGAATATATAATCTTTGTGTCTTACTTTTATTACTTTTCCACTGCCATTAAAATCTTCCTTAATATATCACTATATTGATGTACTATTGTATACGCAAAGGTTTGCTCAATGTTGAATATTTTTGCTATTTCCAGCGGTTCAATTGTTTTAAAAAAATCATGGGAATTCATAATCACCAAAAACTGGAAGCAAGAAGATGACCTTTAGTGAGAGTAGCATCGACATATATACACTACCAAATGTAAAATAGTTGACTGGTGGGAAGAAGCAGCATAGCACAGGGAGATTGGCTTGATGCTTTGAGATGAGCTAGAGGGGTGGGATAGGGAGGATGAAAGGGAGGCTTAAGAGGGAGGGATATGGGGACATGTGTATGCATATGGCTGATTCGCTTTGTTGTGCAACAGAAACTAACGTGGTATTGTGAAGCAATTATACTCCAATAAAGATCTATTTTAAAGAAATAGTGAATGAATAAACTATGGTACATCTATACAAAGTAATACTATTCAGCAGTAAAAGGAATGAGCTATTAAGCCACGCAAAGACATAGATGAATCTTTTACTGCTAAGTGAAAGAAGCCAGTTTAAAAAGATGTCATACTATATGTCAATTATATGATATTCTATAAAAGGGAAAACTATAGAGATGGTAAACAGAGCAGTTGTTGTCAGTTGTTTTGGGAGTGAGTAAAGGATTCAATAGGTGAAGTACAGGGGAACTTTTTAGAGGAGTGAAACTATTCTGTATGATAGTCTGTGAATACATGACACTATGCATTTGTCAAAACCCATCAAACTTTACAGCACAGAGAGTAAATCTTAAGGTATGGAATAAAAAAATAATTTTTAAAAATAATAATCTAGGTGGTCAGGGATTCCATAATGGAATGCAGACTCTGGCAAAACAATCTAACTCTATTATAAATGCATGAAACAACTTCATTGAAGGGGATGGGGTAAATGTTCTGTCCTAAATAACTTTGGAAATGAGTGGAATCTTTAAGACTGAAGGCAAAAGGAACCATACATAAGCATTGTACTCTTATTGATAAAACTGTTTTCATGGGAATACAAATTGACGTTTCTGAAACCACTCTACGTGAATAATTGGAATTGAAAAATTAAGTAATGAATGATGGGTGGTAAGAACCAGATTTCTTATTGTTCTAATGGGAAGTTACAGATGAGCAAGGACTGGAGGCTAAAATAATCCATGTTTTTTTTTTTTTTTTTTTGCCACACCACACGGCACATGGGATCTTAGTTCCCTGAGCAGGGAACGAACCTGCACCCCCTGAATTGGGAGTACGGAGTCTTAACCACTGGAGCACCAGGGAAGTCCCTAATCCATGTTTTAATGGATTACAGTTGGGAGACATCAGTATAAACTTATGTTTACCTTAATATAAACATAGACAGTTACATTTAGAAATATTTATAGATATGTGTATATGCATGGATTAGTATACACAAATATATTTATTTGCTCTGTCAGCTAAGAGGGCCTAAAAATACCAACACCTCAGTAGAAACAAGCCCATAACTTGTTTTATAACACCATCCTTCAATAAAAGGAACAAAGTCTCTTTCACTGGGGCAGAAAATATACAACATGAGTCTGGAGCAACCAATAGTGTCAGAAACTAAAGACATGCCCCAAACTCCCACAATGATGGAGTATGTCAAAGGAACCAACCTAAAAATCTCCCAAAGCTGGAAAAATTTGAGCAACAAAATAAAGTACTATTGGATTATAACAAAAAAGTATAAAATAAATATCTATGAAAAGACTGTCTTTTCTCCATTGTACATTCTTGCCTCCTTTGTCATAGGTTAGGTGACCATAACTGCGTGGGTTTATCTCTGGGCTTTCTATCCTGTTCCATTGACCTATATTTCTGTTTTGTGCCTTACCATTCTTTCTTGATTACTGTAGCTTTGTAGTATAGTCTGAACTCAGGGAGTCTGATTCCTCCAGCTCTGTTTTTCTTTCTCAAGTTTGCTTTGGCTTTTCAGTGTCTTTTGTGTTTCCATACAAATTGTAAAATATTTTCTTCTACTTCTGTGAAAAATGGCACTGGTAATTTGACAGGAATTGCATTGAATCTGTAGATTGCTTTGGGTACTGTTGTCATTTTCACAATATTGATTCTTCGAATCCAAGAACATGGTATATCTCTCCATCTGTTTGTGTCATCTTTGATTTCTTTCATCAGTGTCTTATAGTAGTACTGGGAAAACTGGACAGCTACATGTAAAAGAATGAAATTAGAACACTCCCTAACACCATACACAAAAGTAAACTCAAAATCGATTAAAGATCTGAATGTAAGGCCAGACACTATAAAACTCTTAGAAGAAAACATAGGCAGAACACTGTTTGACATAAAGCGCAGCAAGCTCTTTTGTGACCCACCTCCTAGAGTAATGAAAATAAAAACAAAAATAAACAAATGGGACCCAGTTAAACTTAAAAGCTTTTGCACAGCAAAGGAAACTATAAACAAGATGAAAAGACAACCCTCAAAATTGGAGAAAATATTTGCAAACAAAGCAACGGACAAAGGATTAATCTCCAAAACATATGAGCAGCTCATGCAGCTCAATATCAAAAAAACAAACAACCCAATCAAAAAATGGGTGGAAGACCTAAATAGACATTTCTCCAAAGAAGACAGATGGCCAAGAGGCACATGAAAAGATGCTCAATATCACTAATTATTAGAGAAATGCAAATCAAAACTACAATGAGGTATCACCTCATACCAGTCAGAATGGCCATCATAAAAAGTCTACAAACAATAAATGATGGAGAGGGTATGGAGAAAAGGGAACCCTCATGTACTGTTGGTGGGAATGTAAATTGATACAGCCACTATGGAGAACAGTATGGAAGTTCCTTAAAAAACTACAAATAGAACTACCATATGACCCAGCAATCTCACTACTGGGCATACACCCAGAGAAAAACATAATTCAAAAAGATACATGCATCCCAATATTCATAGCAGCACTATTTACAATAGCCAGGATATGGAAGCAACCTAAATGCCCATCAACAGATGAATGGATAAAGAAGATCTGGTATATATATACAATGGAATATTACTCAGCCATAAAAAGTAACAAAATTGGGGCATCTGTAGAGACATGGATGGACCTAGAGAGTGTCATACAGACTGAAGTGAGTCAGAAAGAGAAAAACAAATACTGTATAATAACACATATATGTTTACTCTAAAAAAAATGGTATAGATGATCCTATTTGCAAAGCAGAAATAGAGACACAGACGTAGAGAACAAATGTACGGATACCAAGGGGGAAAAGGGGTGGTGGGAGGAATTGGGAGACTGGGATTGACACATATACACTATTGATACTACGTATAAAATAGGTAACTAATGAGAACATACTGTATAGCACAGGAAACTCTACTTAATGCACTGTGGTGTCCTGAATGGGAGGAAAGTCCAAAAGGGAGAGGATATATGTATATGTATGGCTGATTCATTTAGCTGTACAGTAGAAACTAACACAACATTATAAAGCAGCTATACTCCAATAAAAATTAATTAAAAAACTAAATAAATATTTATGAATTCATACTGCTATAAATAAATGATTAAGTCAACATATTAGTGGAGGAAACTAGGCACATCTTCCATGGATAAAAAAATCCAAATAATTTATATAAATACTCTGGCCTCAAGTTAGATACGTATAATTCTGTACTCCTCATAGTGACTTTCTTCCAAAGAGTACAGTATGGAAAGGGGAAAAAAGAGCAACTTTACAGTGGAGAAACATGACAAACACTACCTCAGCCAGGTAATCAAGTTCAACATCAACAGTGATAAGTCATGTTGAAAGTATGTACCCTAGATATGATGTGATGAGAATGGACTTTACCTCTGTGGTTTTCCTCCCCAAAACCTACTATCCCTGTCTAATCATGATAAAAACATCTGAGAAATTCTAATAGAGGAGAATCCTACATAAAAGGTGACCACTACTCCTGAAAACTGTCAAGGTCACCAAAAACAAAGTAAGTCTGAGAAATTCACATATTAGAAGACTCTAAAAAGACATGACAGGCTTCCCTAGTGGTGCAGTAGTTAAGAAGCCCCCTGCCAATGCTGAGGACACAGGTTCAGGCCCTGGTCCCAGAAGATCCCACATGCCACAGAGCAACTAAGCCTGTGTGCCACAACTACTGAGCCTGTGCTCTAGAGCCTACGAGCCACAACTACTGAGCCTGCATGCCTAGAGCCTGTGTTCTGCAAGAGAAGCCACTGCAATAAGAAGCCCGCACACCGCAATGAAGAGTAGCCCCAGCTTGCTGCAACTAGAGAAAAGCCCGCGTGCAGCAACAAAGACCCAACACAACCAAAAATAAAATAAATTAATTTAAAAAATTTATTTTAAAATATTAAATTAAATTTAAAAGTAAATAAAAAGACATGACAACTAAATGTAATATGATATCCTGGATAGGATCCTAGGACAGAAAAAAGATTATTAGATTAAAAATAAAGAAATAGGGCTTCCCTGGTGGCGCAGTGGTTGAGAGTCCACCTGCCAATGCAGGGGACACGGGTTCGTGCCCTGGTCCGGGAAGATCCCACATGGCACGGAGCGGCTGGGCCCGTGAGCCATGGCCGCTAAGCCTGCGCGTCCAGAGCTTGTGCTCCGCAGCAGGAGAGGCCATGGCAGTGAGAGGCCCGCGTACCGCAAAAGAAAAATATAATTAAAAAAATAAAATTTGCACTTTAATTAATAATAATGTATCGGGAGACCTTTAAGATGACGGAAGAGTAAGACATGGAGATCTACCTCCCCACAAATGTCAAAAATACACCTACATGTGGAACAAATCGTACAGAACACCTACTGAATGCTGGCAGAAGACCTCAGACCTCCCAAAAGGAAATTCCCCATGTACCTGGATAGGGCAAAAGAAAAAACAGACAAAAGAATAGGGATGGGACCTGCACCAGTGGGAGGGAGCAGTGAAGGAGGAAAGGTTTCCACAAACTAGGAAGCCCCTTCACTGGTTGAGACAGGGCATGCCGGGGACGGGGTGGGGGGGGAAGCTTCAGAGCCACAGAGGATAGCATAGCAACAGGGGTGCACAGGGCAAAGCAGAGAGATTCCCGCACAGAGGATCGATGCCGACCAGCACTCACCAGCCCAAGAGGCTTGTCTG
Source organism: Aethalodelphis obliquidens (assembly GCF_003676395.1). Taxonomy (NCBI): domain Eukaryota; kingdom Metazoa; phylum Chordata; class Mammalia; order Artiodactyla; family Delphinidae; genus Aethalodelphis; species Aethalodelphis obliquidens. The sequence goes on along the minus strand of NW_020837965.1, from coordinate 7,441,457 downwards.
CTCACCGCCAGGGCGGGTGGGGCTGGGAGCTGAGGCTCGGGCTTCAGAGGTCAGATCCCAGGGAGAGGACTGGGGTTTCTTGCGTGAACACAGCCTGAGGGCCTAGTGCACCACAGCCAGCTGCAAGGGAGTCCGGGAAAAAGTCTGGACCTGCCTAGAGGCAAGAGACCATTGTTTCGGGGTGAAGGAGGAGAGGGGATTCTGAGTGCCGCCTAAATGAGCTCCAGAGACGGGAGCAAGCTGCGGCTATCAGCGCGGACACCAGAGATGGACATGAGACGCTAAGGCTGCTGCTGCCATCACCAAGAAGCCTGTGTGCAAGCACAGGTCACTATCCTCCCCCCGTTCCGGGGAGCCTGTGCAGCCCGCCACTGCCAGGGTCCCGTGATCCAGGGACAACCTCTCTGGGAGAATGCACGGCGTGCCTCAGGCTGTTACAATGTCACACCGGCCTCTGCCTCCACAGACTCGCCCTGTACACCGTACCCCTGCCTCCCCGGTCTGAGTGAGCCAGAGACCCCGAATCAGCTGCTCTTTTAACCCCGTCCTGTCTGAGCGAAGAACAGGTGACCTACACACAGAAGCGGGGCCAAATCCAAAGCTGAACCCCAGCAGCTGTGCGAACAAAGAAGAGAAAGGGAAATACCTCCCAGCAGCCTCAGAAGCAGAGGATTAAATCTCCACAATCAACTTGATGTACCCTGCATCTGTGGAATACCTGAATAGACAAGGAATCATCACAAAATTGACTCAGTGGACTTCGGGAGCAACAACATATATATATTTTTTTCCTGTTTCTCTTTTTGTGAGTGTTGTGATTGTGTATGTGTATGCTTCTGTGTGTGATTTTGTTTGTACAGCTTTGCTTTTACCATTTGTCCTAGGGTTCTGTCTGTCTTTTGGGGGTTTTTTTTCAGTATAGTTTTTAGTGCTTGTTATCATTGGTGGATTTGTTATTTGGTCTGGTTGCTCCCTTCTTTCTTTTTTTAAATTACTTTTTAGTTATTTTATTTTTACTAATATTTTTTTATTTTAATTATTTTATTTTATTTCTTTTCCTTCTTTCTTTTTTGCTCTCTTTTATTCAGAGCCATGTGGCTGACAGGTTCTTGCTGCTCTGGCCTGGTGTCAGGGCTGTGCATCTCAGGTGGAAAAGCTGAGTTCAGGACATCGGTCCACCAGAGACCTCCAGCTCCACATAAAACAAATGACAAAAGCTCTCCCAGAGATCTCCATCTCAACGCTAAGACCCAGCTCCACTCAATGCCCAGCAAGCTACAGTGCTGGACACCCTATGCCAAACAACTAGCAAGACAGGAACACAACCCCACCCATTAGCAGAGAGGTTGCCTAAAATCATAATAAGGTCACAGACACCCCAAAACACACCACCGGACGTGGACCTGTCACCAGAAAGACAAGATGTAGCCTCATCCACCAGAACACAGGCACTAGTCCCCTCCACCAGGAAGCCTACACAACCCACTGAAACAACCTTAGCCACTGGGGGCACACAACAATAACAATGGGAACTATGAACCTGCAGCCTGTGAAAAAGAGACCCCAAACACAGTAGTTAAGCAAAATGAGAAGACAGAGAAACACATAGCACATGAAGGAGAAAAGTAAAAACCCACCAGACCAAACAAATGAAGAGGAACTAGGTAGTCTACCGGAAAAAGAATTCAGAGTAATGATAGTAAAGATGATCCAAAATCTTGGAAATAGAATGAAGAAAATACAAGAAACGATTCAAAAGGACTTAGAAGAACTAAAGAGTAAACAAACAATGATGATAAACACAATAAATGAAATTTAAAATTCTCTAGAAGGAATCAATAGCAGAATAAGTGAGGCATAAGAATGCATAAGTGACCTGGAAGATAAAATATTGGAAATAACTACTGCAGAGCAGAATAAAGAAAAAAGAATGAAAAGAAATGAGGAAAGTCTAAGAGACTTCTGGGACAACATTAAATGCACCAATATTCAAATTATAGGGGTCCCAGAAGAAGAAGAGAAAAAGAAAGGGACTGAGAAAATATTTAAAGAGATTACAGTTGAAAACTTCCTTAATATGAGAAAGGAAAGAGTTAATCAAGTCCAGGAAGCACAGGGAGTCCCATACAGGATAAATCCAAGGAGAACCACACCAAGACACATATTAATCAAACTATCAAAAATTAAATAGAAAGAAAAAGTAGCAAGGGAAAACCCACAAATAACATATAAGGGAATCCCCATAAGATTAACAACTGATCCTTCGGCAGAAATTCGGCAACGCAGAAAGGGAGAGGCAGGACATATTTAAAGTGATGAAAGGGAAAACCTACAACAAAGATTACTCTACCCAGCAAGGATCTCATTCAGATTGGACAGAGAAATTAAAACTTTTACAGACAAGCAAAAGCTAAGAGAATTCAGCACCACCAAACCAGCTCTACAACAAATGCTAAAGGAACTTCTCTAGGCAGGAAACACAAGAGAAGGAAAAGATCTACAATAATAAACCCAAAACAATTAAGAAAATGGTAATAGGAACATACCTATTGATAATTACCTTAAATGTAAATGGATTAAATGGTCCAACCAAAAGACATAGACTGGATGAATAGATACAAAAACAAGACCCATACATATGCTGTCTACAAAAGACCCACTTCAGACCTAGGGACACATACAGACTGAAAGTGAGGGGATGGAGAAAGATATTCCATGCAAATGGAAATCAAAAGAAAGCTGGAGTAGCAATTCTCATATCAGACAAAATAGACTTTAAAATAAAGACTATTAAAAGAGACAAAGAAGGACACTACATAACGATCAGGGGATCAATCCAAGAAGAAGATACAACAATTGTAAATATTTATGCATCCAACATAGGAGCACCTCAATACATAAGGCAAATGCAAACAGCCATAAAAGGGGAAATCAACAGTAACACAATCATACTAGGGGACTTTAAAACCCCACTTTCACCAATGGACAGATCATCCAAAATGAATACAAATAAACACAAGCTTTAAATGATACATTAGACAAGATGGACTTAATTGATGTTTATAGGACATTCCATTCAGAAACAACAGAATACACTTTCTTCTCAAGTGCTCATGGAACATTCTCCAGGATAGATCATATCTTGACTTGGGTCACAAATCAAGCCTTGATAAATTTAAGAAAATTGAAATCGTATCAAGTATCTTTTCCAACCACAATGCTATGAGACTAGATATCAATCACAGGGAAAAAATCTGTAAAAAATACAAACACATAGAGGCTAAAAAATACACTACTTAATAACCAAGAGGTCACTGAAGAAATCAAAGAGGAAATCAAAAATACCTAGAAACAACTGAAAATGAAAACACGATGACCCAAAATCTATGGGAGGCAGCAAAAGCAGTTCTAAGAGGGAAGTTTATAACAATACAATCCTACCTCAAAAAATGAGAAACATCTCAAATCAACAACCTAAACTTACATCTAAAGCAATTAGAGAAAGAGAACAAAAAAACCCCAAAGTTAGCAGAAGGAAAGAAATCATAAAGATCATATCTGAAATAAATGAAAAAGAAATGAAGGAAATGATAGCAAAGATCAATAAAACTAAAAGCTGGTTCTTTGAGAAGGTAAACAAAATTGATAAACCATTAGCCAGACTCGTCAAGAGAAAAAGGGAGAAGACTCAAATCAATAGAATTAGAATGAAAAAGGGAAAGTAAAAAGTGACACTGAAGAAATACAAAGGATCATGAGAGATTACTACAAGCAACTCTATGCCAATAAAAAGGACAACCTGGAAGAAACGGACAAATTCTTAGAAAAGCACAACCTTCTGAGACTGAATGAAGAAGAAAAAAAATATAAACGGAACAATCAAAAGCACTGAAATTGAGACTGTGATTAAAAATCTTCTACAAGCATAAGCGCAGGATCAGATGCCTTCACAGGCAAATTCTTGCAAACATTTAGAGAAGAGCTAACACCTTTCATTCTCTAACTCCTCCAAAATATAGCAGAGGGAGGAACACTCCCAAATTCATTCCACGAGGCCACCATCACCCTGATACTAAAACCAGACAAATATGTCACAAAGAAAGAAAATTACAGGACAATATCACTGATGAACATAGATGCAAAAATCCTCAACAAAATACCAGCAAACAGAATCCAACAACTCATTAAAAGGATCATACAGCATGATCAAGTGGGGTTTACACCAGGAATACAAGAATTCTTCAATACATGCAAATCAATCAATGTGATAAACCATATTAACAAATTGAAGAATAAAAAACCTATGATCATCTCAATAGATGCAGAAAAATATTTTGACAAAATTCAACACCCATTCATGATAAAAACCCTCCAGAAAGTAGGCAGAGAGAGAACTTATCTGAACATAATAAAGGCCATATATGATAAATCCACAACCAACATCGTTCTCAATGGTGAAAAACTGAAATCATTTCCACTAAGATCAGGAACAAGACAAGGTTGTCCACTCTCACAACAATTATTCAACATAGTTTTGGAAGTTTTAGCCAAAGAAATCAGAGAAGAAAAAGAAATAAAAGGAGTCCAAATTGGAAAAGAAGTAAAGCTGTCACAGTTTGTAGATGACATGATACTTACAGATAATCATAAAGATGCTACCAGAAAACTACTAGAACTAATCAATGAATTTGGTAAAGTTGCAGGATACAAAATTAACGCACAGAAATCTCTTGCATTCCTATACACTAAAGATGAAAAATATGAAAGAGAAATCAAGGAAACACTCCCATTTACCACTGCAACAAAAAGAATAAAATACCTAGGAATAAACCTACCTAAGGAGACAAAAGACCTGTATGAAGAACACTATAAGACACTGAAAGAAATTAAAGATAATACAAACAGATGGAGAGATATACCATGTTCTTGAATTGAAAGAATCAACATTGTGAAAATGACTCTACTACCCAAAGCAATCTACAGATTCAATGCAATCCCTATCAAACTACCAATGGCATTTTTCACAGAACTACAACAAAAAAAAAATCACAATTTGTATGGAAGCACAAAAGACCCAGAAGAGCCAAAGCAATCTTGAGAAAGAAAAATGGAGCTGGAGAAATCAGGCTCCCTGACTTCAGACTATACTACAAAACTACAGTAATCAAAACAGTATGGTACTGGCACAAAAACAGAAATATAGATCAATGTAACAGGATATAAAGCCCAGAGATAAACCCACGCACATAGGGTCACCTTATTTTGATAAAGGAGGCAAGAATATACAATGGAAAAAAGACAGCCTCTTCAATAAGTGGTGCTGAGAAAACTGGACAGCTACATGCACAAGAATGAAATTGGAACACTCCCTAACGCCATACACAAAAATAAAGTCAAAATGGATTAAAGGCCTAAATGTAAGACCAGACACTATAAAACTCTTAGAGAAAAATATAGGCAGATCACTCTATGACATAAATCACAGCAAGATCCTTTTTGACCCACCTCCTAGAGAAATGGAAATAAAAACAAAATTAAACAAATGGGACCTAATGAAACTTAAAAGCTTTTGCACAGCACAGGAAACCATAAACAAGATGAAAAGACAACCCTCAGAATGGGAGAAAATATTTGCAAATGAAGCAACTGACAAAGGATTAATCCCCAAAATTTACAAGCACCTCTTGCAGCTCAATATCAAAAAAAAACCCAGTCCAGAAATGGGCAGAAGACCTAAACAGACATTTCTCCAAAGAATACATACAAATTGCCAACAAAGACATGAAAGAATGCTCAATATCACTAATCATTACAGAAATGCAATTCAAAACTACAATGAAGTATCACCTCACACCGGTCAGAATGACCGTCATCAAAAAGTCTACAAACAGGGCTTCCCTGGTGGCGCAGTGGTTGACAGTCTGCCTGCCGATACTGAGGACGTGGGTTCGTGCCCCAGTCCGGGAGGATCCCACGTGCCGCGGAGCGGCTGGGCCCGTGAGCCATGGCTGCTGAGCCTGCGCCCCCGGAGCCTCTGCTCTGCAGCGGGAGAGGCCACAACAGTGAGAGATCTGTGTACTCCTAAAAAAAAAAAAAAAAATCTACAAACAATAAATCCTGGAGAGGGGGTGGAGAAAAGAGAACTCTCTTGCACTGTTGGTGGGAATGTAAATTGATACAGCCACTATGGAGGACAGTATGCAGGTTCCTTAAAAAACGAAAAATAGAACTACCATACGACCCAGCAATCTCACTACTGGGCAATATACCCTGAGAAAACCATAATTTTAAAAGTGTCATGTACCACAATGTTCATTGCAGCTCTATTTTCAATAGCCAGGACATGGAAGCAATGTAAGTGTTCATCAGACAGATGAATGGATAAAGAAGATGTGGCACATATATAAAATGAAATATTACTCAGCCATAAAAAGAAATGAAATTATTATCTGTAGTGAGGTGGATGGACCTAGAGTCTGTCATACGGAGTGAAGTAAGTCAGAAAGAGAAAAACAAATACCATATGCTAACACATATATATGGAATCTAAAAAAAAAATGGTTCTGAAGAACCTACGGTCAGGACAGGAATAAATATGCAGACGTAGAGAATGGACTTCAGGACACGGGGAGTGGGAAAGGTAAGTTGTGACAAAGTGAGAGAGTGGCATGGACTTATATACACTACCAAATGTAAAATAGATAGCTAGTGGGAAGCAGTCGCATAGCACAGGGAGATCAGCTCAGTGCTTTGTGACCACCTAGAGGGGTGGGATAGGGAGGGTGGGAGGGAGATGCAAGAGGGAAGAGATATGAGGATATATGCATATGTATAGCTGATTCACTTTGTTATAAAGCAGAAACTAACCCACCATTGTAAAGCAATTATACTCCAATAAAGACATTAAAAAAAAAAAAAAGCCAAAGTTTTGGACTTCTTTGGTGGCCCAGTAGTTAAGAATCCGCCTTCTAATGCTGGGGACGTGGGTTTGACCCCTGGTCGGGGAACTAAGATCCCACATGCCGCAGGACAACTAAGCCCCCGCGCGCAACTACTGAGCCTACTGAGCCACCACTAGAGAGAAGCCCGTGTGCTGCAACAAAAGACCCTGAATGCTGCAACTAAGACCTGATGCACCCAAAAATAAATAAATAAATATTTTTAAAATTTAAAAAAAGAAAGAAAATGTATCAATATTGGTTCATTCATTGTGACAAATATTCCATAAGATGTTGAGATGTTAATGATAGGGGAAACTGTGTGTGCAATATATAGAAATTCTATATATTATTTCTTGCAATTTTTCTGTAAATCTAAAACTATTCTAAAGCAAAGAGGTTAGTTTTAAAACCACTAGGAATAAATACTTTGGCCACAAAATGTTGTCCATGTTTCTGATTATTTTCTGAAAACTCGAACTGATTAAAAGCAAATCAGTATTTTAAGAGGCCATAATGCCAACTGTTGACCATTAAGTTTCCACTAATTTACAATGTCAGTGTTTGAGAGAGTCCGGACCTCTGTGGAAGCCCCAAATAAAAGTGACTTAGATCTTGAACGATCTTCACAAAAATCAACTATGTAAAAATGCTAGTTTTATTCAACTTGGAATAAGTCAGAATAACGTAGTAGATAAGTGTTCAAGGTAGAGTCACACTGTGTGAATTTATACATGGCTCCACTAGTTTCTGACTGTGTGAATTTGAGCTTTAGCTGCTCTAAGCATCAATCTTTCTCAGCTGTAAAATGGTAGTGATGAAACGTTCTGCCACAGGATTTTGAGGAAAATTAAATGAGGTAATGCATACAAATCAGTTAGGATAGTGGCTGGCATAAAGCGAGCTCTTGATATTAAGTTATTATTATTAGTTTTTAGACATTCACTCATTTATTTAACAAACATTTATTTAAGAACTACTATGTTTTGAGCACTCTGGAAGACTCTGGAGAGACGATGGTGAATAAGACACAACCTCTGCCCCTAAGGATCTCATAGTCTAGCAGTAGAGTCAGAGAGGTGCACAGGAAATTGCAGTGTTACATGATAAATGTAGAAACAGGCTATTAACAGGCTGCAGTGGAAGCATATGACATGATCAAAACAGCATTCTCAGCAAAAGGGACAGCTAAGCTAGAATCTGAAGGATCTGTAAGATTTAACCCAGGGGTGTGCTGAAGCAGGCTCATACCTGCTTGCTGGAGTTAATTGTGTATGTCTCTCTCCAATTTCATGTTCAGTGACATGACATAGGTAGCTTGAAATCAGCCACAGTGAGAGCATTTTCATCATGGAAATTGTCAAATGTTGCAAATCAGGGCTCTCCCTCTTTCTCACCCCAGATAGGTGACTGGTAAACATTCACCAGCACAGCACTGCTTTAGCCAATCAAATTTGGAAAAGGAAATGCAGAGGGAGGCAAGGAGCATGATGAATTTGGGAAACTGAAAGGTGTTAGACCTGGCTACAGTGCGAAGGGGTCATGAAAATAGAGAGGTAAATGAAGACGAGATCAGGGTTAGAAACCAAATTAAGGTGTTCTGAATTTACCCAGACGGCAACAGGGAGCCACTGAAGAGTATGGAGCAGGGGATGGGACATAGTTTGCATGTTAGGAAGAGTCTATCTGGCTTCAGAAGGCATAGTAAAACTGTAAATAGATACAGTGTGCTTAAAATTTTATTTGAGGCATAGACACTTGGATTTGGTCAGTCTCCACAGGGTGGTATAATTGAAGTGTCATTATCAGTTGGCATATCAAATGCTTATTTTTTCTTCGTATGATCTACCAGGATTTTTCTTAAGCTATGCTTTTAGAAACTGTCACAAAAGGGTAGAATGTGTCTTACCAATTTTGACAGTTTTATTACATTTCTAACAGTTCCTGGAAAGTTTTCTTCCTCCCAACCTGTATTTATGAGAAGAGCAAGACTTGGGACTGTGAAATAAATGAAGAGGTTGTTGTAGAGAACAAGGTGAGACATAATAGTGATCTAGACTTGGGTGGTAGTCATTGTGGTTTTGGTGAATGGCTTTGGATAATATTTACGAGGTAGTTCCTGGTGATGGAATGAATAAGGAAGGTGAGGGAAAAGGAAAAATGAAGAAAGATGCTCAGGTAGCTGGCTGGTCAGTTGTTATTTACACCACAAAACAGGAACCACAGGAGAAATAGTAAATTAGGGCCAGGGTGATAAAAATAGTCCAGAGAACCAGGAGGCATGGTAGTGAGGGTGGGGAACAAAAGAATGGGGTCAATTTGTTGAGGTTGAAGTGTCTTTCTGAGTTCTAACAGGAATTGTGCAGAGGTCAGTGGTGTATGTGAATCTGGAGCTCAAGAGAAGAGAAAAGAAAAATCACCTTGAAAAAAAAAGGCAGGAAGAGTCTTTGTCCAGAGCAGCTGGAGACTAAGCAAGAAAGTGAAGCCTATGGAGCCAAAGGAAGAAAAGACATTTTCAGGAAGGAAAGGCAGTCGGCAGTGTCAAATGCCGTGGGGAGGTCAAGAAAGTAAGGACTGAGATGTTCTCTGTTTGCCACATGTACTGTGAGAATGAAGACCATTAAATCAGACTCTCGACTTTTGTAATGGTATCTTTGCCTCTGAAAAAGGAACAGTTTAGCGGGTTGATGAAGAAGATTTAAGAGTTATCCAGCTATAGAAAGAAGAAGATGTGAGATGATTCCTAAAACCCCATTTGTTATATTTTAGTGCACAGCATAGTGATTATTGTCAACAATAATGTCTTATATACTTCAAAGTTGCTAAGAGACTAGATCTTAAATGTTCTCACCACAAAAAAGAAATGCTGATTATGGAACATGATAGAGGTGTTAGCTTAAGCTATAGTGGTAATCACATTTCAATATATAAATGTATCAAATCAACATGTTGTATAATTTAAACTTACACAATGTTATATGTCAGTTATATCTCAATAAAGAATCAATTTTATAAAGATATAGACAGTCATGGAATTGTACACTTTAAATGGGTGAATTGTGTGGTATGTGAATTATATCTCAATATGAATTATATTCTCAATGTGAATTATATCTCAAATGGGTCTTACTTGCGGCATGTGGGATCTTTCGTTGCGGTGTGTGGGTTACTCTCCAATTGTGGCGTGCAGGCTCCAGAGCACATGGGCTCATTAGTTGTGGTGTGCAGGCTCTCTAGTTGTAGCACGTGGGCTCCAGAGCACGTGGGCTCAGTAGGTGTGGCACGCTGGCTTAGTTGCCACACGGCATGTTGGATCTTAGTTCCCCAACCAGGGATTGAACCAGCATCCCCTGCACTGCAAGATGGGTTCTTAACCACTGGACCACCAGGGAAGTCCCAAAAATTTTTTAATTTTTTAAAATGCAATAAAAGCCCTCTATTCATAAGAAGGAAGGAAGAAAGGAAGGAAGGGAGGGAGGAAGGAAGAGAGGGAGGGAGGCAGGGAGGGAGGGAGGGAAGGAGGGAGGAAAAAGAAAAAAGAAGAAAAGTTTCCATTGGATTTAGCAATAAGCCACATACAGAGCCATATCTGTACAATGGTTGGAATGAAAGTCAGATTGTAGAAGAGGTTAAAAAAAGCAAAGGTAAATTATTTTTAGCTTTAATTTATGCTTTCTTCCAAGAAAGGTAAACCACAGATGTCCTTTATAACAAAGGTATAACCTAGCTCAGTACTTCTCAGACTTTCCACCAAAATTTCTTTACTGCAAAGAGGGTATGAATGTCGGCACATCCAGGGGTATAGGATTCTGCAACTACAAAATTGCTCTAGATTTATCGTAGTAATTATTCTAAATTAGTGTTTGTTATAATAGGAAAATAATAATTTTCTTCTCCCAGAAAGTTTTTTTGAGGAAAACTTACACTCCCAGGAAAATGTAAGATGTTTAGGCTGTGGCTCCAGGGACTTCTGGAAGGTACATATAAATCCTAGTTTGAGAAGCAGGTGTAGGACAATCCACACTTCTTTCAGTTCGTTCCCACAAGTTGTGTCACAGTTTAACGATGCACAGAACAGAAAGCTACCAATAGAGGCAGTGTTGACCCAGAGAATGGACACTGGACTAAGACTAGAAACCAGGTTCCAGCCCTAGCTCAGCATGAACTGGAAGCAGACGTTTGGGCAGTCATTTAAAACCTCTGAGCCTCAGTTTCTGCTTCTGTGAAGTGAAGGAGTTGATTCACATGCTCGTTAAGTTTCTTTCCGGTTCAAATGTTCTTCTCCGTTTGCCGATGAGAATATTAAATAGGCAGAAAGGAAAGAAAAGAGTTCACATGCTTTCAGTTGTTGCTCAATGCAACTAATGTTCAAGAGTTTGGAACTATGTTCAAAGAGTAGCAACTTTCCTATTATGATGGACCTTAAAGGTGCCTTATTGAGCTTTAAGTTTTCACGAAAATGGTCCACTGTCCACATGTCATTGCCTGGCAGAAAATATGCATCACAACAAAGAAAATGGGGTAGTTTCTATTTCAACTTTTTTTTTAAATTTAATTTTATTTTTTATACAGCAGGTTCTTATTAGTTATCCATTTTATACATATTAGTGTATACATGTCAATCCCAAACTCCCAATTCATCACACCAACTCTCCTTCGCCCCCCCCGCCACTTTCCCCCCTTGGTGTCCATACGTTTGTTCTCTACATCTGTGTCTCTATTTCTGCCCTGCAAACCAGTTCATCTGTACCATTTTTCTAGAGTCCACATATATGCATTAATACACGATATTTGTTTTTCCCTTTCTGACTTACTTCACTCTGTATGACAGTCTCTAGATCCATCCACGTCTCTAAAAATGACGCAATTTCGTTCCTTCTTATGGCTGAGTAATATTCCATTGTATATATGTACCACATCTTCTTTATCCAATTGTCTGTCGATGGGCATTTAGGTTGCTTCCATGACGTGGCTATTGTAAATAGTGCTGCAATGAACACTGGGGTGCATGTGTCTTTTTAAATTATGGTTTTCTCTGGGTATAGGCCTAGTAGTGGGATTGCTGTGTCATATGTTAATTCTATTTTTAGTTTTTTAAGTAACCTCCATACTGTTCTCCATAGTGTCTGTATCAATTTACATTCCCAACAACAGTGCAAGAGGGCTCCTTTTCCTCCACACCCTCTCCAGCATTTGTTGTTTGTAGATTTTATGATGATGCCCATTCTAACTGGTGTGAGGTGATACCTCATTGTAGTTTTGATTTGCATTTCTCTAATAATTAGTGATGTTGAGCAGATTTTCATGTGCTTCTTGGCCATCCGTATGTCTTCTTTGGAGAAATGTCTATTTAGGTTTTCTGCCCATTTTTGGATTGGGTTGTTGTTTTTTTAAAAATACTGAGCTGCATGAGCTGTTTGTATATTTTGGAGATTAATCCTTTGTCCGATGATTCGTTTGCAAATATTTTCTCCCATTCTGAGGGTTGTCTTTTTGTCCTGTTTGTAGTTTCCTTTGCTTTGCAAAAGCTTTTAAGTTGTATTATGTCCCACTGGTTTATTTTTGTTTTTATTTCCATTGCTCTAGGAGATGGGTCAAAAAAGATCTTGCTGTGATTTATGTCAAAGAGTGTTCTTCCTATGTTTTCCTCTAACAGTTTTATAGGGTCCAGTCTTACATTTAGGTCTTTAATCCATTTTGAGTTTATTTTTGAGTGTGGTCTTAGGGAGTGTTCTAATTTCATTCTTTTACATGTAGCTGTCCACTTTTCTCAGCACCATTTACTGAGGACACTGTCTTTTCTCCATTGTATATCCTTGCCTCTTTGTCATAGATTAGTTGAACATAGGTGCGTGGGTTTATCTCTGGGCTTTCTATCATGCTCCGTTGATCTATATTCTGTTTTTGTGACAGTACCATATTGTCTTGATTACTATAGCTTTGTGGTATAGTCTGAAGTCTGGGAGTCTGATTCCTCCAGCTCCGTTTTTTACCTTCAAGACTGCTTTGGCTATTTGGAGTCTTTTGTGTCTCCATACAAATTTTAAGATTTTCTTTTTCGAGTTCTGTAAAAAATGCCATTGGTAATTTGATGGGGATTGCATTGAATCTGTAGATTTCTCAGGGTAGTATACTCACTTTCACAATGTTGATTCTTCCAATCCAAGAACATGGTATAACTCTCCATCTCTGTCGTGATTGATTTCTTTCATCAGTGTCTTATAGTTTTCTGAGTACAGGTCTTTTACCTCTTTAAGTAAGTTTATTCCTAGGTATTTTATTCTTTTTGTTGCAATGGCAAATGGGAGTGTTTCCTTAAATTCTCTTTCAGATTTTTCATCATTAGTGTACAGGAATAAAAGAGATTTCTCTGCATTAATTTTGTATCCTGCAACACTACCAAATTCATTGATTAGCTCTAGTAGTTTTCTGGTAGCACCTTTAGGATTCTCTATGTATAGTGTCATGTCATCTGCAAACACTGATAGTTTTACTGCTTCTTTTCCAATTTCTATTCCTTTTATTTCTATTTCTTCTCTGATTTCCGTGGTTAGGACTTCCAAAACTATGTTGAATAATAGTGGTGAGAGTGGACATCCTTGTCTGGTTCCTGACCTTAGAGGAAATGCTTTCAGTTTTTCACCATTGAGAATGATGTTTTCTGTGGGTTTGTCATATATGCCCTTTATTACACTGATATAGGTTCCCTCTCTGCCCACTTTGTGGAAAGTTTTTATCATAAATGCATGTTGAATTTTGTCAAAAGATTTTTCTGCATCTATTGAGGTGATCATATGGTTTTTCTTCTTCAATTTGTTAATATGCTGTATCAGATTAATTGATTTGCATATACTGAAGAATCCGTGCATCCCTGCGATAAATCTCACTTGATCAAGGTGTATGATCCTTTTAATGTGCTAGTATTTTGTTGAGGATTTTTGCATCTATATTCATCAGTGATATTGGTCTGTAATTTCCTTTTTTTGGAGTATCTTTGTCTGGTTTTGGTATCAGGGTGATGGTGGCCTCATAGAATGAGTATTCCTTCCTCTGCAACTTTTTGGAAGAGTTTGATAAGGATGGATGTTAGCTCTTCTCTAACTGTTTCATAGAATTCACCTGTGAAGCTACCTGGTCCTTAACTTTTGTTTGTTGGAAGATTTTAAATCACAGTTTCAACTCTGCCTTTTTATCTTATCTATCTTCCTGTGAATGTAGTTTTTGTTCCACAGGCTGCAGGATTGTAGTTCTTCTTGCTTCTGCTGTCTGCCCTCTGGTGGATGAGGCTATCTAAAAGGCTTGTGCAAGCTTCCTGATGGGAGGACCTGGTGGTGGGAGCGCTGGGTGTTGCTCTGGTGGTCAGAGTTCAGCAAAACTTTAATCTACTTGTCTGCTGATGGGTGGGGCTGGGTTCCCTCCCTGTTGGTATTTTGGTCTTAGACGACCCAACACTGGAGCCTACCCAGGCTCTTTGGTGGGGTTAATGGTGGACTCTGGGAAGGGTCACACCAAGGAGTACTTCCCAGAACTTCTGCCACCAGTGTTCTTGTCCCCACGGTGAGCCACATCCACCCCCCACCTCTGCAGGAGACCCTCCAACACTAGCAAGTAGCTCTGGTTCAGTCTCCTAAGGGGTCACTGCTCCTTCCCCTGGGTCCCGATGAGCACACTACTTTGCGTGTGCCCTCCAAGAGTGGAGTCTCTGTTTCTCCTAGTCTTGTCGAAGTCCTGCAATCAAATCCCACTAGCCTTCAAAGTCTGATTCTCTAGGAAATCCTCCTCCCATTGCTGCACCCCAAGGTTGGGAAGCCTGACGTGGTACTCAGAACCTTCACTCCAGTTGTTGGCCTTCTGTGGTATACATGTTATCCTGTTTGTGAGCCACCTATCCAGCAGTTATGGGCTTTGATTTTACTGTGATTGCACCCCACCTACCATCTCATTGTGGCTTCTCCTTTGTCTTTGGATGTGGGGTATCTTTTCTGGTGAGTTCCAGTGTCTTCCTATCAATGATGGTTTAGCAGTTAGTTGTGATCCTGGTGCTCTTGCCAGAGGGAGTGAGAGCAAGTCCTTCTACTCCGCCACCTTGAACCAATCTCCTCAGCTCTTTTCTTGGTTCCTTCTCTCTGTCTGCTCCTCTGTAATGATTCTATTTTGACTTTTTTCCATGTAGGATATTCTTTGAATTCACAAAAGCCAATATTCTCTTATTCAGTTCACAAATGTTTATTAAAAATGTACTATTTAATTAAATATAGTAGACCTTATGAGAAATGCAGAAATGAATGTGACATAATTACTGTATTCAAAGATGTCACTAAATGAATAAGAAAGAGAAGTACACAACTCTAAAACACAGAGTAAACAGCAGAATAAAATAAATGTCGTGATGAAGATACAAGCCATGTGCTCAAGGACTGATTGGTTTGGACTAGGGTCTTTTGATGAAGGAGATAGAATTTTTTTGCTTAGTCTAACAGAATAGTTTTCTGCTGGCAAATAAAGGATAATGCTCACTTCTGGCTGATGAAAAAATTGGAGCAAAGAAAAAGAGACATGAAAGTGCACTGTATTTACAAGAAACTGTGAGTAAAGCACTGAGGCTTAGGTAGAGAGGACTGAAAGGAAATTTCTAAAAGGTAAGCTCAAAAATTTGGGTTGAGGCTAGATAACAGAGGCCCTTAAACTTGAATTCAGTGGTGTCTGAAGTGCAATGAAATTCCCTGAGAAGGTTAAAAATCCACAGGGGCATGAAAAAAATATACTATAACTTCTATTTATATTTTATTCTCTCTCCCTTTAAATTCATATTTCTGTATATATATAATATATATACTAGTATACTTAGTGAATGCAAATGTTTCATAAATAAATGCATGTCTATGTACATTGGATGCATAGTCAAATTTTTTTATTGATAGAGTACATAATTTTTAGAAACACTGCTATAGAGATTAGAGAATGATTTTAGTTTTTGAGCAGGGAGTACTATGACCTAACCTGTGTCCAAGGAAGATAACCATAGCAGCACAGTGAAGAACAGACTCAAGGTGAGAAACCTGAGACAGCTCAATTCTGAGTTACAAGATTGGGATGGAAATCCTGGCTTTGCCATTCAGTGATTGTGCAATCTTACTGAAGTAATTCTCCAGCTGCCAACGGGAATAATAATAACAGAATTTTATGAGAATGAAGTGAGATAAATATGCGGAAATACCCAGCCTAATGAAGAGTTACAGTAGATGATTCAGGGATGTTCACTGAATCTGAGTCTGAGGCTCTAACATATATTAGGGAGTTGATGCAAATGACCAGTTACAAGAGGATGATGGGCTAAGATTAGGATATTAATCTAGTTGGAAGGACTAGAAAGTTGTAATCAACACACTGTTAGTTTATAAAGAATCCACAGAATTTGTTCACTGATTAGGGTGTGAAAATGGGAGAGAAAGAAAAGTTGAGTTGGCTCTGAGGTTTCTTGCATGCATGCAGGCAAGTTGGACTTTCTATTTAAGACGGCAGAACACTGAAAAAAAAGGAGGTGAAAGTACATGTTAATTTGAGTCAGAGGTATGAGCAGGACATGAAGTTTATCACATATATAAATTTAGATCAAGAATTCAGAGGGGAGAGAGGGCAGACAGCAGAAGCAAGAAGAACTACAGTCCTGCAGCCTGTGGAACAAAAACTACATTGAGAGAAAGACAGACAAAATGAAGAGAGAGAGGACTATGTACCAAATGAGGAACAAGATAGAACCCCAGAAAACAACTAAATGGGTGGAGATAGGCAACCTTCCAGAAAAAGAATTCAGAATAATGACAGTGAAGATGATCCAGGACCTTGGAAAAAGAAAGGAGGCAAAGATCAAGAAGATGCAAGAAATGATTAATAAAGACCTAGAAGAATTAAAGAACAAACACCTAGAAGAATTAAAGAGCAAACAAGTAGAGATAAACAATACAATAACTGAAATGAAAAATACACTAGAAGGAATCAATAGCAGAGTAACTGAGGCAGAAGAACAGATAAGTGACCTGGAAGACAGAATGGTGGAATTCACTGCTGCAGAACAGAATAAAGAAAAAAGAATGAAAAGAAACAAAGAAAGCCTAAGAGACCTCTGGAACAACATTAAATGCACCAACACTCACATTATAGGGGTCCCAGAAAGAGAAGAGAGAGAGAAAGAACCCGAGAAAATATTTGAAGACATTATAGTTGAAAACGTCCCTAACATGGGAAAGGAAATCGCCACCCAAGTCCAGGAAGCACATAGAGTCCCACGCAGGATACATCCAAGGAGAAACATGCCAAAACACAGGGTAATCAAATGGACAAAAATTAAAGACAAAGAAAAATTATTGAAAGCAACAAAGGAAAAACAACAAATAACGTACAAGGGAACTCCCATAAGGTTAACAGCTGATTTCTCAGCAGAAACTCTACAAGCCAGAAGGCAGTGGCACAGTATATTTAAAGTGATGAAAGAGAAGAACCTACAACAAAGATTACTCTACCTGGCAAGGATCTCATTCAGATTTGATGGAGAAATCAAAAGCTTTACAGACAAGCAAAAGCTAAGAGATTCAGCACCACCAAACCAGCTCTACAACAAATGCTAAAGGAACTACTCTAAGTGGGAAACACAAGAGAAGAAAAGGACCTGCAAAAACAAACCCAGAAAAATTAAGGAAATAGTAACAGAAACATACATATTGATAATTACCTAAAATGTGAATGGATTAAATGCTCCAAAAACAGACACAGGCTCACTGAATGGATACAAAAACAAGACCCATATATATACTGTCTAAAAGAGACCCAGTCCAGACCTAGGGACACATACAGACTGAAAGTGGGAAGGATGGAAAAAGATATTCCAGGCAAATGGAAATCAAAACAAAGCTGGATGGGAAATTCTCATATGAGACAAAATAGACTTTAAAATAAAGAATGTTACAAGAGACAAGGAAGGACACTACATAATAATCAAGGGATCAATCCAAGAAGAAGATATAACAATTGTAAATATTTATGCACCCAAAATAGGAGCACCTCAATACATAATGCAAATGCTAACAGCTATAAAAGAGGTAATTGAGAATAACACAATAACAGTGGGGGAATTTAACACCTCAATTACACCAATGGACAGATCATCCAGACAGAAAATTAATAAGGAAACACAAGCTTTAAATGACACAATAGACAAGACAGATTTAATTGATATTTATTGGACATTCCATCCAAAAACAGCAGATTACACTTTCTTCTCAAGGGCACATGGAACATTCTCCATGATAGATCACATCTTGGGTCACAAATCAAGCCTCAGTAAATTTAAGAAAATTGAAATCATACCAAGCATCTGTTCTGACCACAACACTGTGAGATTAGAAATCAATTACAGGGAAAAAAATGTAAAAAACACAAACACATGGAGGCTAAACAATACATTACTGAATAACCACGAGATCATTGAAGAAATCAAAGAGGAAATAAAAAAATACCAAGAGACAAATGACAATGAAAACACAAAGATCCAAAACCTATGGGATGCAGCAAAAGCAGTTCTAAGTGGGAAGTTTACAGCAATACAATCCTACCTCAAGAAACAAGAAAAATCTCAAATAAACAATCTAACCTTACACCTAAAGGAACTAGAGAATGAATAACAAACAAAGCCCAAAGTTAGTAGAAGGAAAGCAATCATAAATATCAGAGTAGAAATAAATGAAATAGAAACAAAGAAAACAGTAGCAAAAACTAAAACTTAAAACTAAAAGCTGGTTCTTTGAGAGGATAAACAAAATTGACAAAACTTTAGACAGACTCATCAAGAAAAAGAGGCAGAGGACTCAAATCAATAAAATTAGAAATGAAATGAAATGAAAAAGGAAGAGTTACAACAGACACCGTAGAAATATAATGCATCCTAAGAGACTACTACAAGCAACTCTATGCCAATAAAATGGACAACCTGGAAGAAATGGACAAATTCTTAGAAAGGTGTAACCTTCCAAGACTGAACCAGGAAGAAATAAGACAATATGAACAGACCAATCACAAGCACTGAAATTGAAACTGTTATTAAAAATCTTCCAACAAACAAAAGTCCAGGACCAGATGACTTCACAGGTGAATTCTATCAAACATTTAGAGAAGAGCTAACACCCGTCCTTCTCAAACTCTTCTAAAAAATTGCAGAGGAAGGAACACTCCCTAACTCATTCTACGAGGCCACCATCACTCTGATACCCAAACCAGACAAAGATACTACAGAAAAAGAAAATTACAGACCAATATCACTGATGAATATAGATGCAAAAATCCTCAACAAAATACTAGCAAACAGGATCCAACAACACATTAAAAGGATCACATACCATGATCAAGTGGGATGTATCCCAGGGATGCAAGGATTCTTCAGTACATGCAAATCAATCAATGTGATAAACCACATTAACAAATTGAAGAATAAAAACAATATGATCGTCTCAATAGATGCAGAAAAAGCTTTTGATAAAATTCAACACCCATTTATGATTAAAAACTCTCCAGAAAGTGGGCAGAGAGGGAAACTACCTCAACATAATAAAGGCCATATATGACAAACCCACAGCCAACATCATCCTCAATGGTGAAAAACTGAAGGCATTTCCTCTAAGAGCAGGAACCAGACAAGGATGTCCACTCTCACCACTATTATTCCACATAAATTTGGAAGTCCTAGCCATGGAAATCAGAGAAGAAAAAGAAATAAAAGGAATACAAATTGGAAAAGAAGAAGTAAAACTGTCACTGTTTGCAGATGACATGATACTATAAATAGAGAATCCTAAAGATGCCACCAGAAAACTACTAGAGCTAATCAATGAATTTGCTAAAGTTGCAGGATACAAAATTAATGCACAGAAATCTCTGGCATTCCTATACACTAATGATGAAAAATCTGAAAGAGAATTTAAGGAAACACTCCCATTTGTCATTGCAACAAAAAGAATAAAATACCTAGGAATAAACCTACCTGAGGAGATAAAAGACCTGTACTCAGAAAACTATAAGACACTGATGAAAGAAATCAATCATGACACAGATGGAGAGATATACCATGTTCTTGGATTGGAAGAATCAACACTGTGAAAACTGACTATACTACCCACAGCAATCTACAGATTCAATGCAATCCCTATCAAATTACCAATGGCATTTTTTACAGAACTCGAATAAAAAAATCTTAAAATTTGTATGGAGACACAAAAGACCCCGAATAGCCAAATCAGTCTTGAGGGAAAAAAATGGAGCTGGAGGAATCAGACTCCCTGACTTCAGACTATACTACAAAGCTACAGTACTCAAGACAATATGGTACTGGCACAAAAACAGAATACAGATCAACTGAACAGGATAGAAAGCCCAGAGATAAACCCACGCACATATGGGCACCTAATCTATGACAAAGAGGCAAGGATATACAATGGAGAAAAGATAGTCTCTTCAATAAGTGGCGCTGGGAAAACTGGACAGCTACATGTAAAAGAATGAAATTAGAACACTGCCTAACACCATACACAAAAATAAACTCAAAATGGATTAAAGACCTAAGTGTAAGACTGGACACTATAAAGCTCTTAGAGGAAAACATAGGAAGAACACTCTTTGACATAAATCACAACAAGATCTTTTTTGACCCACCTCCAAGAGTAATGAAAATAAAAACAGAAATAAACAAATGGGACCTAATGAAACTTAAAAGCTTTTGCACAGCAAAGGAAACTATAAACAACATGAAAAGACAACTCTCAGAATGGGAGAAAATATTTGCAAATGAATCAATGGGCAAAGCTTTAATCTCCAAAATATATAAACAGCCATAAAAAGGAACGAAATTGGGTCATTTGTAGAGATGTGGATGAAGTGTCATACAGAGTGAAGTAAGTCAGAAAAACAGATATCGTATATTAACGCATATATGTGGAACCTAGAAAAATGGTACAGATGAACCAGTTTGCAAGGCAGAAATAGAGACACAGATGTACAGAACAAACGTATGGACACCAAGCGGGGAAACGGTGGGGGTGGGGATGGTGGTGGGATGAATTGGGAGATTGGGATTAACATATATACACTAATATGTATGAAATAGATAACTAATAAGAATCTGCTGTATAAAAAAAATATATAAAATACAAAAAAAAAGAGGAAAAAACCCAAGAATTCAGAGGGGATATCTGGGCTGTGTCTAGAATGAAGATTTTCTGTGGGTCACAAGGCAATTAGCTGAACCTCCTGGCCCAACATCAAGTCATCCAGAAATTGTGGAATATACTATTCCCAGGTAGTTAACTTGCTTCCTGTGCTCAAGAGAGTTGTGTGTTGGGAGTCTGATTAAATTCTAGGTAAGTCCAATCCCATTTCCAATGTTTTGTAGACACAGCCTTTCGTACACAGACATGAACAGAGAACAGAGAACACATGTGGAGTTTGTCTGGGACATGATGGTGCTGAGTCACAGTATTTTATCCAATCTCCAGTCAGGGTCTCAAGCTTTAATTTTCATAAAAATTACCCCTGGGGCTTCCCTGGTGGCGCAGTGGTTGAGAGTCTGCCTGCCGATGCAGGGGACACGGGTTCGTGCCCTGTTCCGGGAAGATCCCACATGCCGCAGAGCGGCTAGGCCCGTGAGCCATGGCCACTGAGCCTGCGCGTCCAGAGCCTGTGCTCCACAACGGGAGAGGCCACAACAGTGAGAGGCCCGCGTACCGCAAAAAAAAAAAAAAAAAAAAAAAAAAAAATTACCCCTGATGCTTGTTATAAACACAGGTCTCTTATCTATAAGATTTTGATTTGGCAGGAATTTGCATTTTTAACAAGCACTCGATTATTTGATATAGGTTCCCCAGGAAAGAGGTAACTCAGATATTTCCACCATGTACATGGACTTCTCTTTTAGTTATGACAGCAGCAATAAGTAGGTCAAATGGTTCAGCAAGGAAATGTAATTTCTATTGCCCATTTAGAAACTATAGTATAGGGAGTTGAATAGAAACCAGAAGAGCTTTGCAAGAAAGTAATTAGGAATCATTGCAACTGATCTGAGTCATCTTTGAGTACCTGTGACTATGTGTCTGCAATGATTCTTAGGGGAGTGGGAGAATTTTACTACAACAGCTTTGCAGTAATAAAGAACTATTCTGTTGGAGCTGTATCTATCCTTTGCCTGTTTTATGGCATTCCAACTCTAAAAAAACTGTAAAAGAACATTTATTTACAGCCCAATGAATCTTGCCCTTGTGTTTATTATAATGACATTGTTGAGGACATTGGTCATCATGTCCTCTCTTTAAGGACCCTGTGGACAAATTTCTTTCTAGTCTTAGTATTAGGGATTAGAAATGCTTTTTCTAGGGATGCCACCTACCTTAATACTATATAAAATGCAAATTATCCAACTAACCAGATTCCCTTGTGCAGATTGCCTGCTAGATCTCTTAGAGTTAAATTACCTGGGATCAAAATAAAAGTTTCTTATGGTACGAATACACTTTCTGTAACATGATGAGGTATAAATTAATAAACATTTGCATACTACCCTTAGAATTTCCAAAGGATATCACATATATCTTATAATCTCTTTGTCACAGTTATTCTCATTATTTCAACAGATGGAAGGATTGAGCCTCAGAGCAACTAACTGATTTGCCTGAGATCACACAATTAGTAATTGGAAAGCTAGAATTTTCACACAAAAATTCTGACCCCCAATCCAGTTCTCTTTCTGTTGCCTCTACAAGAAAGAAAAATCACTTTATTATGCCCTTCAATTTATGAAAAATATATATACATATATATATATATATACAGATATGTATAAAATTCTATTTTATCTTCACACCGATTCTGAGAAAGAGTTGCTTTTATTTACCCAAAAGTTCCACAGATCTGAGACTCTCAGAGGTTTCTGGACTTGCCCAACATCGATCAGCACAAATCACAGAGATCAGATTCAAACCCAAAATTCGTAACACCCAATTCTGAGCTTTCCCCTAAGCTATGCCTAATGTGCAATCTGCTATACTCCAGGGTAAACTGATAGTTCTCCTGTCCGACCACTATCACAACAAGGGTGAAGCTAAGAATTGAAATGCCAAAGTCTTCTAATTCAAAAATTTTAAATTTATTATAATAAAAGAAGTCAGAGGATATGAAGCTATATCCATCCCTTACAACATAGTGGGGTAAAGAACTGCCTTGAGCAGAGTTTAGGAAAAGGTGATAATGCAGAGATTCCAAGAATACTAGGAACAGAAGCAGCACACCAGTGAGAACAGAGTTGGGAGGCATCAACTTTGATAACCAGCCTTGCCACTCTCATAATTCTGCCCAAGGAGGGACTCAGAAATGAAGAAGATATTTCACTATGCCTGTCCTGCTTCTTTTCTGTGAAATGAGAAAATGAAAGAAAAGGTAAACATATGTGTCTCCAATGGTGTTAATTTGTCAAGAGTCTAAATTCCCTTCTAATGTGTTACTTTTCTTAAAATAATTATCTGAAAAAAAAAGAGTCACTGGAAAAATTTTCAGCATTTTAACAGCATGCCCCCAAAATATGTGCATTGTACAGGCTTTCATTCCTCCTCTCCCAGCTTATTGGAGCTGTAAGTCGTGTTTCCAAGAAGATTGTCCTGATGGGTCATTATAGATGGTGCGGGGGTATGAATGTGGACTAAGTGGAAATGCAAGGCGAACCTGTCTGGCCCAACAAAGACAAATATCCCAGCAGCACTGCCATATTTCACAGTGTATAGTGTTGACTATAGATCTGCTGACATGATAAATTTTATGGCCAAATGTGGTGGCATTTTGCAACCCCGTGTCTACTAAGGATGGTTGGTCCCTCTCTGACAGGGTCAATTGTGATAAATTGCCCTGTTGAACTCCCCACGAAATATGACATTTCAGGTTAGCCAAATTCTCTTTGATATGCATGTCCCAGTCAGACTCAAGACATTTACCAGAGGAGCTTTTCTAGTTAGAAGGATGAAATGGTACCAGATCTGCCCTTCTCGTCTTTCTTATTATTCTGTCAGCAATGAAGAGGAAGGTTGTAGAATCTCTTTCCTGTGGACAGACTTCCTTCTGGAGTGTCAAGAGGTGGAGGGTGCTGCCTGGGAGAAAAGAGAATTAAGACCACCTGTTCAATCCCCGGCGTCTTTCATTAATTGCCCTGGCAGGGAGCCACCACTCACTTTTTCTTTGGTGTTGTCTTTTCTCATACATAGAAACCTGAGTATCCAAAGAACTGATGCTGTGTATTCCTGAAAGGAAACTGTCACTTACCCAGATTTTTTCATTCACAGAATAAATTAAATGCCTCACACAGGAAAGAAAGTTTGAAAACTTTGTGGGCTACTCCATTTTCCCAGCTTCTCAGGACGGGTTTGTGAACATCAACAATAACAAAAGTGCATGGTACCTGCAGACTAATGTTATCGTAACTGTCTCCAATTACTTCAGCCTTGCACACATGAACACAAACTGTCATGGTTCAGACTGTCACAAAATCATTGTAACCCTGGGCAAACCATTCAGTTTCTCTGGGCCTTGGGTTTCTCATCTGTAAAGGGACACTTATTATACTACATGATCCCTAAATTTCCTTCTACAATAAAGCTTCTAGTAGGTAGTACAACAAAGTACTAAGAACATAGACTCTGGAACCACACTGTCTGAGTTCAAAACGTGGATCCTCCACGTAACAGCTGAGTGACCTTGAACAATTTATTTAAACTCTCTAAGCTCCATTTTTCTCATCTGTAAAATGGGGATGATATTATCACCCACCTCATAGGGCTGTGATGAGGATGAAGACACTGAATACATGTCAAGTGCTTGTAATCATGGATGGAAGATAGTGAGTTTTCAATGCATGTTGCTATTACTATACTAAGATTCTATGTTGTTGACATTCAAAAACTGGTGACTAGTCCAGTACCTTTTTCAGTGACTCTTTTATTTTCACTTTACTATGTAAAATAATTGACATTTTTGACTACCACACCTTCTCCTATAACTGGACTCCTGCAGTGTGAGCAATATTAATCACTATATTTCTATTTCCTTTATCAGTTTATGTCACTACCATATTCACAAGTGTTAACATCTTATACTGCTCTCTCCCGTTCATAAGCCCCACCACCATCTCCTTCCCCAGTGAACACACACAAACACACACACATACTCAAACCTTAATCATTACACTAATCAATTCCAAGTGATTGATATTCCTACACCATATCCTTTCTTTTCCATTCCTATTACAATTGTATATGGAATGCATTCAATAAAGTTTCACTGATGATGATGATGATGAGACTAAATATGAAGAAAATGGTCTTCGATTAATAAATTGTGTTTAAAGCATATACATAGATCATACATGCTACATTCATTCACACAGCAAATATTTTTGAGAGCCTACCATGTATCAGGTCCAGCAAAGGTACTGTTGGGCCCAAAACAATGATGTAACATATCAAACTCTTATCTCAATTTAAACTCAGACCAATTTTCAATTATCATCTTATGGCAAGCCATAGAATGTTTATTTTGTAAGCAAACAGTTACTTGTAGAAAATAATTCATGAAGTTACTAATTGTGTTCCCTTTTGAGGATTTTGCCTTAGTCTATAGATACATTTTTCTAGCTGTGACTTCTTCACCTGAATGCTAAGGGATTTGACTAGGTAGCCTCAAAGGTCAGTTCCTGCTCTAATATTCTATGGAACAAAGGCAAAAACAGCTCCCTGTGACTAGGGCTCAAGAAAGAACAGCCTGGAAAGTTAATGCATTCTAAAATATTGACTAGAAGAATATGCACCAAACTGATGATTTCTAGGGGTCAGCTTGTGAATGAATTATATTCTTACATTAAAGTAACCGTCTCTGTCTCTCCTCTTTCTTTTCTGTTTGACTGCACTGTTATTATATAGGCTGCCAAAAGGAGTGAAATGTGATCAGCTTTCCTGGAATACTACATCTGGAGAAGTTCCAAGGGGATACTCCCAGCTCCTAATTAATTGATGGGTCAACTGAGCAACAACTGACATATAATGGAAAAACCATAGACTTTAGAGTCCAAAAACTGTATTTTAAGTCTTATTTTTTTTTCCTTTGACTTTATTTCCAACCATGGACAATTCACATATCCTCTCTAAGGTTTAGGTTCAGCATCTATAAAATGCTGACCTTTACAGTTGGCAGGTATGACCCTAGATGGACCCTGTCTATCTATATCCATTCATGCAAGATAGATACTGTTATGTCTTATTTTCCACATGAGGAATCAGGGACTCAATGTGGTTGAAAGAGATCATATAGGTGAAAGTATGTTATAAATACCAAAGTTCTATATACATTTTGTTGTAGTTGTTATTACTGTTAGATCACTCCACCCAAATATTAGGGTTTTATGTTTGGTTGATTGCCATAATTTAGACAAACAACTCTGATAGTGAGTAAATGTTTTTGTTCTTATTGATTGGAAATAGAAAAAAATCAAGGGGAGAGAAGCACTTGTTCTTTCCACTAAACTAAGCAGTAAGAGGAATGGTCTACGCCTATCTAATTCACCCGTGGGTATCTCAAGCAGGTAGGACAGTGCCTGGCATAGAGCAGGAATTAAGTAGCATAAAATCCTTCTAAAGAGTGGTATGAGTCCAACTATTCACGTACAAAAAATGCCTGATCACATTATTGCAAGATTAACAAAAAAGTCCATACAGTTTGTCAGCTGAGAGCTGTGGGGTGTGTAATCCATCCATGTAGTCCCATGACTGTGTCTTGGATATACCTCACAGGTATCTGCTCTGCCTTAAGTATTGATTCTGGCTCCTCTGGCTGGCTGAGGTTTCCAGGATAGCAATAATTATAGGCACACCCTTATACCTTTTTGGCCCCAATCCAGGTAAAAATGGGAGAACATTGAAAATATGAAGACCCAGCCTCCACACTTTCCAAGAAAAAATGTCCCTCCTATTTCTTCACCTGAACTCACCCTCTTCTTCCTGCACAGCCCTCTCTCCTCACCTACCTTAGACAATAAGACCTTTAATCAGGGTCTGGGCAGAGAACCAACAGCAATTACCAGTCACTAATCACAGCGTTTAACTCTGTTTTACTTTTGGTAAATTGAATGAATATATAGTCAGAAGGGTGACTTAGAAAAATGAATGGGATAGTTATAGAATTTTTAATGGAATATATGAAACTAGTATGTATGAATACCAGCAAAGGATGTTTCTTGATTTTTTTTCCAAAGTGAGAGAGGTGAGAAAGAGATGAAAGGAGTTTTAAGGAAAAAGAAGAACAGAAAGACATCCATACTAGTGACTGACCCAACTGTGTCTTTAAAGATAGACCACATTTTGCGAAGTAAACAGATCCACAGACAAAACAAACAAAAAACAAAAAACCCAAAAAGCAATTTTTAAGTGTTCAGCTTCCACTAGGAAATCAAATACTTTTCCATGAATAATAACCCTTCACACTACTTTTATGACATATCTAAGATAGAATCTATTTGGGGGTCAGTTAATTGGATCAACCTGCTCTCCATAATAAGCATGAGATTCACAGAATGTTTCACATTCCAAATTTGAAAAAACCTTCCCATACCTGTCCCATCAAATTGCAACTGGCTACCATGTTCGCTATCAAATTTATGAGCTGTGAGCTTCCATGACCACTAACAGCTATCTTGATTTTCCCTGGATCCACAGCAATGGTGGTTGAGAAGAAATTCATAAGTGCTGGTTCTGAAATACTATAGCGGCCTCATGAGACTAGAGCAAGAAAAGAGAAAAAAGTTTGTTTCCTTCAGATTTGATTTTAACAAGATTCCAGACTGAGAGAATTTTCCAATCAAATGGGACCACTTTAAGTACGAGGATACGGTGATTTTTTTTCTTACTATTTGATCTTAATATTTAATTTTTTTATCCAAAAACCATAAGGCATCATTCAATAAATATTTAATAAGTTGCTATAACAGAGAAAGTCCTGTGCTAAGTCCTGCTAAAGATATAATGGAAAATAAGAGAGCTTGCTTCCAATCCAGTTATATTTATATACATATATATGCCATATATATAATATAAATTATATATATATATATATATATATAGAAACACATAAACTCAAATAGGGTAATGGAGGTATGTAAAAAGGAAGGCCATAAAGAAAGAGTGGGGAAATAGCAAAGAAGAATTAAAAGACATGAGCTCTGAATTATGCCCCTGCCCCCAAAAAATGAAGGTTTCAATTGATGGAAAGAAAAGCGTTGGCAGATATGAGATAAACCTGTCAACTTGGGAAATATTAAGAGATCATGTTTCAGTGGTACTTAAGTGACAAATTTTAAAAGTCCTTAGAAATCAGGCTCAAGAATTTGGCCTTCATGCTATAGGTAACAAAAAGCCATTCAAGGATTCTGAATAATAAAGTAACATGAAGAAAGTGATATTTAGGAGGGTCCAGGCAGCAACACTAGCTCAAAAGAGAGTAGCTTGGAGGCACGGAGACTAAAGGAAAGAAACTTCATGGGAAGGCAGAGTGAGTGAGGATGCCCTTTGATATCCAGCTGATCTGGGCTCAAGTCCCATTCACTACCTATATGGCCTCAAGTAATTTATTTAACTTCTCTTTGGTTTCATAGTGCTCCCATCTGTAAAACAGGAACAAGAGAGAAAGAAAACTTTAACAAGTTTTTGGTCAGGATTACATCAGATAGTATAATGTAAAGGGTCTCACAAGAAATTCGCTCAGTCTTTATTGCAGAATGTTGTTATTCCACTGCTTTCTGGCTCCATTGTTTCTGATGAGGTATAACCCATTTCTCACATTGTTAATGCCCCTGGGACGTGTTCAGTCGTTTTTCTCTTGCTGCTTTCAAGTTTTTCTTTTTGGCTTTAGTTTGTGATGCATCTAGGTGTAGATCTTTTTGTTTATCCTTCTTGCAGTACTTTGAGCTCCTCATTCTGCCATTTTGGAAATTGTTGTCTTTTAAGTAATATTTAAGTCAATCCAAATTTATAAAGTTTCTTCAATTTTGAATTATGGCTTTTTTAGCTTAGAATTTATCTTAAAACCATTTCCCCCCTTTTGTTGTTATATTTTTCTTTGATATTTTGCCCCACTAGCCACCTTACCAGTTACTTCACCACTACCATATTTTACTTCCTCTCAAAACTCAGACAGAATGAATATGGTACTAGTTTCTATGGTGTAAAGAAATAATTTGTAAATTCCTCAATCGCCTTTAATAAAAGTTAGTATTTATTCATTACTCCCTACTAATCTCTAACCACCTTGCTAAGTACTTTGCAATATAATCTCATGTTACTGATGAAATAAAATTCATATCTTATGGCAAGACAAGAAATATGTAAACAAAATTTTTCAATGCCTGTTTGGTCCTCCTACCTCCCCTTTAGTGTGATTGTACATCTACATTAACCATAACTCCTTAGGAAATAACATTCCTTCTTAATCTTGTAAAGGGTCACAATGACCCACTACTCACTTTGTACGTGCAGATAACCCTCTGTCTCAAAAACTTATATAACTGTTCTTTGATCTCTAGTGGGTGGAACTGTCCTCAGAGCTTTCTGAAAGACTGTCTCCCAAGTTGGTATGAATAAAAATTTTCCATTTCTTTCTTAGATTAACTATTGATTAATTTTTCATCAACAGATGAAAAATCTGTTTCATCAACAGAACCTTCATCACAAGCCTATGAGCTATACATTAACATTATTCCATTCTACAGATGAGGAAACTAAGACTCAGTGGGATTAAGTAATTTATCCTAAATTGCACACCAGATACAACCCAGTAGTCTAGCTCTTAAGTACTGTGTGCTATTGTCTCAATTGAAACATGCATATTTAATTTTGTATTTCTTTTCCCAAAGGCAGAAATTTGTTTTAAGTCTTCAGCCTTTATTATAACTTGAGAATGTGATTTACATTTCTATTGGAGCCCCTATTTGTACTCCCATACAAGAGGTAATATTGTACAGTGTTTTACGTACCCCAACTTTGGTAATAAATTATCTGGATTCAAATAAATATTTATCTCTTTGCTACCTTCGTGACTTGACAAGTTATTTAAAGTCTCTGTGTCTTGGTTTCCTCATCTTAATTCAGCATAATAAGAGTAACTACCTCATAGAATTTTATAAGAATAAAATTACAGGGCTCCCCTGGTGGCACAGTGTTTAAGAATCCGCCTGTCAATGCAGGGGACACGGGTTAGAGCCCTGGCCCGGGAAGATGTCACATGCCGCGGAGTAACTAAGCCCATGCACTACAACTACTGAGTCTGTGCTCTAGAGCCCGTGAACCATAACTACTGAGCCCACATGCCACAACCACTGAGCCCACATGCCACAACCACTGAACCCCCGTGCCTGGAGCCCGTGCTCCGCAACGGGAGAGGCCACCGCAGTGGGGGGCCTGCGCACCGTGGCGAAGACCCAATGCAGCCATAAATAAATAAATAAATTATTTTTAAAAATTACATAATAGACATAAAATGCTGGGACAATGTCAAATGACAAATTAAGCTCTCAGTAATTTGGAAATTATCTTTACCTTGTATCTCTTATATTGTACTTATCTGACTCCATAGTAATTTCCTGTTTGTCTGTCTCTCCTTTAGATTATTAACTCCAAAAGGCAGGAGCAGTATCATTTTCATCTTTGTAGCTCTAAGGCCAACAGTCTGAAACACAGTAAGAGCACATTAAATGTTTAAGGGACAGATGAATATACAAGTCCTTTTCAATGGACAAGCTAACGCTTTACATCAGGTGAGCTTTCAGCCTAGAAAAGGATTTGCAGGTGTTCTCTGTTAATTTTCAGAATGTGTAAATTCACCACATTCATAGCAGTAAACTGCAGATGGCAAAGGCATCAAGACCTTCTTACAAACAAGAGAGAGAATGGTGTCTGTGGCTCTAGCTCATTATACATCTTCAACAAATCTACTTCATGTAATTCCACAGAAGCTAGCGAGAAGTAATGAGGACTAACGACCCAGAAATTCTCTTGGATTCAGAATAATCCACACTAGTCTTACTGTAGGTCAAAACATAAGCACATTTGGGTAGTTGCCTTCCCTTGTAGGTGTTTTTTAATTCACCATTTGGTCACATTGCCCATCCCACCTTCCTTCTCTCTCATCTTCATGTGGTCAGTCCACATATACACTGAAGGAAATATCTGCATTACATGCCATATTAGCCTCCTGAGAGGGCCTTATAAACCAGAAAATATAATAGCATAGCACTGTACCATATACCAGGGAGAGAGAGAGAGAGAAAGAGAGAAAGCCTATTAGTACACTTCGGAATTCAGTACAACAAACATGGGATAATACCACTTGCATTTGAAGTTCAGCTCCGTATCTGCTACCTGTGCCTCTTTTTCATAACATAAGTCACTTCTTTGAGCATCTGTTTCCTCATCAATGGTGAGAAGATAGTATTGCTTTTCTCACTGGTCTTTTCTCAGAATTAAATGAGATAATTAGGTAAAACATTTTCACAATGTCTGGCATGAAATGAGCTATTATTAATATTATTATTCTACATGTGTCAGGCCCTGGGAATATTTATAGAGATGAAACAAGATTCTTTCATCGAAATACATAAACAGTACAAGAGAAATGTAGGTGAGAGAACAAAGAAGGAAGGAGGCTATGTTATTGTCATTCTCAATTTACAGAGTGGAAACTGAGGCTTAGAGAAGTTAGCAACTGGCAGTAGGTTCATGTCCTTAAAATTAATTTAGCAATTAATTAGACATTCCTAAATGTCTAATTTGTTCTATCAATCAAATTCACTGGTTTAATGAAAATGATTTATTTTTTTTTCGGTACGCGGGCCTCTCACTGTTGTGGCTTCTCCCGTTGCGGAGCACAGGCTCCGGACGCGCAGCCTCAGCGGCCATGGCTCACGGGTCCAGCTGCTCCGCGGCATGTGGGATCTTCCCGGACCGGGGCACGAACCCGTGTGCCCTGCATCAGCAGGTGGACTCTCAACCACTGCGCCACCAGGGAAGCCCAATGAAAATGATTTTTATCGTCTGAATAGATGAGGAAACTGAAAATCAAGGAGGGATACTTTAAAAGCTGAAAAAGAGGTCGAATTTTGACTTCTGCTAATAAAACTTTTTTTAGCAAAATAGAAATGTCAGCATGTATTATGGAAAGTTCTCAGTTTCTACTGATTTCTAAACTCATGTTAACATTATTTCTGTTTTGTCAGATTTTAGCAATTTTAGGATTTTCTTACTCTATTTCTAAAATTCTTCCCTCACGTTTTCTGATTTATGGTCAAGGTATTAGAGGCACTAATCATATTATGATCTACCATAGCAAAATATTCTGAACAGTCCCACTTTCTTTGTACACTTTGAACCCTTAAATTCTTTGTGTCCAGTATTTCAATAAACTTGTAACACATTGGCCTATCCCAATTGTTTCTTATCAGCAAACAGAGTTTCTGCTTTTCCTATGTGATGAGATTTTTTTTAGGTTATTTTTATTTCTTCAAGATGATTTTGGATTTATGTTTAAGTTCTCAATTTAATTTAAATACTTAATGTAATTAAATCTATTTTAAATAACTGAAAATTGGACTTAATCTAAGATAAAGATTTAATTCCATTCAAAGTTGAAGTTTCACACGCTTTTGAATTTAAATTTAAATTTTAAATGGCTACAGATACAAACTGAAAGCTGATAACATTTGAGATGCTGGCAACAGAATATTAAAAATGCTTAAAGTTTAAAAAAGTACAAAATGACAGTCAAAAGCATCCAAATTCAGGAGTGGAAACAATCTAAAATGTATGAAAAGGGAAAATGTTGGTTGGAAAACAGCATTTCTTACAGAAACTTTTATCATTTTTAAAATTCTTTGACCATTTTCTCAGCATATCAACTTTAGTGTAACTCATATTCTTCTTAAACTTAAAAAATTTATGTAAATTTAGCAAAAGCTGGTTATTTGGTTAACAGGTCATCGGGAGAACTGACCTGCCTCCTAGATAACTTTCCCAATGGCACACATACCGACAGCCAGTACTGGAGCCAAAATCTGCCTAGGTCACTGATAATACTTCTCTCTGTACAACATTTCAGAGAATATGGGGACAAAGAAACTCAAATGGAAAGTCTACTTTAGCAGGTTTCAGTTGATAATAGATTACCAGACGCCAGGCAAAGTGAAATTTTGGTTTTGACTATGTAATCAGAAAAATTAAGCAATATGTTATGGGCTATTCCCAGGCATTTCATGAGAAAAGATAAGCCTCCTTTTAGTGTCCTCCACATTCTCAGCTAAATATTATCTCCCAAACACCCTTTTAATCAAAGAAGAAGGGAGTTCCGTTTTCTGGTTCCCCAGTGTTTTATCAGGAACTATATTATTTACCTGTTCACACAGCCAGACTCTGAAATATGTCATAATATTTTTTATTGTCATTTTTGCCTCCTTAAAGGAGATGGTAAAGTTCTCTTTTAGAAGAAAAGCAAGATTACACATGAAGGAGAAAAGAAAACATATTTTGACAGGTAGCCAAAGAAACAGAAAAACAAAAAATAGTTGCCTCTTTCTTCCAAAATTTAACAGCTTCATCTCACTATTTTGAATATATGGTTCCTGTTTGGAAAACTCCTGTCACCAATATTTGTAATAAAATGTTACTAAAATACATATTTATACTATCTCTTTTCAAGAGTTACATAAACCCCTATTTATTTACTGGAAGGAAATGTCATACTTTTCAGTGATCTATTTCCTTTCTGTAAGAAAGGCATTTTAGAAAAAGCCAAGAAAATTAGAACAGAATGATGTGTCACACACTGTGTGTAGGAGTTCAGTAAACGGTACCTTATGTTGACCAGGAGGAAAAGGAGAAGGGGAAGTGTGATTCTAAGCACATTCGTTTTCTTAATTTATGCTGCAAGACAGAATTATTTAGTGATACCTCTGTATTTAATGTAAAATCAGTGATGAGACAATCACTAAAATGTAATCAGGCAGAAGAGAATAAGTACTAAGATCTACTTTTTAACTGTTTTCCTGGTAAGTAGAGGAGACAGTACTATTTCACATTCCATGATGGATGTGTTTCAGGAATTCAGAGGGTTGGGGATT
This sequence comes from Aethalodelphis obliquidens, assembly GCF_003676395.1. NCBI lineage: Eukaryota > Metazoa > Chordata > Mammalia > Artiodactyla > Delphinidae > Aethalodelphis > Aethalodelphis obliquidens. The sequence goes on along the minus strand of NW_020837965.1, from coordinate 7,407,290 downwards.
TTTTTGGAATGCCCCAGGGCATGTCAATGTGATTGTCATTTTAGTAACCAATTGTCAAGTGCCTACTATATGCTAGCAATATATTTATTTATTTAATCTTCCAGGTAGGGCTTCCCAGTGGTGCAGTGGTTAAGAATCGGCCTGCCAATGCAGGGTACACACATTTGAGCCCTGGTCCAGGAAGAACCCACATGCCGCGGAGCAACTAAGCCCGTGCACCACAACTACTGAACCTGTGCTCTAGAGCCTGCAAGCCACAAGTACTGAAGCTTGCACGCCTAGAGACCATGCTCTGCAACAAGAGAAGCCACCACAATGAGAAGCCCGCACACCGCAACGAAGAGTAGCCCCCGCTCACTGCAACTAGAGAAAGCCCGTGCACAGCAGCGAAGACCCAATGCAGCAAAAAATAAACATTAATAAATAAATAAAAAAAGAATAACTTCCAGGTAATATTACCACCACTATTTTATAGATGAGGAATAAAATCAAGGTCTTACCCATGTCTAACGGCTTATAAGCAAAAGAGGCAAAAGTTAATAGTTGCAATTCCAGAGTGGTAGTAGATTTTTTTTTAATTTCAAGAGGCAGTGTTCCCCAGTGATTTAGACAGTATAAACTCTAATGCCAGACTGCATGCATCTGAACCCTGGCTCTGTTCATTACTAGCTGTATGACCTTGGGGCAAGTTACTTAATTTCTCTGCCTTTCAATTCCCTCATCTGTAAAGTTAGTTATTTTGACGATTAAGTAATTTAATATATCTAAGGCATTCAGATCATCAGTGCCCGGCACCAAATAAGCACTATATAATTATCAGCTATTAATTCTTGCCCAGTATCTATTCTGTTTTAGAAAAAATAATCCACATTTTCCCTTCAAGAACGCTTCCCTACTACTCTTAGTGTATATAGTTTGAATGGTATAGCTACATCCTGACTTCTGACATACATATTTGCTCCAAGTTTGCTAATCAGAGTGATGAATCTCCATCGTCACTGGCTCAAGAATGGACTTAGGATGCAAGCTGGTCCAATAAAATTTTTGGAGAACTGTTTGGGGGAAAAAAAGAGGTTCTTTCAGTTGGACTGAGAGCCATCAGAATTTAAGTATAGAGTTTCCAGGAGTCACCTTCTAGGAAGAGAATGCTTAAGAGTGGATCCCATGTGAGACAAAGCATAAATAAATGATAAAGAAGGAGAGAAACAAATCTAAAGGCATCATTTGAGCCCCTCAATCCAGCCCTGACCAACAAAATCTACCCATGAACTTAAAAGGTAAATGAGCCAAGTCTACTCTTTGCTTAAGTCAGTTTGACTTGAGTTTCCATAACTTGCAAGCAAAAGTATTCTTATTAATACCTCTACTGTTCTCTTTTTAAAAGTTAAGCAATTACTCATTTTGAGCAACTACTCCTACCCACCCTTCCTGCTATAACAAACTGGGCCAAAATCATGAGCAGTGCTAAATATGGTTACATACAATATATCATTTGGTTCCTCCACCCCCCCACACACTTATTTCTACTATACAGAGGAGGAAGAAGATGGGGGCTTGAGAAATTAAGTAAAATTCCTGATTTTATATATTTATTTATGTATTTTTGTTTTATTTCATTATTTTAAAGTCTAAGGTGGATTATCCAGATACAAGTAAAATTAAGAAAAATTTTCTCTTGCTATACTGAATGGTCAAGTCTTCAATCTTTCTCTTTAAGAGAAAAGAAAAAAAGAGAAAAAAAAAACCCTGACACAGAGTTTGGCCTAATTATTAAACTAAGTTACCATAAAATTCAAAGATTTTTTTCCTTCCCATAAGCTGCCATGGAATTGCATCCTTCTCTTCCTGTATCGTATCCATTAATTAAGAAAGATCATGGGGGGCTTCCCTGGTGGTGCAGTGGTTGAGATTCCGCCTGCCGATGCAGGGGACATGGGTTCGTGCCCCGGTCTGGGAAGATCCCACATGCCACGGAGCGGCTGGGCCCGTGAGCCATGGCCACTGAGCCTGCGCGTCCGGAGCCTGTGCTCCTCAACTGGAGAGGCTACAACAGTGGGAGGCCCGCGTACCACAAAAAAAAAAAAAAAGATCATGGGGCAGAAAGAGACTTGCAGCCCAGGTGTAAGAACATACTTAGCAGTTGACATTCACATATAGACTCCCTGGCTCCACAGAAATGAGACTTTTGGAAGCACAATTTTAGATGCCAACCTAAAATTCCAAATGCTATTGAAGCAAGAATTTATTTTCACTTCTGATCCTTAGTATTATTAGATGTGGGAAAGATAAATTAAATGTGAACTCTCTGAGTCCTGGCCAGACTGTAAGTCTATGGCATGACATGAAATTTTTGGCGATTACACTATCTCCTATATCTGTGAAACTATTTCTTACACAATCTAGTGATAACATTCATGTTTACACTCTAAGAAAATGATCTTTTTTCTCCATTTGAAAATACCTCACTTAATTTACAGTACAATGCACGTACCAGGCACCACCATGAAAATCATTCCCTATTACTTCCGTCTGCTACAACCAATATTGTTTAATTTCCTAACATCCTCTATCTGCAACTGACAAGCCGTATCAGTACCAGGAATCAAAATGTTGGAAAAGAAGCAGATAAACTAAGACAGATAAGGTTATTAATAGCTGTAGGATTAGACATCCTTGCTGAATAAAAAGGATGGAGTTGGCAGTTTCATAGGTGCCTCTGATTGATACGACAAATGTGACAACAGCAGATGATGTACAGCAGAGCTCCAAACAGCAGTAAGTTAAACATACATCAAAACAGAGGAGCAGACGGTCTTTTTCTTTCTTTTTTAATTTTAGCTTAATCTTTGAAAGTCCATCTGATTTACTGACCTGAGTGTCTGATTTTTCTTCTCTAGAACAGGAGTTTAGCTTGAGCTATGGGAGTCATGCAGGGCTGGAAAGAGGGTCTCTTGCCTAGAGCAGTGGGTGCTGTCATTGCCAAGAATCCCATGGCTTCAATAGTAAAAATATAAGGTGGACAGAGCCAAAGTTAATGACCTTATGAAAAGGGACCAAATGAATCCATAATCCAATAGGAAATCTGAAGCAGAAGCTGGGACTTGGAGAACAGAATCAAGGGTTGAAGGGACAGGGAGATGAAGTAAGGAACCTTTAGTAAAGGCAAACCAGGAGTCAGGTAAGTGAATTCTGAAACAGGAGCCATTGGCCTCTGCTGTCTCTCAAGGCCTAAGGCCATCATGGCAGGGCCTGGATGTTTAAAAACCAAAGAGCCAGAGGACACAAATTTGAACTAATGATATCCTGTAATGCCCAAATTGAAGTGCCAGTGGAAGATCCCTCAAAGGAGAGAACTATCAAAATAGTTACCAAAGTTAATTTCCCAGTTACTCATCTATGAACTTTAAAATAGTGAATAAAGAATATGCTTTGGAATTCTGCAGACTTGGTTTGAGGTTCAGGCTTTTTCTCTGACTTTGAGTGCTGTGGTTAGTAACTTTGCTTATCTAAAACTCAGCCCCCTGAGAATACTACTAGTGCTTATCTCATGAGGTCTAAAAAAAAAAAATACAATCCACAGAAAGTGCTGAACATATTACCTATTATATAGAAAGTGATATGTACTTAAAAAAAAAAAGACCAGCTTCCTTCAGGTATAACTGACCTATGTAAACTACATATATTTAATTTGCACAATTTGATAAGTTTTAACGTATGTATACATTTACTGAACCGTCTCCATAATTCGGAAAATGAACACACCCATCATCCACCAATGTTCTCTCACGCCCCTTCCTCTACTTCCTTCCTTCTGCTCTTCCCACCATCACCCACTAACATTCCAAGGAACAACTGATTTCTTTTTCTGTCACTATAGATTAGTTTTTATTCTTTAGAATTTTATACATATTTATATATAAATGAATCATTTTAAATATTTTAAATAAATATGATAAATATATATATATATAAATATATATAAATAAAATTGTATAGTACATACTCTTCTGTTTGAGGAGGGAAAGTCTAGCTTCTTTCACTCAGCCTAACATTTTTGAGATTTATTGTGTCAAGAGTCCAAGCGTCACCCTTAGGTTTGATGATTTGCTAATCACAGGATTCATCTAGTCATTCTGGTGGCTGTGGTTTGCTGCAGGATAACAGATACAAAGTATAATCAGCAAAGGGAAAGGAACATGAGATGAAGTCCAGAGGAAAACAGACACAAGGTTCCAAGAGTCCTCTCTCCCTGAAGTCACACAGGATACACTTAATTCTCCCAGCAACAAGTTATGACAACACATGTGTAATGTTATCTACCAGGGAAGCTTATCTGATACTCAGTTCCTGAAGTTTTTACTGGGGGCTGGTCATGTAGGCAGTATCTGTCTGATATGAACCAAAATTGCAGACTCTCAGAAGGAAGGCAGGTGTTCAACATAAACTGTATTGTTTGCACAAACAGTTTAGGTACACTGAGTCATTTTTTAACAGTTCTGAGAATGGTGGAAACCCTCTCGAAATTCAAGCTCCCAGTTACCAAGGGCCAAATATTTAAGCATGTCTTTTTAAGGACAGCAGTCTCAAGCCTCCTAGTGTTAAATCTTTTCTAAACATTTACTCATGTTGCTGCATGTGTAAGTAGTCCATTCATTTTCATTGCTGAGTAGCATTCCATTAGCAGATGTAAGCTTTTATATGTAGAATGAATATCCATTCACCTCTTGATAAGCAGGTAGAGTGTTTCCAGTTTGGGCCTATTACAAATACAGCTGCTGTGAAAATCCATGACCTAGCCTTTGTCTAGACCTATGTTTTCACTACTCTTGGCTAAGTACCTAGGAGTGGAATGGCAGGGCCATTTGCTAGGTATATACTGAATGATGTAAGAAACTGTCAAACTGTTTTACAAACTGTCTGTACCATTTTACATTCCCACCAGCAGAGTATAAAGAGTTCCATTTGATCTACATCTTACCAACACTTGATATCTTCATTCTTCTTCATTTTGGACATTCTAATAAGTTTGTAGTGATATCTCACTGTACTTTTAATTGGCATTTTCCTAGTAACTCAGTGTTGAGCATCTTTATCGTGTTCATTTGCTTTCATATATCTATGCTTTGTCTATTCAAAGATTTTGCCCATTTTTTTGAAAAAATGGTTCTTACTTGAATTTTGAGAATTTTTACATATTATGTATAAAAGTCCTTTGTCCTATATGTGACTTACACCAATATTTTTCCCAGTCTATGGGATGTCTTAACTTTGCAGATTCTCTTAACTTTGAACAAGACCAACTTCTCAAATTCTTTTCTGTAAACACCATGCTTCTGTATCCTTTCTAAGAGAGCTTTACCTAATCAAAAACTATACAGATTTTCTCCCATATTTGTTTATAGACATTTTACTTTTGTCTCTGATTTAAATCTATACTCTAATTTTTTACTATTATGCAACGTGTGGCTGAAGGTTTTACTTTGGCAGCGTCATCTCTTGAAAAGGTTGTCCTATCTTTCTTGAATAACCTTTATACCTTTGACAAGAAACAATGGAACATATAGGTGTAGGTCTATTTATCAATTTTGTGTCTGTTCTACTGATCTGGATTTTTTTTTTTTTCTAAGACTTCATTTAACATTTCTTATAGTCTGGGTCTGTTGGTCATGAATTACTTCTTTTCTTACATCTTAAAGTGTTTTTATTTTTCATTCAATTTTTTAAGGATTTTTTCTTTTTTGATGTGGACCATTTTTAAAGTCTTTATTGAATTTGTTACAATATTGCTTCTGTTTTATGTTTTGGTTTTGGCTTCAAGGCATGTGGGATCTTAGCTCCCCGACAAGGGATTGAACCCACACCCCCTGCATTGGAAGGTGAATTCTTAACCCCTGGACCACCAGGGAAGTCCCTTCGTTCACTTTTGAAAGATTTTTTTGGGTATAGTATTAGGTCTGTTTCTTCCTTTTCTTTCTTTCCATCCTTATCTTTCCTTCCTTTCTTTCCCTTCATTTCCTTCTTTCCTTTCCTTCTTTCTTTCTTTCAGCTCTTTAAAGACATTGCTTTACTGTCTTATGGCTTACATTGTTTTCCAACAAGATGTCTGCTGTTTTGGCTTCACTGTATATAACATCTTTTTTTCTAACTGCTTTATTTTTGTTTTCTCTTTGTTACTCATTTTAAACATTTTAATTATGATATGCTTAGCGTCTGCTGGGCTTTGAACTTCTTGTACTAGTGGGTTTACAGTTTTCCTCAAAGTGTGAAAATTATCAGACATAATTAGCAAATTATCAAACAAAATCATCAGACAAAATTTATTTTAAAACATTCTGTCCCAATTCCTTCTCTCCTCTCTTTGGAGGACTTCAATTACACATACATTAAGTCATTTAAAGTTGTCTCACAACTCATTTTCTGTTCCTTTTTTTTTTTGGCTTTTTCTCTGTGCATCTCATTTTGGAGAGCATCTGCTGCTATGTCTTCAGATTCCTTTACCTTTTTTCTGCAATGTCTAATCAGCTGTTAAGCACATCAAGAATAGATTTTCATTTCTGACATTATAGTTTTCATGTCCAGAAGTTTACTTTGAGTTTTTTTTTACATGTTCTACACCCCTACTTAACATGCTTAACCTTTCCTCTAGGTTCTTTAGAATATGGAATACAGAAAAAATAAATGTTTTCATGTTCTTATCTACTAATTCAGTCTACTGTGACATTTTGTGTTTGATCTTAATTTTTCTGTTTATTATGTGTTGTATTTTCTTGCTTCTTTGCATTCTTAATAATTTATTGAATTGTCGACATTGTAAATTTTATTTTGTTGAGTCCTGGATGTTTTGGTTTTCCTGTAGATATTTTTGAGCTTTATTCTGGAACAAACTTACTTTGAAACAATTTTCTATTTTCAGGTCTTATTTTTAAGCTTTGTTATGTAGTAATACATCAGTATTTAGGCTAGGCCTAATTTTACCACACCACTGAAGCAAAACCCTTCTGCTTATTCAATCCAATGTATTCATGAATTATGACATTTTCTACTGTAGCTAATGGAGCAGTTACTATTTCTGGCTCTGTGTCAGTTCTGAGCACTCTTCCCTCGAATCATTTCGGAAGGTTATTTCCCTGGCCTCACACATTCACTAATCAATACTCAAGGGAAGATCTGATGGAGACCTTCAGGTCTCTGAAGCTCCCGTCTCTGTAGCTCTCTCCTTTCTATGGCTCTAGCTCCCTTGGCCTCCCCAGACAACCAGCTCCATCTCTTTGACTCAGGGAGGGCACTGTGCTCATTTGCATTTTCCTTCCCTGAACTGCAGCCTAGACGGTAATCAGGAACTTTTAGCGCTCATCTTGTTATTTGTTGATTGGTATCTCAAGAATAGTCTTTCATAAATTTAATCTGGTTTTTAATTATTTCAGGTAGGAAACTAAATTTGGTCCCTATTTCTTCATGTTGCCTGGAAAGCCTATGTATTAGGTGGGCCAAAAGGTTCGTTCGTTTTTTCCATAAGATGTCTCTAGTAGTACTTAGTTGTCTTTAACTTCATTTGAAACAATTTTGTTAGACTGTATGTGACAGCTGTCCTATCAGCATGCATTTAAAAAAAAACATCAAAATTGGTGAATTTTTGTGTAGCCATTTTAATATTGAAGATGGAAGAAAAAAAGCAACATTTTCAGCATATTATGCTTTATTATTTCAAGAAAGGTAAAAACACGACTGAAACACACACAAAAAGATTTGTGCAGTGTATGGAGAAGGTGCTGTGATTGATCGAACGTGTCAAAAGTGGTTTGCAAAGTTTTGTGCTGGAGATTTCTCACTGGGCTATGCTCCACAGTCAGGTACACCAGTTGAAATTGATAGCAATCAAATCGAAACAATATGAGAAAATCAACATTATACCACATGGGAGATAGCTGACATACTCAAAATATCCAAATCAAGCACTGAAAATCATTTGCACCAGCTTGGTTATGTTAATCGCTTTGATGTTTGGGTTCCACATAAGTTAAGCAAAAAAAACCTTCTTGACCATATTTCCACATGTGATTCTCTAATGAAACGTAATGAAAACGCTCTGTTTTTAAGACAAATTGTGATGGGCAATGAAAAGTGGATACTGTACAACAATGTGGAACAGAAGAGATCGTGGGGCAAGTGAAATGAACCACCACCAACCACACCAAAGGCTGGTCTTCATCATCACTTCAAAGAAAGTGATGCTGTGTATATGGTGGGATTGGGAGGGAGTCCTCCATTATGAGCTCCTTCCGGAAAACCAAACGATTAATTCCAACAAGTACTGTTCCCAAGTAGACCAACTGAAAGCAGCACTCGACGAAAAGCATCCAGATTTAGTCAACAGAAAACGCATAATATTCCATCAGGATAACGCAATATTGCATGTTTCTTTGATGACCAGGCAAAAACTGTTACAGCTTGGTTGGGAAGTTCTGATTCATCCACCGTATTCACCAGACATTGCACCTTCGGATTTCTATTTATTTTGGTCTTTACAAAATTCTGTTAATGGAAAAAATTTCAATTCCTTGCAAGACTGTAAAAGGCACCTGGAACAGTTCTTTGCTCAAAAAGATTAAAAGTTTTGGGAAGATGGAATTATGAAGTTGCCTGAAAAGTGGCAGAAGGTAGTGGAACAAAAGGGTGAATACGCTGTTCAAAAAAGTTCTTGGTGAAAATGAAAAAATTTGTTTTTCTGTAATTTCTTATATGTATTTAATAAGCCATTCAGGGCTTCCCTGGTGGTGCAGTAGTTGAGAATCTGCCTGCCAATGCAGGGGACACGGGTTCGAGTCCTGGTCTGGGAAGATCCCACATGCCGTGGAACAACTGGGCTTGTGAGCCACAACTACTGAGCCTGCGTGTCTGGAGCCTGTGCTCTGCAACGAGAGGCCGCAATAGTGAGAGGCCCACGCACCGCGATGAAGAATGGCCCCCGCTTGCCACAACTAGAGAAAGCCCTCGCACAGAAATGAAGACCCAACACGGCTAAAAATAAATAATAAGCCATTCAAAGCAACCTATGTGTATATATTTATGTGTTTTAAAATGGAGATCTTAGAGAACCTCCAGTCCAAAGCCTTCAAAATTTGTGAGCGTTGTTTTTTTAACTGTAGGCTACATGGTCAGAAATCCATGTACATGTGGGCTACATAAAGTTTATTTTGTTGATAAGAACAATAAATAGAGAAAATTCTTACCAAGCATACAAGAATAGGACTTAATAGGTGAGTTAGTACATATCAAAGCTTTATTCATACTACTTTTTGTAAGTCATTTTTCAGAGTGTCCCAGTTTGATGCAATTTTGGTGAAATTAAACCTGGACAGCTCAAAATTATGTAATTAAACATATTCAGCTTCCATTTAAAATCGTAACTGAGGACTTCCCTGGTGGCGCAGTGCTTGAGAGTCCGCCTGCCGATGCAGGGGACGCGGGTTCTTGCCCCAATCCGGGAAGATCCCACGTGCCGCGGAGCGGCTGGGCCCGTGAGCCATGGCCACTGAGCCTGCGCATCTGGAGCCTGTGCTCCACAACGGGAGAGGCCACAACAGTGAGAGGCCCACATACCGCAAACAAACAAACAAAAAAATCATAATTGATTCAAAGTTAACATAATACCTGGTAGCAATAATACGAGAGCAGAAATAGCCTATTAGCTGATTTGTACCAGACAATTAGCTGATGTGTACCAGATAACTATTGAAAACTATGGTAAGGAGAATGGGTAGGTTAAATATTTTTCATAGAATACATTCAATCAGGAAGATATATGGCAGATGGCCTACATGTAATATAATATTCTCCTTTTACAGATGAGAAAACTCAAAATTAAATAACAACCAGAATTGCACATTTGATATGTGACTAAATATAAACTTAAACGATTTGATTCTCAGTATTGATTATTAATTTACCTGTAAGTTTGCTCAGAATGAAATTTCCTTCTTCAGTATGCAACATTTCTCTGTATCAGAATTTGGGACCCAGAGAGAAGCCAGTGTTGAATCCCAACTCATCAACTGTTCACATTGTCATGGGGCATCTAATCCATGATAGATGTTGTTTGGGTAATGTGAAAAACCTCATTAATTGATTCAAGTAATATTTTGAGCATCTTCTACATGCCATTCATCATCTTAAGTGCTAGAGATACAGAGATGAACAATACAGACAAGATTCTGCTCACAAGGATTTTACCTTCTAGATGGAGTAAGGACAAAAAGTAAGTATAGAAAGAGAAGATAACCTCAAGTAGTGACGAGTGATATAATGAACGTAATACAATGGTAGTTGTCATGAAGAATGATACCAATGGATGGCTTTGTAATATATATCAGAGATAGATCTTATAGGACTTTCTAATGGAGTGTATGAAAGGATTGAGGGAAGAAATAAATTGGGGTGGGAGGGGAGCAGGTATAGGAAAGAGCACCTGGGTAGGAAGTGCACAGAAAAAAGGAATCCAAAATTCTGTTTTGTCCTAATTAAGTGTGAGGTGCTTATTACAACAGTCCTTCTCAAACTTTAATGTGCACAGGAATCACCTGGGGAATCTTGTTAAAATGCAGTTTCTGATTCAGTGGGTCTGAGGTGGGCCCAGGATCCAACATTTCTGACATCTCTTGAATAATGCCAATGATACTGAAACACAGACCATGCTTTGAGTAGCAAGATCTTAGATAACCAAGGTGAATACAGGTAGAATAGAGATCTGGAGCTCTATAGAAAGAAAAGGAATTCAGCTATAAAATTTGGGAACATTAAATGTATTTCTTAAGGAGAGCCCAAATTGAGAATATATAGAAGAATTAGCAAACCAGAAAATTTGAAGGAAAATACTATAAATTTAGTAAAGAATGTATAAGAAGCTGACATTTGTGTAACACTGAACGTGAGTGCAAAAGAAGTTAAGAAAGACAAAGGGATTAATGTAGAGTTCAGGAAACAGTGATGGGATGTGGGCTGGTTATTGCACCATAGATCTATTAGACTGGTAAGAAGAAAAGGATCCCTCTGATTCCTTTTTGGCCAATATTATCCTGTTCCACCTTATAAGAATCATTTAGAATTTTAGAGAAAAAAAAAAGAAACAAAGCTGTAAAGGCTTGGAGTAACAGAGAGCAGGCAAAGCAAGAAAAGTAATCAGAGTCTTTACTGGTGAATATTAAGCACAAAACTAACAGCTTAAAAATTAATCCTTATACTAATGGCTAATTGGTCCATTTTGAGGGGAAAAAAGGGAGAAATATGAGCACATTCAGCAAATGAAAACGTTAAAACCATTGCTGAATTTTGACTATAAGTTAAAAAAGAGACGGAAGATCCTTTAAAGGGCTGTTCAAAGCATTTAAATTTGAGCTCACCAAAGCATGTACTAATGTTTTAACAGCTGGAGTGGTTAAGCATTCTTCTGTTTTAGCAGTTTTAATAGCTGATGACAAGAGGCCAAGGTTAGACACCCAGAGGGCTCAGCAGCCTCGCAGGCAACACCTGAAGTAAGTGAGAGTCTGTTTTGACGGGATGGAACAGTGTCTTCTGAAGAACAAAAATGCTTAATAGACTGTTCTATATATTTAAAGTAGATTTGCCCTTTACTTAAATTTAACCAACAGACTCCACAAAAGCTCTAAGCAACAGTATTGCAATTGCCGGGCAGATCATTATCAGTGAACACATATCTAGCGACCATAACATGGGAGCACATCTATTCTGTGTTCAGACAGACACTGCATAAAACAAAACAGGGTTTTGGCCATAAAGTGAAACAGGGATTTAGTAATTATCCAGTCCATTCAGTCAAAGCAGAAGGCAAATTGGAAAATTGAGAAACTGGATTAGGCTGTGTTCCCCTCTCTCTTTCTTACATCAGATCAATACCCTATGATGCCCATTCATCTACAAACTTTTATGTTTCAATGTCTTTTACCTTTCATAGGGGCCTAAAAATCAAATACGACATAGACATCCTCCCAGGAGCACATTATCTAGTGGAGCAGATGTTACACATTCCCCACGTAAATACGAGACAGAATGCGAAATTTTAGAGCTTTTCGATCAGAATCACATGGAGGGCTTGTTAAATCACAGATTGCTGAGCCTCACCTCCAGAGTTTCTGACTCAGTAGGCTGGGGTAAAAACGGGGAAGAATTTGCATTTCCCATAAGTGCCCAGGTGTTGCTGATGCTGCTAGTCTAGTGACTACACTTTGAGAACCACTGTTTTAGAGGACGGGCAATAGAAACAGGACTTTCAGCCAGGGCACTAAGAGATAGCTTCATTGAGAGAGTTAACTGTGAGGTGGGTCTTGAAGGACTGAAAATTGCAACATGGGGAATAAGAGAAAAGGGGTATTAGAAATGGAAATAATTTAGAAACAGAAGTAATTTACTAATAAGCTAAAACTACAAAGATTTTTCTCTGCCCCTACACTTTTGTGGTCCTTGAAGATCCAAGAATAAAAGACAGAAAATAAAGACAGTCCCATTTTCACAATGCTTAGAAATTTCAAAAAAGCACTTTCCAAGAAGCTGCTGCAGATCCTAATTTTGCAATATCTTACCTAATCTTCCTATCTCTTTTGCTGCTTTTACCACAACGAATATTCACACTCAGAAATGAACAAAGTCATCATTAATTCCAGGGCCTTATTTTCTTCTTAGACTTCCATGGTCATTATCTCTATTGCATCCTCCTCTGACCACATGTTAATTTAGGCTTTTGAATGTTTTTGCTATTATCTAGGGTATGTACATTTCTTAAAAGAGATATAAAAATATTTTAAAAATAAAATATGAAAAATTTTAATTAGAAGGCTATAAAACAATATAGATGAGGACAATACAAAATAAACACAATGGTCCTTAAGACAATTTGCTGGAAGAGCAAGAAGAGAATGAGGAAAAAAAAAAAGACACTATTCAAATGCTATTCAGGGCACTGCATCTTAAAAATAAATAAATAAATAAATCTGCCCCTTGGTTCAATTTTGGAAATAAAGAAAAAGAGATTTTTTTAAAATATCCTACTCTTTTAATTTATGAAAATTGTGGGATAGGCAAGGGATATGAAGAAGACACTGAAGTCATAAGTAAATAAGAATGAAAGAGAGAAGGAAGGAGGAGAGAGGAAGGGAGGGAAGGAGGAAGGAAAGAAGGAGGGAAAAGAAAAGAAAGAACAAATGCTGAACTGAAATCCAAGTCTAAAGTGTAAGTACAGGCAGTGACTGCTGAGGTGCCTTTTGTCTAAGGAGTCTGAATTTCTTCAGGGATTAACTGTTACATGCAAAGAATATTAGAGATAAAATGGTGCCACCGAATCTGTTTGCATGTTTACCAACACATATTTCCATTTGAAATGCTGATGATAATCCAACCAGACCGACCAACTGACCCCTTGTTCACAAAGTACACCTCTTACCGCAAAGGGTCCTAGTACGACTTCAGAGCAATATTTCCCACCCCTCCACAAAACCATCCCTCAACTTTGCTGCCTCCCACCATCCTGTGACTGACCTTATACCAGTTACAGTTCATATTAATTTCCCTTTCAACTTCTCTCCCACTTCCCTTGCAAGTCCAGTAAACAGCAAGACTCCTCGTCACAAAATATTTCAGCAAGAGAGTGTGGTTCCATCAAGCCCTGATAACCTTTCTTACCACAAGAATAATAGAATAGTGGCCTTCCTGGGCCACTTCCATCAATTTCTGTTAATGTATCCTTCTAAACTATCAAGCCACTCATTTCTCCTTCCTCCTATAGAGATGCCAGTGGATTGGGGGCAGTGGGGAAAGAGTGTGGGGTAGATGGAGAGTGTGGAAGGGACTGCAGATACAGGCTGACTGGGAGCAAGGGAATCAAACCCTACATGACCTGTGTGTGCCAACCACAATCACAGAAACTTCACTTAATCTCACCAAGGCTATTAGGAGCTGCATTTCCAGGTTACATCTAGCTGCTCAGAAAGATAACTGCTTTGCAGACTTCAATATATCGAGAGAATTAGATTTTTCTAAGCCAAGGATTGAATTCGTTCCTGATTCCCTGTAACCAGGGCCTCACGCAAGCAATTTTATTTTCCTTGTACACCAGGCAGATGACATCCTGCTAAGTACACCAGAAGCATGGAGACTGAAATATAAAATCTGTGACGTCGTTTGCTAGCAGGCTTGCTTTGCTTACCTGTTCCACGGAAGGAGCCGATGGAGAAAGCCTTAATCAGAAAAAGTTAAAATTAAGTGTTCTCTGCAGCGACCAGGAGCTGACCCAAGTCAGCAAAGAGCAGCTTTTACTTTTAACCCCGTACTATTTGCCTTGATGCATTTCAGCTGACTGTAATTGTTTGCTGGGTTATAGAGGGAGCACAGAGAAGGGGAAAGGTTTGTTGCCGAGCCCTCAAACAATCGAATGTCTTCTCAAGACATTAGAAATATAACGTGCAAATTACGTATTGCAACTTCACTATCACCAGATCACACGTCCTCTGAAACTTCATCTAATTTCCCAGAGCCTGCCCCTCCCTCCTACACGTTTCCATGACACTCTGTTGCCACTTCCACTGTATCATTTGTGTCTTCATATTACAATTACCTATTTGCATACCTATCTCCTTTCCACTATACTGAGTTTCTTAAAAGCGGAGGCTGTATTTTGTTTATCCTTATCTCCAACTCCTGCATGAAGTCTGCATGTGGCTGATGCCCCACATACGGATGGATTAACGAGGAGACCTAAATCAATTTCTCATATAATCCTGGCTGAAGGACCATAAATTGGTTAGCAAAGATGTTTTTCCACCCAGGAACTAAATCAAACACAAACACGTAAAATCAATTAATGCATATAGGGCATGGATTCTTTTTAATATATTAATCATTTACAAAATAAAAATAGTAAAATAGTGGATGACATTCAGATCAGCATTGTCAGCTCAGCAGTTTAAAAAAATGTTCTCTAGCAAATCCCAAAACATCCCTTTAGACTACGTGTGCCTCTTCCCTCCTCAACCCCCAGAGGGGCTATGTGGTGGGAATCTACACGGTGCAAAGCCTTTGAAGGTCTGAGAATCAGCTGGTGCAATGAGGAAACATGGGGCTGTGGGGCTGTTCCCCAAATTCAAGAGCATCACCGACCACAGTAAAGGGCCAGGGAGGAGACTACAGGCCAAATAAACCATCCAAGCAGATGTGAGCTGTACCCTCCTTACTTGGCCCTCTCAAACCTGTCTCCACAGAGCCCAGCTTGCCACTGTTCCAATTTAGAACCCCTTTTTTTTTAACCTCTCAAACAAAGGAAATAAATATCTAAACACCCAAAACCCCATTACTTTATAGCTTAGGAAATGAGACCCAGGGTAGTATGACACTTGTCTCCTGGTACCGAGTCCACACACACACACAGTGGCAGCTGCACAGTCGGGATCAATATTCAGCAGGCTGCCCCTGCCCTTCGCTGGTCCCTGCCACCTTCTACCTCGTTAGAGCCAGCTCTGCTCAAAAGTGGGTATCAGGCCACTCCTCTTCAGTTCTCCCAGAGTGACGTCTCAGATGGATCAGCCTCTGTTGTTCCTCATCCCCCATCTCTCTTAGTCCCAGGCATTCAGGGTCCCTGTATTTTTCTTCCCTCCTCAGGGACTGGTTCCTGATCTTTCACTGACACTAACACTAATAGCATAAAATCTTAACCCAAAGCTTGAGGCTCTAACTCTGAAATTCCCAGGAAATGCAAGAGGATTAAAGGTTAATGGGACTTTCTCAGAATCCCTGAAATAGTAGCTCCGAGCCTCCAAGGATGTCACTAGATTTGGCCTCGGTCCTCCAGTCAGACTACTGTTCAAGATAACAGAAGATAATTAAAACTGAAAATGTAGAAGAACAGTAAGTCATGTACAGTAATATATAGGTCAAAGGTAAAGGAAAGCAGAAAGGGGGTGGAGGGATTAGGGACCTCAAGGAAATGTCAACTGCCTTAAAATGGGAAATGTCTCTTCTGCTGGACATCTCCTCTTTCTTTTGGTGTTATGGAGAGGTTGTGCTTTCTTATCAGGGAGACCTAGGCCTTTTCATTCATTTACACATTTATGCAAATATTCTTCAAGGGCCCACTAGGTACCAGGCACTGTGACAAGTTTGACTTCTGGTTTTTACTTGGTAAGATAATTTAATTTTTCACAGGGCATAAATGCTTGGGAGAAAAAGCAAATTAGAACTTTGAATTGCAGAAGCAATATAAGCTGTGGTTAATGCTTACATTCTGGAATGAGCCAAATCTCCATTCGAGCTCAAGCCCTGACACATCCTGTTAGTTAATCTTTTTCAGCCTCAGTCTCCTCTTCCATAAAATGGAGACATCAAGATCATTATAACCTCACACCATCATTGCATGGATTAAAGGAGATAACACTTAGCACACTTTCGGGCACAGAACAAACATGCAAAACATATTAACAATTATTATTTCATAGAGGGAGTCAAAATCTGAACTGAAGGCAATCTTTTCTACTAAAAGGGAGGATTGGAAGAGAAGTGACAAATTTCAATATCATCTTATAGCAGCGGGAAGTGACTAAAATTTAGTGAAAGAGAGATGAGAAATCAACATACATAATGAACATTTTAGATTATTTCTGGGTTCTGAATAACTATACTTCATTATCACAGAAAACCAGGAATTGTTAAAAGTGCTTCTCAAAGGTAATGCATATGAATGACCTGGGAATCCTATTAGGAGGCAGGTTGAGATTCAGTAGGTCTGGGGTAGAGCCTGAGATTATGCATCTCTAACAAGCTCCTGGTGATGGCAAGGCTGCAGGTTCACCGACCACATTTGGAGTCATAAGGGGTGAGATAAAACTAGAATTCAAGCTATATTTACATATATATATGTAAACATGTGCAGTTACATATATGTAGGCATACATATATTATGTGTACGTTTATACGTATATTCCCACATGTTAGCAAGAAACTTAAGTAGCTGAGGTTCCCGGTTTCCTGCTCTGGTTCTGCTACAAATTAGTTGTTGGCTTAGTTTCTTCTTCTGGCTTAGTCTCTTCATTTTCAAAAATGAAGGGATTGAACTACATGTTTTCTAAGTTTCCTTCCAACTTTAACCTCCTATTTGAACATTTTTTCCACTGAGAAAAAAAAATTACTTATAATTGTATGGGATTTAACAGACATAGAGAAAGTAATTTTTGATTCTCAGATATTTTGTTCACCTAGCCCTCAGAAAAATGCTGATGGAGACCACTGCTCCGGACTCATTTGAAATGCAGAAAATGTAACAAATTGTTTCTCGTAACAAAAATATGAATGTCAATGAAGAGACCATACATAGCTATTATTTAGAAAAACAGCATTAGACTTTGATTTTAAAAAACTCAGTTCAATTCAATGTCATAAACAAAGCCAAGCATTCAGCCTCATATCTTTACCAATTCCAAGGAATTTATAGGGAAGGGGGTGGGGAATGGGGGCGAGGGAAGTACAGCAAGGACCTTTAAAAACACCCTGGAGAGAAAAGTCACCTCGGCAAATACTCCAGCTGGAGCACCTCTTCAGCTAGTGGAAACACTGAGACACACATGTTCCTGCAACACAAGCTATGCAAATTATTCACATTTTCTTCTTATAAGTCCTATCCAGTTTATATTATTTCTGAGCCAACCAACTTCATAGCTAGCCTTTAAACTTGTCATATTTTCCTGCATTCTCAGAGTGAATCCAGTCTGACTTAGACGTTTCCAGGCTACATTGTATAATATGAAAATGGAGCCATTAGAAGCAATATTTCTGATAGGAAGGGAATCCAGAACTAAGCAAAGGGATTATCCTAATGATGAGGGAATCAAGACCGTTCTTAAATCACGGACCCTTCTGTGTTCTCTTTCAAAAACCTTTTCCTTTATCAGACTCTGTGCAAAGTATTTAGAGGCAACTACAAAATAACAAATGGTTTGAATATTTGGACTAATTTTTTAAATCAGAAAAAGCAACATAAAAGACGCTTGAGGTGACCTGACCCAGGTTGTCTGTACAATCCCTTCTCATAACTAAAATGATCCCTTCAGGCAGGCTACTGGAACTGACCTAAGCTATGAAGGGCCAGACAGGTGCATGGTGTTGCATAATTTTGCATAGAGATGCTATATTTTATCCATTTCAGAGGGTATGTTAAGAATCAACATTCCCTTAATTTTGTTAAAAGGAATGTAAGTAGCTAAGCAAAGGATTTGATTTTTTTCTATTCTTCTCAAGAGCAGCAGCACATTAATAGTAGATATTTATCTCAAAATTCAGATGAGCTCTTCTTCAAGAAGATAAAACACCTTGAACCATATCCATGTTTGAGATCTGAGTCTTTAAAAGCCTAATGATAAATGGGATGAAATGAAAACTGTGACTAAATTAGGCATATCTATACATGTGCACATAACTACACGGACTGTGTATTTATAATTGGCCTTTAATAGCATTTCCGTCTATACCTGAAATTCCCAGGTGTCCTCAAAAAAGCACAGCTTTATGATGTCATGTCTTTAATGGAGCCCTGTTACCATGGAGATATCAGAGCTTCTTCTCAGAACAGCACTGAGTTCTGACAATTGAAAAAGCTGGAGAATTTCAATGAAGCCCATCGTCTTAGAACCTTCCAGCACCTACAAATTTGAAAGTTATCAAGTTCTGAAGTATTGTGTTTGCCTGAGAAGATGTTGACTTTGGGCCATGATTCAAAGTAGTGTATGTATATAAAGAAATATCTATTCAATGCTTTATCTTCCAATAACCTATAATATGGAAGTATATATGGCTAGGTCCTCTCAAGAGCAGCTAAGTAGGACCCATTAATTAATTAATTAATTAATTAATATATATATACATACACACATATAGAGACACACACAGAGAGAGAGAGAGTCTTGTAGATATCTCCAGTGCCCAGCATAACCCATGGCATCTATGAGGCTATACCCATACATATTTCTTACCTTCAGTGACCTTGAAGTATAGTGGATAATTATTATAAGTGTTAAAAAATGGACACAAGGATGTAATATGAAGAGAAGTAGAAATCAGAGGATCAACTGTGTACAAAGAAAGATCTTGGAAGGTCAAGTGAGTTAGAAAATGTCTCTGTCAAGACTTCAGAAGCAAAGAGGAGAAGATGGTCCATCATGAGCCAAAGCAATTAAATTCCCCTCACTCTGGCCACTAAAAAGATTTAGCATGCGTGAGGGTCTCAGGTCAAGAGTATATTAAATAGCCAACAGCTGTGTGGCCAGCAGCTCCCCAGAAGGTAGGGTATGTTGCAATCACAGCTTAAGCAACCACAGAATCAAGGCCAGAGCCAGCAGAAGTGCAAACAGAGAGG
Source organism: Aethalodelphis obliquidens (assembly GCF_003676395.1). Classification (NCBI taxonomy): domain Eukaryota; kingdom Metazoa; phylum Chordata; class Mammalia; order Artiodactyla; family Delphinidae; genus Aethalodelphis; species Aethalodelphis obliquidens. The sequence continues at coordinate 7,387,888 of NW_020837965.1, read as the reverse complement.
GAAGAGCCAATGGTTCACCTAAGACAAAGATGAGAGGGATTTCCTGGTCTTCCCAATATTCAGTGCTTTCCATACAGACCAAGAAGCTGCATAGAAACTAGCATCCCTCAGCACTTCCCACCTGTCTCACTGCCCAATGGGAAGAATTAGGATGAACTTAGTAGACTGAGGTCACCTTGCCATTCTCAGTGCCCATGTGCCCACTTAATGTTTCATATGGAGCATTTTCTATTAGCTAAATTTCCTCATATACCTTATGGTAAGAGTGCTTTTCCTATATTTTGGACACTTTCTAGAACTGCTGGGACAGGAGAAAGCAAGTCAGGATAGTGTTGAGAAGGAAGAGAAATAACAAAAGATCCCTTCTCTGACATTCAAAACCCTGGTGGTTTTAGCAAAGTTAAGTGGTTGAAAGTAAGTCCCACCAAAGTCCTGGCCCTACAGTGTAAGTGGGCAAATTTCAAAATGTTTAGATTGTTAGGCCACTTAGAAAAAGGTTTTAACTGCATTTCTCACTTGATTGTCCTTTGCCAGAGTCAATACAGTGTAAAGATTAAGTCCTTGGTTTCTGCAAATGAAGAATCTAGTTACAATAATGGTACATCCCAGCATAATAGCTGGGTGACCTTGAGTTAGTTAATCTTCCTAAGCCTCAGTTTCTTCATCTAAAATTGGGGTAATAACAATAGCTTATTCATACTGAGGGTATTCTCTGTGCCAAGCAATACAATACTTTTAAACATTAACTCACTGAACCCTCTTCACACCCAACAAGGAAGATACTATTCTTTTCCTACAATTTCTGTTTTTTAGTATTTGGCAATCTCTTTGTTTTTTGATTATTTTATTTTTAATAAAGTAATGAATAGAAAATGATAAAGATACTATTATTATTGCCAATTTTCACATGGAAAAACTTATATAAAGAAAGATCAAGAACTTGCCCAGGGTCACATAAGTAGAAAGTGGTAGAGTTAGGATTTGAGGTCAGATAGTTGGCTCTAAAACCACCTGTACTGTTAATCGCTAGTCTTAATTCCTAAAATAATACCACCGGCCTCAGTAACAAGCTTATTTGAGCTAATTATATGTGTTAGTCAGAGAGGGACACCATAACAAAATTTCACAGACTGGGTGACTTGAACAACAGAAATTTATTTTCTCACAGTTTTGGAGGCCAGAAGTCTAGGATCTAAGTGCGTCCTAATATGGTCTTTCCTCCATATGCGTGTGTGCGAAAGACACCTCTAGCATCCCTTCTCTTCTTATAAGGACACCAGCTCTAAAGTATTAGGGCCCTACCTTATGACCTCATTTAACTTTAATTATCTCCCTAAAGGCCTAATCTCCAGATACAGTCACATTGTGGGTTGGAGTTTCAACATACGAATTTTAGGGGGGACACAATTCAGTCCATACACTATAGAACGAACTTAGCACAGTAACTGACACATGATAAGTATTCACATTATTGGTATTTCAGGGACTTATTTGGTCAACTCTAGAAATTATCAGATTTAGTGGAAAGATGGAATTAGAAATTTAAAGTTTGCTAATGCCATGTGAGCTAGTCACTTCATTTCTGTCCATTTCTCTTTTTCTTAAGCTGTGAATTAAAATGTACCCACCATCCAACATTAGTGTGACCATGTGTTTACAATTATATTCTTACCAAAATTAATAGAGTCTAAGAAAGAGGGTTTCTGTAGAAACTAGTTATGTCTTGGGGGCTTTAGTGCTTCCTGTGATCTACACAGGCTGCAGACACCTACAGTCCTGACTCATGGAAACTTAGGTTCTCTTCTCTGAATGACTGTCCGGAGTTGGCCAGGCTGCATATTTGTATAGCAGCACTTCCCTCTGATGTTTTCCACTTCCAGTGGAAAGCTTATTATAAACTGGCCTCTTGTGAACCCTGTTAAATCCACTGCAAGCTCATAATCTATGCGGTCCTCATTGTTGCTGTTCTTTTCTCCCTTCATATAGAGATGAACCTTATCCCAACCTCAAGGACTTCAGTATATTATGAGAAACTGATGAAGTGAAAATATTTTTCCAACAGGTCTTTAAAAGTGGATTAACTTCTATTGTGGGGTAGACATGACGTTATATTCCCTGAACATGGGGAGAAGGACTAGGTGACTTTTAAGGATGCTATTCTACCCCAAGATTGCCATCAAGAGCATCCAGCTGAAGGGTTGGATAAATGACACTGAAATCCAGCCAGGGCTTCACTCACCGAGCTCTGCACCCTGACTTAGGGCTGTGTGCACCCGGAAGAAAAGCATTTTGCCTAATTTGTACAAAGGTACCATAGGGGCTAAGGAGATCTTGCTCCAACCCTACAAATCTGAGGTGATTTTGTTCACGCACTTTTTGTTATACAACCCTTCTATTCCACAACAATTTAATGAGCATCAGTTATGTGCCATGGCCAATCTCCTCCATTCTTCTTTTTCAATTTTTTTTTAAATTTTATTTTATTTTTGGCTGCATTGGGTCTTCATTGCTGCACGCAGGCTTTCTCTTGTTGCAGCGAGCGGGGGCTACTCTTTGTTGCTGTGTGCGGGCTTCTCATTGTGGTGGCTTCCCTTGTTGTGGAGCACAGGCTCTAGGCACACAGGCTTCAGTAGTTGTGGCACACAGGCTCTAGAGCACAGGCTCAGTAGTTGTGGTACGCGGGCTTAGTTGCTCCGTGGCATGTGGGATCTTCCTGGACTAGGGCTCAAACCTGTGTATCCTGCATGGGCAGGCAGATTCTTAACCACTGCGCCACCAGTGAAGTCCCTCGAAAGCATTTTTTTACATCTGTGAACTAAGGAACATTTCCAGATCTGAACCTCAATATATCGTGTCTTTATCATGTATTTTAAGTTCTCCCATCTATGTTTCTTACCCAAATACTATCATCTTAAAGCAGCCACTAGGTGAGAAGCCAGAAGGCTGAATTCAAGCATTGGCTTTACAACTTGTCTCATTTTTTGACCTTGAATACAAGTCACTTGAGTTCTTAGTGCATTGCCTTTCCTCTGGACAGTAAAAGAAAAACTAGCCTCTGACTCCACAGGGATGTCGTGAAAATAAATGAGATGTAGGTCTACAGAGTCACTTTAAGTTCTTAGGAATGAAAGAGCTTAAAAAGATATGAGATTTCAGTAGTTGTTCTTTAATTTTTTTTTCAGCCTTACAAGTGAGAGAGGAAGGTTCCACCTTGGTAAATTTGGAAGAAAATGTCCTCACTGACTACTTTCCCTGATCTGTACCTTCTTCTCTTCTGCATTCACAAAGTCTATTGCAATTCTGGCTGTTGACTCGGTGAAATTAATAAGGATCTGTCACACCCTCAGGCAACAAACAAAAGTGGTCACACTCTCTGGGGCGAATTATCTGCTACCAGCGGATCATCATACAATACATGCCCCTACAGGGGCTGTGAAAAAACTCTAATGAAACAAGGCAAGTGTTACATTGCAGAAAAGAGGAAGTTGCCAGGATAGAGTTCCCAGCTAGGATATTGATCTGACAGAGTCTAGAAGCCCAAAGGTAGACAATTTCTTTTAGGAGAATTAAAACTACATTTGCCAGTGTCAGAGCTACTCTCTTCTAATTCCAAGGTAGTTCTGAAAGAGGATCACAAATAACCAGCTAAAACTCGTGATACTCTCCCCTGCTCCAGGATGAAGAGTCCCTGATAGCTGACATAGATAAGTGCTGTATAACCTGTCACTTTATCTCCCTTAAGAAAGTGGCATAATCCATGGAGCTCACATAAACTCTTCTCTAGCTTCGATCCCATTCTGACATTCAAGAGAAAAGTTGACAGTCACAGATTAAAGGAAAACATTAGAGTGAAATGACACTTACAATAGGTGGCTATGACTAAAGATGTGTTTTTGCAAGAATTAGCTGGAAAGACGTATTGGCACGTTGACATAGGTCTCTGAGCTAGTGGATCAAGCTAACACCTTTGTCTTGGTCTCATTGGGGCTCATGTTTACTTACAGGCTTTGATTTTCTTCATTTACTCATTCAATAAATGTTCACTGAGCACTGTAATGGAAATTTCTGGTGGTGCCCACAAATCTATTCTCCTCCCCTTCCTGAGAAAGTAGCCGTCCAACTAGAATGTAAATTTTCTGACCCATTTCATAGGGACGGGTGGTGACCTAAGTTTGCACTAATGGAGAGTGAATGGAAGTGACAAGGGCAACTTTGGCATCACTTGCTTAAAAAAAATCCTTGACCTGGACTTTTGCTGTTACTTGTCTGCTTGTTGAAAATGGAAAAATCAAGCCTACCTACTTGCCATGGACTCTTATGTGAGAAGGAAATAAACATCTGTGTTTTGGAGTTTCTTTGTTACATCAGCTTAGCCTACATTTTTACAAATATAAGTGCCTTCTGGGTATCAAGTCCTATGTGACAAGCTGGGGATTCAGCTTAGCAAAATACACATGGTGCACGTCCACATAAAATGTATACTTTAATGTCTACCCTAGTCTCCTACCAGGGAATCAAAACCCGTGAGACAAATGTCTACCATACTCAATAATCGAAATAAAACAGGGCAGGAAGCAAGAGTACAGGGGGAGATAAAGACCTGGGCTTCAGTGCTAAGCAGGTTTAAGTTCAACCCCTTGCTCTCTCTCTTATAAACCATATCCTTGGGGCAAATCATTTAACTTCTGTAGACCTCACTTTCCTCCTTGTGAAGCAGGGATAATAGAAATAATAATATATACCTAACAGAGTAGTGGTGACAATCAAAAGGATTAGACATGTAAATAGTTTAAACCAGGGCTTGAGCATTACCAAGTGTGATAATCAGAGTTCAGTCTTGTTATCATTAATGTCTATGGGGAGGGGCTTAAAGAAAAGATATGAACCTCATTATCTTATTCAAATCATATTTTGTGAGGCAGGTGTCATCATTCTCATTTTGTAGATGAAAAAATTGAATCTCAAGTAGAACACCACTTAGGAAACAGCTGGGCCAGAATTTGTTTCCAGGTCTCTCTGATTCCAAAGCCCATACAACTGCACAGATGTATCACAATCAGGGCCAGTAAACACTGCTCAGTTATAAGTCCATTAGGGCAATTCTTCAAGGTCATACCATAGAGTTTCCAGCTCTGGACCCCAGTGGATAAGTTGGTACCCTTTCCTATGTTCCATGACACTTTGTACCTCTGTCATAGTTCAGTTAACTGAGTTAATTCAGTTAATTCACTCCCACAATTATGTTTGCTCATCTGGTACCCCCTATTACAGCATGAGCAACTTGAGATAAAGACTATTCTTTAAATATCTCTGTCAGGACTTAGTACAATGCCTGGTATATACTAGGCACTCTATCTATTGATAATTGTCATAAATAATTGCCATGTGAATAAATGAAGGAATATTAAAAACTGGAGTGTGAATAGATAAAAACCTACTAAGGTGGTTATTTGTTTGATGCAAAGAAAATGTAGGCATTCAGTTTTAAAAATAAATGGATGGCAATGAAATATTTAACAAAATCCATCAAGCATAAGAAATTAATACAGAGAGGCCCCATGATGGAAATAAATATTTTCCAAAAGTTATATACCTATTGCTTGGACCTCAAAAACATAATGAAATGTTATACATCATCTGTAAAGGTCCAGTTCACAAAAGCTTTTTTAACCTCAGCTGAAACTGAAATATGGTACAATTGCATTAGAAAAAAACTGTAGCATACAATATGAAATGCCAAAAAAAAGGGAAAACAAAACAGAAAAAAAAAGATTTTGTTCTTTGATGAAAGTAAATTTAACTAGAGAAAGATAAGGAAGAAAATGTTGACTCTTAAAGGTACTGAATGCATTTTCAGTGGGTTTCAAAGTTCAAGGCACTGGTTCTTTATTCTCCCTAATTCCACATCAAAGTTTCTAGCTTTCATTCCCTTTACTATAGAGATATTGCCAGCAATACTCTTATACTGAAAAGTCTGGATTAGCCCCTTTTTTTCTCACAAGTGGAACAAAGAGAGGGAGACAAGTCTTTCTAAGATAACTGGAAAAGAATTGGGGGAAAAAAAAGAACTGTGAGTTGCATAAGGAAGGTTAAAAGGGGAATAAATAAACTGGTCTGAAAGATAGTACCTGGTGTGAAATACGCTGACATGTGATCAGTGAAATGATCAGAAAATGGAGAGATGAGGCAAAAGCTTCATAATTCTTTTTTTTTAAAAAAAGAAAAAGACGGCAAGAATGATAATGGCTCCCGGTAGTCTTCCATGCTTTTCAACAAATAATACCATTAGCCCAAGGAATTTGGTTGTTATTAAGAACAAACAGGAGGAGCAGATACCCTGCAGGGGAGGAAAGGAGGCATAGTATTGTCCAGTTACATAAATAGGTTAATCACAACTTGATTTTTAACTTCACAGAAACTGAACCGATGTCTTCCATGTCTGTGAAGAGGAGAACACAAAGAATAATGTCAAATGGGTATTTAAATTTGCTGAAAATAAAAGGAAGAAACTCCCTGACACAATACGCATACAAAGGCTATTGTACGGCAAACTGAGAGATCAACATGGAAAATGAAAAGCTAAGGGGGAACCACTCTTAACCCCTTATGTAAAAATTCAGTCACAGTTTAAAAAGATATAGATCAAGGACTTCCCTGGTGGTGCAGTGGTTGAGAGTCCGCCTGCCAATGCAGGGGACACGGGTCCGGGAAGATCCCACATGCCGCGGAGCGGCTGGGCCCGTGAGCCATGGCCGCTGAGCCTGCGCGTCCGGAGCCTGTGCTCCGCAGCGGG
>NW_020837965.1:7150452-7380995 GCF_003676395.1 Aethalodelphis obliquidens | reverse complement strand
TCCCGCTGCGGAGCAGCGGGAGAGGCCACAACAGTGAGAGGCCCGCGTACCGCAAAAAAAAAAAAAAAAAAAAAAAAGATATAGATCAAATAATGAAGAGTCCCAGAAAATCTTTGAAGCTCCCTAGGTGAGTTTAGAAGAGTAAAAGCGATGCTTCCTGGTTAAACGAGTGAGAGACATTTTTTTCTGTGTCCTGGATAACTCTCCCTCTGTCCCCACCCACCTCTCGCTCTCTCCCCACACCCCCCACTCTCTCTTTCACACACACATACTTCCTCAAGAAGATCAATGTAAACATCACTGTCAGCACCAAGGACAGCAGCCCTCACTTTGAAATCGGTGTCAGTAACCACACTTAAAAACCAGGTATGCTAGGGACTTCCCTGGCAGTCCAGCGGTTAAGAATTCTCCTTCCAATGCAGGGGGTGCGGGTTCAATCCGTGGTCGGGGAGCTAAGATCCCACATGCCTCAGGGCCAAAAAACCAAAACATAAATCAAAAGCAATATTGTAACAAATTCAAGAAAACTTTAAAAATGGTCCACATCAAAGAAAAAAAATCTTAAAAAAAAAACAGGTATACCGATCTCAGGAGCTCATCTGAATTCAGATTAGAAGTGCTCGGAGTTTAGCTCAAAATTGCAAGCACCTGACTTATAATACTACTTTTCCTTTCAGAATATGATTATCTGTATTTATTAAAACAGTGGACATTTTACTACGTTCTCAGAGTAAATCACGGACAAAACTGAGGATCAGAGTCTACTAGAGCTGGAAATATCCTTCAGGAGTCTTCAACCCAACTTCTCCTTTGTAGAGGTCAAAAGAATGAGGACAAGAGGTCATGCAGATGGTTTCTAAACAGACTTTAGTCTGGATATTATAGAAATGGTAATGTTTCTACATATTTCAAAAATTAAACAAAATTGAGGGGGGGTTTCAAGTTCATATTACTTGAAGACTTAGAGTTTTTATTCAACCAGACTCCAATAATCATTTGTCACATGAAAAATGCCAAATCAAAAATTTTAAATCTAGCCCTTGACCCTAACATGATATCATTTCTCCACACCTCATCTGCTACATGCTAAATGTTTCAAAAATATGACTGCAGTTTAATTTTTTGTCACGAAGATTACACTACTTGAATTTCCCCTAGATACACATTTAGTGCAAATGTATCTAAGAAGTTAGTGTGTTCATATTCAATTCAGGCATTACTTCTTTTAGGAAACCAAGCACTTGAAGTCTGGGCTATACGTCCCTCCTCCTCACTTCATAGTAACCTGTGCCTATCTATAACAGTGCATTTATCTCATTATATCAAAATTTTCCTTTTAGGTGTCTGCCCTCTAGTTCTATGAGCAACTTAAGGATAGGTGCAAAGGCCTCCCCATCCATTCTCTGTGTTCTCAAAATGCATTGCATGAAAGACATTGTACTATGTACTGGAGCTGTAACTATGATTAAAACGTTATTCCTAACCTTGGAAAGTTTAAAATTAAATAAGTGAGAGACAGACAGAAGGAACTTATTATACTGTGTCTTAAGAGAGAGCAAAATAGACTCTGGTGTCTTACAGATCAGGGTTTAAATCTTAGTTCTGCTATTCTAAACACCTGGGGAAATTAATTAAATGTAGCTGAAAATGAGATGATGGCAGTAATAACTACTACTTAGAGTTGTTTTAAAGATTAAATAATGATAAGTGAAAAACTATTCTTTGCCATCATAAATGCTAAATAAGTATGAGAATATGCACATAGCTATAATATTGATGGTGTGTGCACAAGACACAAAACAAAGGGTAGCAGTGCATAGATTTGTTATATTTTAATCAAAGACTTAACTACTCTAGAGGGATGTAAAGGAGTGATAAATGTACTAGTGAGTGATAAAATAAATCATTTAACCAACAAGAGATGGTTACTTGATTAAGCTAATGGTGCTGCAGCAGTGTAGAAGGAAAGTTATGGTAAGCTCCCCAAAGGAAGTGGCATTTCAATGAAGGTAGGAAAGATGAGTAGGCATTGACCACATGCAGAGGGGCAGAAGGTAATCCAGGTTGAGGGAACACTTTTTGCAAAGACCTAGAGATAAGAATGCACATGGTGCTTTCAGGTAATTGCAAGTAGTTCTGTGTAACTGTGCTCAGTTAAACATGCCTCAGAGGCGTGACGAGGGATGGCCAAAGATGAGGTGGGCAAGCAGTAGCAGGCTCATCAGAATCTCAGGTGTCCTGCCAAAGAGCTAGGACTGTATCCTGAGGGCAACTGATAACAACTAAAGAATTTAATTCATGGAAGTAATGTGACAGAATTTACATTTTAGAAAGATGACTCAATCTGTATTTTGAAGAGCAAGTTGGGAAAAGTGTAATGGTGAAGTGGTGAGACCAGAAACAAGATCCCTGACTAAGAGACTAGTGGGAAATAGCTAAAAGTGGCCTAAATATTTTGTACCCCAAGTGCTTAGCACACAGTGTCTGACACCAAATGGGATCGTAATAAACTTTTGTGGAACTAACTGAATAGTAGGAAAAGGAGTTAACATGCCATAGTGGGAAAGAAGCAGTATCTCTCCTGGCTACATAGAGTCATCTATATCTATTCCTCACTTCTGCATCTTACGCAGACCCATATAAAAAAAAAGTTTTGGGAGCCCTTTATGAGAGGAAGGTAAGGAGATAAAATAAGAGAGATGTGATCACAAAGTGTAATCACTTTATATTTCACAGTTAGGATTAACACCCATGTTTATGCTAATTGTGATGTCAGGTTTTCTATGTGCTTACAGCTGACACTTCTTGGGCCATGATTTGACTTAAAATCTGCCCCGATCCATTAAATAGCAGAAGATACTAGTGTGTATAAGTCTATTTATTTATACCAATGCAATGCATTTCTATCTCCATATTTGTACATCACCCCTAATTTAAAAAGAAAAAGTTGCAATAAAAATAAAACTTACCAGTAATGTAAATCCTCTGTCTTTTTCATGGTGTCTATTTCTGGCTCCTTTAATCTTCTGTTTCCTTCAGTGTTCAGTTTGTTCAGATTGGTGCTTGACATGGGATTCTCAATGCTCATGACCACAGCCAAATACATCTACATAGGCCATCCCCTCCTTGTCGAATCTATTATAATTCCAAAGGGCCCTGTGACTTCTGTGGCTTCCCAAAGGCTCTGTGCGTCTAATTCCTCCTGACCCCCCATTTCTTGGCACCCGTGTTGGAACAGGTGTGAGCAGACACAGGCAGGTCCATGGAGCCCACAGTTCGGTGCTGGCACATGATAAGGGTTATCTTCCTGCAGGAGGTGACTGTGACATGTTTTCCAGGATGCCAACTTCCAATTAGTGTCATCTTTTGCTCCACATCCTAGGGCAAATGTCCAGTTTATTGTGAGCAGACTCAGCCTGTTCTGAGAGACGGCACTAATTCCAGAAAAGAGATGCGTTTCAGCTTTTTCTCCATAGTCAAGGAAGACTGGTCTATCAACTGAAGACATGGTCGCTGCTTTCCAGTGCAAGGTCAGCCCCTTGTTCGTGATCTGGGATGCTAATTTATTTTCCAACAATGAAGCCAAATGTGGTCCAGATGTTGAGCTATGAAGCAATTGAAATTGCTGCAAGCACATGAGAAAAAGAAATCTCACAGCTAAGACCTAAAAATTGTCCTTGGGAGACCATTTGTACTAAGGCAGTGAGTGTGTTGATGTAGACAATGAGGCAAAATCTTTTGTCAACCAGACCCAGAATGGTCTTTTAACAGCTACCCCATTGTTAACAAAAAACAAAAATTCTTATAATAACTTCCTTAAAGACCATAGATTTCTCTACAGCTAATGTGTGTGTGTGTGGGGGGGAAGCAGGGGATAGGAGGTGAATCCCTATAAGCCTATGTTCACATGATGCCATACTCAATTGGTTGGGTCAAGTCAATGCCAAATATGTTAAAAGATAATTGGATCAGGTCAACTACATTTTTTGTTGTTGTTGTTTGTTTGATTTTACTGAATGAATGGGGTAGGCAATCATTAAAGGGTGACCCTGTGTAGGCAGAGAGCCTTCACAAAGCCTTCTGTTTAATGGCAATCTGGCATGCATACCTGACACATAAATTTGGTAGAAGAACCTAATCCAGGGACAAGCAAAGACACTCTTGCCCGCTCCGTTCTCTTACATGGGCCTGGCCCACAAACACAGAAGCCCAACCTCAGGCAACAACTGCTTGACTCCTTTTTAGTCCAGACTCCTGGGCGGCTTTGGTCTACTCTTCCATGTTCTCACATCTGATTCTAATGACACTTTATACACTTATTCATCATTAACCCTTGGAGAACTGCCTCATAAATTTTTACTCATGTTATGGCCATACATACCATCAGCTATGAATCAGAGACACGCTTCAGCATTTTCCCCAGTCCTTAGGTACCAATAACAGCCAGGCTATCGTCCTTCTCCAGTGCAAGAGAAAAAATGGCCATTCACAATCAACTCCTGCTGACTAATTTTCAAAGACTAATTTTAGATATGGAGTCACTTCAGGTGTTAAACTTTTGCTTTGCCCTTCTCCAGTGCAAGAGAAAAAATGGCCATTCACAATCAACTCCTGCTGACTAATTTTCAAAGACTAATTTTAGATATGGAGTCACTTCAGGTGTTAAACTATCTGGCAACTCTTCTCCCTTTTCAGTCCCACCTAAAATATCATCTGAATTTACCCTCTTTCAACAACAACAAAAATAAAGTTAAAACATGAGAACAAGAGTTTTATGTGTGAAGCACTATGGGGTAGCAGAAGAGACAGGGGCTTTGTAACTAGACAGGCTTGATTCTGAAGTCCACTTTCCATTGCACACTTGCCTGCTATGAGGACCTAGGCAAGGTACTTGAACTCCTCCTACTTCCAATTCCTCATCTGTAAAAATGAAGATTAAATGAAATAGGCATATAGGGATATTAAGCAGAGACTCTGGGATATAGAATCACTCTTTTTTTTTTCCTTTTTAAATTATTAATGAGGAAGCTGAGTTCCCAAGCAGTGATATTAGCACATCTATTCCATAGTAGTTCTATTCCAATATAAGCCCTTGTTATAACCTGAATGTGGCAGATTATATTTTCCAAAACTGGCCACAGAAATATTTCCAGTCCCACCAGCTCTTCCAACACCTTGCCACACCCTTATCAATTTTTCCTTTCCCCTTGAACTGGGCAGACCTTTATGACCTTCTTGACAAATAGAATGTGGTGAGAGAGACTCTGCACAACTTCCAAGATTAGCTTGTAAAAGCAACACCGCTTCCTCCTGGCTCCCTCAATCTAGATGCTTGCCCTGAAAACCCAGCCACCATGTTGTAAGGAGGCTCAGGACACATGAAAATGCCACCTACAGAGGTTCCAGCTGGCAGTTCCAGCTTAAGTTCCAGCTAACAGCAAACATCAACTGCCAAGTACCTGAGTCAATAAGGCTTCAGATGATTCCAATCCCCAGCCTTTGAGCTGCCTTAGCCGATGCTGAGCGGGGTAGAGATGACTGCCTGACAGATTCCGACCCAAATTGCAGATTTGTGAGAAAAATATATGCTGTTTTCTTAAGCCACAAAATTTGGGGGTGGGTTGTTACAAAAGAGATAACTAGATCAGGGAACCTCATTATTAAATGCACTGCTATTAAGTTTAGAGTCAAAAAAGAATTTTCAAAATACATCATCTGAGATTCTTGGAATATAAAACTGAAAAATATCCTCAAAATCTTCCCAATCCATCTTCCTTACTTTGTAAAAATTTGAGGACCCGAGATATTTCATGTCTTGCTTGAGATCCTATCTATGCCAACTGTCAGGGGTGTGGCCGAAACCAAGTCCAATTCAATACTGTGGTTTCCACAATATGACAACGAGTACCAAGCAAGTTTGTTAGGTTCAAGGTTCAAGGGATCAACTTCGGGCAAATATTCTCCAAGCCCACCAGAGTTCAGTATAATGTTTCTATGCCCCTCTGTGCTTCTTCCTTCCTTCCCGCTTAGCAGAGAGCCTGATCTGAGTTTGGTTGATTTAGTGTGTAAGGCTGGGAGGCCGGATGGGATCCAACAGACTCAAGAGAGCTAACAAGAATTTTAAAAAAAGTATCAAACCATGAAATCAGCAGATGTGACTTGAAGCAAGGAGGAGAGAGGGCCAATGTGCTGAATGTGAGGCTGCTGTTTTTCTATAGTCACTTTTCTGAGAATAAATGCTTAGATATTCTATAACACTGATCAGATGGTTTGGCAGAAGCCGGCATTTGGCAGGCAGAGAGTTTTCCACATGATGATTTTATCTTAATAGGAGCTAATCTATTATAATAGCCTCACATACACATATAGCCCATCAATTAGACAATGCTGTGTCACATAATTGATTGCAGACTCTTCAGTCATTGAAGTGGTGGTAGAGTATATGAGTCAGCATGTTGACATGAAGATCTGTCTTTCTTCATTGCCACTAGACATGCAAACTGCGTAAACTGGCTAGCAAACTTTGTTTCTTGAGACTAAAGTGTTCTTCCACTCCCATTCTACATGAAAATCAAGCTGGGACTAAATGCTATCCATCAAAATAGCTCAAGCATTCTTATGGAATGGATACGTGAATGTGATATGTACACAAGTCTAAACGTTAACTGAAAACAATAAAGGAGAAAATTGGAATGAGAAGGAAAAGGAAGAAAGGCGAAAAAGAGAGCAGAAGAAAGGATTAGAGGATTAAGCTAACTACACTCATTATTGTTGTTCTGTGCCTTTCTCTTATTCCAAAAGGCACACCTCAATAAAGAATAATATAGGGGAAGACGGCGGAAGACTAAGACGTGGAGATTACCTTCCTCCCCACAGATACATCAGAAATACATCTACACGTGGAACTGCTCCTATAGAACACCCACTGAACGCTGGCAGAAGACCTCAGACCTCCCAAAAGGCAAGAAACTCCCCACGTACCTGGGTAGGGAAAAAGGAAAAACAGAGACAAAAGAATAGGGACGGGACCCGCACCAGTGGGAGGGAGCTGTGAAGGAGGAAAGGTTTCCACACACTAGAAGCCCCTTCGCCGGCGGAGACTGTGGGTGGTGGAAGGGGGAGCTTCGGGGCCGCGGAGGAGAGCACAGCAACAGGGGTGCGGAGGGCAAAGCGGAGAAATTCCCGCACAGAGGATCGGTGCCGACCAGCACTCAGCAGCCCGAGAGGCTTGCCTGCTCACCCGCCGGGGCGGGCGGGGCTGGGAGCTGAGGCTCAGGCTTCAGAGGTCGGATTGCAGGGAGAGGACTGGGGTTGGCAGCGTGAACACAGCCTGAAGGGGTTAGTGCACCATGGCTAGCCGGAAAGGAGTCCGGGAAAAAGTCTGGAGCTGCCAAAGAGGCAAGAGACTTTTTCTGGCCTCTTTGTTTCCTAGTGTGCGAGGAGAGGGGATTAAGAGCGCTGCTTAAAGGAGCTCCAGAGATGGGCACGAGCTGCGGCTATCAGCGCAGACCCCAGAGACGGGCATGAGACGCTAAGGCTGCTGCTGCCGCCACCAAGAAGCCTGTGTGTGAGCACAGGTTACTATCCACACCTCCCTTCTGGGGCGCCTGTGCAGCCCGCCACTGCCAGAGTCCTGGGATCCAGGGGCAACTTCCCCGGGAGAACACACAGCACCTCAGGCTGGTGCAATGTCACGATGGCCTAAGACGCTGCAGGCTCGCCCCGCATCCATACCCCTCCCTGCCCAACCCTGAGTAAGCCAGAGCCCCCAGATCAGCTGCTCCTTTAACCCCGTCCTGTCTGAGCGAAGAACACACGCCCTCAGGCGACCTACACGCACAGGCAGGGCCAAATCCAAAGCTGAGCCCCTGCGAGCTGTGCGAACAAAGAAGAGCAAGGGAAATCTCTCCCAGCAGCCTCAGGAGCAGCGGATTAAATCTCCACAATCAACTTGATGTACCCTGTATCTGTGGAATACCTGAATAGACCACGAATCATCCCAAACTGAGGGGGTGGACTTTGAGAGCAAGATATATTACTTTTTCCCCTTTTCCTCTTTTTGTGAGAGTGTATGTGTATGCTTCTGTGTGAGATTTTGTCTCTATAACTTTGCTTTCACCATTTGTCCTAGGGTTCTGTCCATTTTTTTGTTTTGTTATGTTTTCTTACTTAAAAAAATTTTTTTTCCTAATAATTATTTTTTATTTTAATAACTTTATTTTATGTTATCTTACTTTATTTTATCCTCTTTCTTTCTTTCTTTCTACTTTTTCTCGCTTTTATTCTGAGCCGTGCGGATGAAAGGCTCTTGGTGCTCCAGCCAGAAGTCAGGGCTGTGACACTTAGCTGGGAGAGCCAACTTCAGGACACTGGTCCACAAGAGACCTCTCAGCTCCACATAATATCAAACGGCAAAAATCTCCCAGAGATCTCCATCTTAACACCAGCAGCCAGCTTCACTCAATGACCAGCAAGCTACAGTGCTGGACACCCTATGCCAAACAACTAGCAAGACAGGAACACAACCCCACCCATTAGCAGAGAGGCTGCCTAAAATCATAATAAGCCCACAGACACACCAAAACACACCACCAGCCGTGGACCTGCCCACCAGAAAGACAAGATCCAGCCTCATCCACAAGAACACAGGCACTAGTCCCCTCCACCAGGAAGCCTACACAACCCACTGAATCAACTTTAGCCACTGGGGACAGACACCAAAAACAACAGGAACTACAAATCTGCAGCCTGCAAAAATGAGACCCCAAACACAGTAAGATAAGCAAAATGAGAAGACAGAAAAACACACAGCAGTTGAAGGAGCAAGGTAAAAACCCACCAGACCTAACAAATGAAGAGGAAATAGGCAGTCTACCTGAAAAAGAATTCAGAATAATGATAGTAAAGATGATCCAAAATCTGGGAAACAGAATAGAGACAATGCAAGAAACATTTAACAAGGATCTAGAAGAACTAAAGAGGAAACAAGCAACAAAGAACAACACAATAAATGAAATTAAAAATACTCTAGAAGGGATCAACAGCAGAAAAACTGAGGCAAAAGAACAGATAAGTGACCTGGAATATAAAATAGTGGAAATAACTACTGCATAGCAGAATAAAGAAAGCAGATTGAAAATAACTGAGGACAGTCTCAGAGACCTCTGAGACAACATTAAACGTAACAACATTTGAATTACAGGGGGCCCAGAAGAAGAAGAGGACAGAGAAAGGGACTGAGAAAGAGACTGAGAAAATAATTAAAGAGATTATAGTTGAAAACTTCCCTAATATGGGAAAGGAAATAGTTAATCAAGTCCAGGAAGCACAGAGAGTCCCAAACAGGATAAATCCAAGGAGAAACATGCCAAGACACATACTAATCAAACTATCAAAAATTAAATACAAAGAAAACATATTAAAAGAAGCAAGGGAAAAACAAAAAATAACACACAAGGGAATCCCCATAAGGTTAACAGCTGACCTTTCAGCAGAAATTCTGCAAGCCAGAAGGACGTGGCAGGACATATTTAAAGTGATGAAGGACAAAAACCTACAACCAAGATTACTCTACCCAGCAAGGATCTCATTCAGATTTGATGGAGAAATGAAAGCCTTTAAAGACAAGCAAAAGCTGAGAGAGTTCATCACCACCAAACCAGCTTTACAACACTGCTAAAGGAACTTCTCTAGGCAAGAAACACAAGAAAAGGAAAAGACCTACAATAACAAACCCAAAACAATTAAGACAATGGTAATAGGAACATACATATCGATAATTACCTTAAATGTAAATTGACTAAATGCTCCCACCAAAAGACACAGGCTGGCTGAATGGATATAAAAACAAGACCCATACATATGCTGTCTACAGAAGACCCATTTCAGACCTAGGGACACATACAGACTGAAAGTTAGGGGATGGAAAAAGATATTCCATGCAAATGTAAATCGAAAGAAATCTGGAGTAGCAATTCTCATATCAGACAAAATAGACTTTAAAATAAAGACTATTACAAGAGACAAAGAAGGACACTACATAATGATCAAGGGATCGATCCAAGAAGAAGATATAACAATTGTAAATATTTATGCACCCAACATAGGAGCACCTCAATACATAAGGCAAACACTAACAGCCATAAAAGGGGAAATCGGCAGTAACACATTCATAGTAGGGGACATTAACAACCCACTTTCCCCAAAGGACAGATCATCCAAAACGAAAATAAATAAGGAAACACAAGTTTTAAATGATACATTAAACAAGATGGATTTAATAGATATTTATAGGACATTCCATTCAAAAACCACAAAATACACATTCTTCTCAAGTGCTCATGGAACATTCTTCAGGATAGATCATATCCTGGGTCACAAATTAAGCCTTGGTAAATTTAAGAAAATTCAAATCGTATCAAGTATCTTTTTAGACCACAACACTATGAGACTAGATATCAATTACAGGAAAAATTCTGTAAAAAGTACAAACACATGGAGGCTAAACAACACACTACTTAATAACCAAGAGATCACTGAAGAAATCAAAGAGGAAATCACCAAATACCTAGAAACAAATGAAAATGAAAACACGACGACCCAAAACCTATGGGATGCAGCAAAAGCAGTTCTAAGAGGGAAGTTTATAGCAATACAATCCTACCTTAAGCAACAGAAAACATCTCAAATAAACAACCTAACCTTGCACCTAAAGCAATTAGAGAATGAAAAACCAAAAAAGCCCAAGGTTAGCAGAAGGAAAGAAATAATAAAGATCAGATCAGAAATAAATGAAAAAGAAATGAAGGAAAGGATAGTAAAGATCAATAAAACTAAAAGCTGGTTCTTTGAGAAGATAAACAAAATTGGTAAACCATTAGCCAGACTCATCAAGAAAAAAAGGGAGAAGACTCAAATCAGTAGAATTAGAAATGAAAAAGGAGAAGTAACAACTGACACTGCAGAAATACAAAAGATCATGAGAGATTACTACAAGCAACTCTATGCCAAAAAAATGGAAAACCTGGAAGAAATGGACGAATTCTTAGAAATGCACAACCTGCCAAGATTGAACCAGGAAAAAATAGAAAATATGAACAGACCAATCACAAGCACTGAAATTGAAACTGTGATTAAAAATCTTCCAAAAACAAAAGCCCAGGACCAGATGGCTTCACAGGCAAATTCTATCAAACATTTACAGGAGAGCTAACACCTATCCTTCTCAAACTCTTCCAAAATATAGCAGAGGGAGGAACACTCCCAAACTCATTCTACAAGGCAACCATCACCTTGATACCAAAACAAGACAAAGATGTCACGAAGAAAGAAAACTACAGGCCAATATCACTGATGAACATAGATGCAAAAATCCTCAACAAAATACTAGCAAACAGAATCCAACAGCACATTAAAAGGATCATACACCATGATCAAGTGGGATTTACCCCAGGAATGCAAGGATTCTTCAATATGCACAAATCAATCAACGTGATACACCATATTGACGAATTGAAGGAGAAAAACCATATGATCATCACAATAGATGCTGAGACAGCTTTTGACAAAATTCAACACCCATTTATGATAAAAACCCTGCAGAAAGTAGGCATAGAGGGAACTTTCCTCAACATAATAAAGGCCATATATGACAAACCCACAGCCAACATCATCCTCAATGGTGAAAAACTGAAACCATTTCCACTAAGATCAGGAACAAGACAAGGTTGCCCACTCTCACCACTCTTATTCAACCTAGTTTTGGAAGTTTTAGCCACAGCAATCAGAGAAGAAAAAGAAATAAAAGGAATCCAAATCAGAAAAGAAGAAGTAAACCTGTCACTGTTAGCAGATGACATGATACTATACATAGAGAATCCCAAAGATGCTACCAGAAAACTACTAGAGCTAATCAATGAATTTGGTAAAGTAGAAGGATACAAAATTAATGCACAGAAATCTCTGGCATTCCTATACACTAATGATGAAAAATCTGACAGTGAAATCAAGAAAACACTCCCATTTACCACTGGAACAAAAAGAATAAAATATCTAGGAATAAACCTACCTAAGGAGACAAAAGACCTGTATGCAGAAAATTATAAGACACTGAGGAAAGAAATTAAAGATGATACAAATAGATGGAGAGAAATTCCAGGTTCTTCGATTGGAAGAATCAACATTGTGAAAATGACTCTACTACCCAAAGCAATCTACAGATTCAATGCAATCTCTATCAAACTACCACTGGCATTTTTCACAGAACTAGAACAAAACATTTCACAATTTTTATGGAAACACAAAAGACCCTGAATAGCCAAAGCAATCTTGAGAACGAAAAGTGGAGCTGGAGGAATCAGGCTCCATGACTTCAGACGATACTACAAAGCTACAGTAATCAAGACAGTATGGTAACGGCACAAAAACAGAAATATAGATCAATGGAACAGGATAGAAAGCCCAGAGATAAACCCATGCACATATGGTCACCGTATCTTTGATAAAGCAGGCAAGAATATACAGTGGAGAAAAGACAGCCTCTTCAATAAGTGGTGCTGGGAAAACTGGACAGGTACATGTAAAAGTATGAGATTAGAACGCTCCCTAACACCAAACACAAAAAGACGCTCAAAATGGATTAAAGACCTAAATGTAACGCCAGAAACTATCAAACTCTTAGAGAAAAATATAGGCAGAACACTCTATGACATAAATCACAGCAAGATCCTTTTTGACCCACCTCCTAGAGAAATGGAAATGAAAACAAAAATAAACAAATGGGACCTAATGAAACTTCAAAGCTTTTGCACAGCACAGGAAACTATAAACAAGACCAAAAGACAGCCCTCAGAATGGGAGAAAATATTTGCAAATGAAGCAACTGACAAAGGATTAATCTCCAAAATTTACAAGCAGCTCATGCAGCTCAATAACAAAGAAACAAACAACCCAATCCAAAATTGGGCAGAAGACCTAAATAGACATTTCTCCAAGGAAGATATACAGACTGCCAACAAATATGAAAGAATGCTCAACATCATTAATCATTAGAGAAATGCAAATCAAAACTACAATGAGATATCATCTCACACTGGTCAGAATGGCCATCATCAAAAATTCTGGAAACAATAAATGCTGGAGAGGGTGAGGAGAGAAGGGAACGCTCTTGCACTGCTGGTGGGAATGTAAATTGATACAGCCACTATGGAGAACAGTATGGAGGTTCCTTAAAAAACTACAAATAGAACTACCATTTGGGGGAGCCAGCAATCCCACTACTGGGCATATACCCTGAGAAATCCATAATTCAAAAAGAGTCATGTACCAAAATGTTCATTGCAGATCTATTTACAATAGCCAGGAGGTGGAAGCAACCTAAGTGTCCATCATCTGATGAATGGATAAAGAAGATGTGGCACATATATACAATGGAATATTACTCAGCCATAAAAAGAAACGAAATTGAGTTATTTGTAGTGAGGTGGATAGACCTAGAGTCTGTCATACAGAGTGAAGTAAGTCAGAAAGAGAAAAACAAATACCGTATGCTAACACATATATATGGAATCTAAGAAAAGAAAAAAAGGTCATGAAGAGCCTAGGGACAAGACAGGAATAAAGACACAGACCTACTAGAGAATGGACTTGACGATATGGGGAGGGGGAAGGGTAAGCTGTGACAAAGTGAGAGAGTGGCATGGACATATATACACTACCAAACGTAAGGTAGATAGCTAGTGGGAAGCAGCCACATAGCACAGGGAGATCAGCTCAGCGCTTTGTGACTACCTAGAGGGGCGGGATAGGGAGGGTGGGAGGGAGGGAGATGCAAGAGGGAAGAGATATGGGAACATATGTATATGTATAACTGATTCACTTTGTTATAAAGCAGAAACTATCACACTATTGTAAAGCAGTTATACTCCAATAAATATGTTAAAAATAATAATATAGGTTCCGTTGATCAAAGTGTTAACCATTTTTTCCCGGAGTTTTAACTCAATACCTCACCGTAATTTGAAGATTTTTTTCTCTCTATTTTCCCTAAATGCTTAATATTAGTGTTTGAATCAGGGATTAGCAAACTGAGTCCCTCAAGATACACCAGTTTTGCAAATAAAATTCTGTTGGAATGCGTGTTCCTTTGTTCAGTATTGTCTATAGCTTCTTTGGCACCACAATGACAGAACTGCAACAGAAGCCTTATGGCCCCTAAACTGAAAATATTTACTTTGCTGGCATAAAAAGAAACGAAATTGAGTTATCTGTAGTGAGGTGGATGGACCTAGAGTCTGTCATACAGAGTGAAGTAAGTCAGAAAGAGAAAAACAAATATCGTACGCTAACGCATATACATGGAATCTAAAAAAAAAGAAAAAATCGCTCTGATGAACCTAGGGACAGGACAGGAATAAAGACACAGACGTAGAGAATGGACTTGAAGGGCGGGGTGGGGGGAGAGGGAAGCTGGGGTGAAGTGAGAGAGTGGCATGGACATATATACACTACCAAATGTAAAATAGATAGCTAGAGGGAAGCAGCTGCATAGCACAGGGAGATCAGCATGGTGCTTTGTGACCACCTAGAGGGGTGGGATACGGAGGGTGGGAGGGAGACGCAAGAGGGAGGGGAGATGGGGATATATGTATACATATAGCTGATTCACTTTGTTATACAGCAGAAACTAACACAGCATTGTAAAGCAATTATACTCCAATAAAGATGTAAGAAAAAAAAATCTGTGATAACCTATATGAGAAAAGAATCTTAAAAAGAATGAATATATGTATATGTATAACTGAATCACTCTGCTGTACTCCTGAAACTAACACAACATTGTAGATCAACTATACTCAAATAAAAATAAAAATTAAAAACAAAAAAAGAAAAAGTTTTTAGACTCCTAGTTTAAATACTACCAAGTTGGTGGTGCTCATTCTAACTTCTGAGAGATTTAGGGAATTTTTCATTCTCAGTGTGGTTCTCTTTTTCTACTTGCTGGTGGAAGAATCTGATTTTAAAGGCACGGTCAATAGGATCACTAACTATTATTTCAATGAAATTGAGAATTTCCTCCATGGAAACCCTCCACAAAGACTCACTTTAGAATTGGCTTACAGAGAACACAGTTAAGGTTTTTCATAACTTTACTTCCTTCATCTTGAAACATCTGCAGCGTTTTGTAAAGTTTTTGTTGAACAAGAAGTAGTGGGAGTACCTTCCGTGAACCTATCTTTAGTCATGGACTGCAGACAACAAAACTACTTCTTTCTATTTGAGCAAATTCTGCTTCCATAAGAAAGTCGGATTTCTTTCTCATTTAGCTACAAGCCACTGATTTTCTTGTTCTAGGGAAGGAAAAATGAGAAAGATTAAGTCAAAACACCCTGTCTTATACATAGTTTGGTGCTAGATCTTTTGAGCTACAAAAATCTTAGGGAGAAACTTAGAAGAAAAAATAGGGGGAAAAAGAGCAAGAGAATGGAGTATAAAAATCACAGAAGAGAGTGAAGCTGTTAATCATTTTTATTGTTCTTACTTGGGTTCTTCTTAAGAGTCATATTTAATGATTATTTAAGCAAAGTGAATTATTTTCAATGTTTAAAACAGAAGGAGCGCTTCCCTGGTGGCACAGTGGTTAAGAATCCACCTGCCAATCGAGGGGACATGGGTTCGAGCCCTGGTCTGGGAAGATGCCGCGAAGCAACTAAGCCCATGTGCCACAGCTACTGAGCCTGCACTCTAGAGCCCGCGAGCCACAACTACTGAGCCCATGTGCCACAACTACTGAAGCCTGCGCTCCTAGAGCCCGTGCTCCACAACAAGAGAAGCCACCGCAATGAGAAGCCCGCTCACTGCAACTAGAGAAAGCCCACACACAGCAACAAAGACCCAACACAGCCAAAAAAAATAAAAAATAATAATAATAAAAAAATAAACCAGAAGGAAATGTAGATACTGGCTACTGTTATGGAACATCTGAAATTGCCCAAAGGGTGATTAAAATGCATCTGAAGAAGGACCCAGGAGAAGTAGCAATAATGTTGGTATTTGACACTCAGACACACAAAAATAAATGGCTTGAGAATGAGGATGAAGCCAGAAAATGAAAATAGCAAGTTAAAACATGAAGGATAAGGAATGAGGAAGCTTAGAGAAACTAAACTTTTTCTTTTGCTTTGTCTGAATTTATGTGTAGTTTTATACATTGCTCTGAAAGAAAAACAAATTGGAAAACATCTCCATGCAAACCTGTGTTCTGATGCCTTTCCAATTCAAACAAGCTGGGTGCTAATGGCTCATTATAGCATGCAAGAGGCATGTATGTTCTCATAATTCACAGGCAGTTACTCTGTACTTGTCTATAGATGGTGAACTTCCATCACGTTTAATTGCCAATTTTGTCAACCCCGGGTGGTTACATTCCCAGATGTTGACTAACTGTAAGGGCTGACTGTCTTCCAGATGTGTTAGGTTTTCACACATCTCTGTCAACTCCAAAAGAGTATGCGAGTGCTTTTCTGAATCTTTGACCACTGATGGATCCCTCCCAGATGTCTTCTTGGCAAAAGTGCCTCCTTTTCTGGAGAAATCAAGTTGAGAAGTGGCTTCTATAAACATTAAAATACATTAACCACAATCCACCCCCCAATGTCACCAATTGGTTTTAGAAAAGTGAAAAACAGATTAAAATTAGCAATGGGTAATATCTGGCCCCACCATTTTGGTATCTCATATAAATGAAGACTTGGTGATGTCATAAACTAAAAAATTATCAGACCTCAGACTTAAATCCAAATGAAGTAATATCATCATCAGAAATAGGCACAGCAAATCAAATAAAATGTTTCCCAAAACTGTGGAAGTAATTAACATCATGAAATGTTGGTTGTATTTTGTTTAATAATCGCTTTTTATTTCTATTTGCCTTTGAATTTTTTGATTTTGGGTAAAAGTGCCAAGTACCTTAATAGATGAGGCTTGCAAGGTCCCAAACCAGACAAAACGCTTGGACAAGTTTCAGTAAAGCATCCAAGCTTCTGAGTATTTATTAAAACTTGCTTGGAACTCTGGGCTTTTGCAAAACTCTGGGCTTTTGCTAATGTCCCACCAAGACAATAAATAAATAAATAATAATCTATTTATTCAGCAAAACTTGGAATAATCCCAAAGCAGGCTTTCAAGAGTTTTTCTTTTCCAAAACAGGAAGGCATTTGTCTTTTTTTTTTCTCTTCTGTAGAGTCTTCACTTCAACCAATGATGAAAATGAAGACACTAACATGTTATAAGCAATTACAGTTACAGATCATCAATATGGATTCAAGTAATTATACTACAACTAGTTTGCCACTTAACAAATGAACTACATTTACTCTGTGATGCAGAACATCTGGAAGGACAACGAACAGTTCAATCAGTTTTAAGCCTTTCCTAACATTCTGGATATCTGGATGAATTGATCAATTTTTCCATTTTCTTTAAGACATTAAGCATCTTAAAGATGCTTTAAGGAATAGATAATGCCTTACTGTGAACTAATCTCAGAGAGCCATCAAAGAAAGTTTCCTGACTCTGCTATGCTTTTGACCCAAAGCATTTTTCTCACTCTGCTATATACTGAAACACAGAGCAGTCTTCAGAATAATTTATGAGAGAGGGCTAACACCTGTAGATCTCATATAAAAAATGCCAAACTTAATTGAATAAAGCATCAAAAAGCAAGGTTTTGGAGAAAGATGTCCAAGAACAAACGTAATCACCACATTTTTTTTTTTTAAAAAAGGAGAAATCAAAACATAAGCCCACAAATTCTTTGCCAAAACTTCTGCCCACTGATTTACAGAGCTCTTCTGGAATCACTTGACTGGATTCTAGAAGAATAGAGAGAGAGCAAGAAAGAGGAAGAAGGGGAGAGAGGGAGATGCCACAGAGAAAACTATAAAATTGTGGAACCAAATTTTCCCCTAGATTTATAATTTCCACGTTTCAGAAGCTACCACTGTGGAGAGCACAGGCTGGGGAGAAAGTCAGGGTTCCTTGCAGCCATCTCCACTTTTGTCTATTTTATATATGAACACTCCAGGTAAGATTTCACATGGGAAAAAAAAGGGAAGCGGAGGGTCTGCAACTAAAAACATTTTGAAAGTGGTCCTCAGAATATGGTCCCCAGACCAAGAGCATGGCATCGCCCTGGAACTTGTCAGAAATGCAAATTTTCAGGTCCTATCTCAGATCTACGGAATAAGAAACTGTGGAGGCAGGGCCCAGGATTCTGTGTTTTGTTTTGTTTTGTTTTGCGGTACGCGGGCCTCTCACTGTTGTGGCCTCTCCCGTTGCGGAGCAACAGGCTCCGGATGCGCAGGCTCAGCGGCCATGGCTCACGGGCCCAGCCGCTCCGCGGCATGTGGGATCCTCCCGGACCGGGCCACGAACCCGTGTCCCCTGCATCGGCAGGCGGACTCTCAACCACTGCGCCACCAGGGAAGCCCGGATTCTGTGTTTTAACAACCCCTCCAGTCAATAAGGTTTGACAACCACTGCATTATATGACTCCCAAGCACCACTTCCTACAAGAAGGCTTCTGTAACCAAATCCTTTACCCCTTACCGCATCCTCACACCCCACACACGTACCCTACATGCTCACACAGATGCTGGGTTGGGTGTCTGTTTTAGTCTATGTGAGCTGCTATAACAAAAATACCATAGACTGGGTGGCTTAAACAACAAGCATTTATATCTCACAATTCTGCTGATGGAGGAGTCCAAGATCAAGGCACTGACAGATAGTGTGTCTGGTGAGTCTCCTTCCTGGTCCATAGATACCATTTTCTTCTTGTATCCTCACATGGCAGAAAGAGAGATCTCTGGGGGCACTATATAAGGGCACTAATTCCATTCACCTCATAACCTAATCACCTCCCAAAGTTATCATCTCCAAATACCACCATTTGGGGATTAGGCATCAACATATGAATTTAACAAGGACACAACCATTCAGTCCATAGCAGTGCCATTCTGGATTTACATCAACCAGAGCATGCATCCCATTTTTTGTGTTATTATTCCTTTATGTGTCTCACAACCATATAAACTCATCCAGAACACTGAACACAGGGCACACTTTTTCCCATTTCTGGCACTTAGCATAGTGACTAGCACAAATAGGTGCTCAACTATACATTTATTAAATGAATAATGGATACATTGATATCTGTGTATTTGGTTTATTTGTTTATATTATACCTTCTTCAAATAAAC
The DNA here is from genome assembly GCF_003676395.1 of Aethalodelphis obliquidens. Lineage (NCBI taxonomy): Eukaryota > Metazoa > Chordata > Mammalia > Artiodactyla > Delphinidae > Aethalodelphis > Aethalodelphis obliquidens. The sequence continues at coordinate 7,361,736 of NW_020837965.1, read as the reverse complement.
CATTTGAGGTCTTACATAAGCACACCCACATAAACACAATGTGACCAAAATTAAACCACGTAACCAAGACAAAGACAATCAAGTTCAGAGGGTTTGATCAAACTAGGAGTCATCCTTCTATCTCTATTAATGTTTGTAGCACCCTATGGTCACTGCTCATGACTGTTTAGTTCCCAAGAAATTCTCTGAACCCTCAGGTTCAGTGGGCTATGCTTCTGGCTACTATACCACAGCACACCTGGGGATAGTCATTTCATTAGCAGTAGTAATTTCTAGAAGGAAGGACTGGGGTATGTATTTCTAAAAATGGATATGTGAGAGTCAGTGTTATTAAGGAAATCCTGTAAGTATTTTTCATACTCTTTTCACCATAACCCATAATACATTTTCCTTCTTGTCCCAATACACACATACCTACACACACATGTTTTCAGAAGCCACTCACCCTTACTTCACGTGTTGTCTTCTGGTATTTTCTCTTCTATTTAATTTTACTCTATCTCACTAAAAGTAAAGTGTTTGAGATATAATAAATTTCATGACACATTACTGGATTGCACACTACAGCTTAAAGAGTACTATACTATATAATGTATTGGATGATTTTAATGCAATTAAGTGGGTATAGTTTTTTGTTTTTCTCTATTTGTTTTTAACTAAATCATCATTTTTCAAATTCTCTCTTCTCAAACTTAATCTCCCCTTTATCTTCCAAACGTAGAGAGCACTAGTTAATCCCCCACCACTACCAATTCTGCAGTTGAATTTTCCAGAAATCCCAGTTCTATAGCTTAGTAGCTATGTGACTTTAGACAAGTTATTAGTCCATCCTGAGTGTTGCTTTCCTTAACTGTAAAACAAACGTCCTAATATCCCTCTTGTAGGATTGTGATGAGGATTAGAGAAAATGCACTAAAAGCACCTTGCCATAGGTATTTGATCAATAGTAACTTCTATTATCATCCCAGAGCCCTGAGAAAACCAACAATTAATATTTTTAAGGCATTCTCAGATATCGATGTAAAAAGGGGCATCAAAATTCTATGTTACAGATAAAACGGTGCAGAAACAAAAGTTCCTACCCAAACTATTATTCTATCCCTTAGGAACAATCCCTACTGCCCAAAACAAGTCACATCTATTGGGAGGTGGCAAGGTTTCTTTTGTGAGGAATAGAATTTGGATCCTCTAAGCCTTTCCATCTAGCACCTTGCACCACCAATAAATATACCACCTCTTCTCTCCCAAGAGATTCTTTGGAAGTTAAAGACTCATGTGCTGCCTAATCATTTGCTACAGCTACTGGGGCAAAATTCCATTTCCTTATTGGGCTTATCAAACCTGGTGCCTGAAGATTACTATTACATTTCATTTGCAGAAATATAGCTCTGGAAAAGAAAAACATTAATAAAAATGTTGAGGTTTTATCTGCTCATGCGATCCTGAGATATTGGATATTTAATAACTGAGCTGAATTTAAAATGCCCTCTGTTAAAGCAGATAAAAATAAACAAATTGCAGGGCTTCCCTGGTGGCGCAGTGGTTGCGGGTCCGCCTGCCAATGCAGGGGACACGGGTTCGTGCCCCGGTCCGGGAAGATCCCACATGCCGCAGAGCGGCTGCGCCCGTGAGCCATGGCCGCTGAGCCTGAGCGTCCGGAGCCTGTTGCTCCACAACGGGAGAAGCCACAACAGAGAGAGGCCTGTGTACCGCAAAAAAAAATTTTTTTTAATTAAAAAATTGCAATCCAGGCATGCCCTTTACTTAAAAACTCAGGACCTACAATATCCCTAACCATCAGATGCCTACCACCACTCCAGTTCCAGATGCTAAATATCCCATCCATCCCAACTTCCCCAGAGCATTGGAGCCCCTTGGAGAATACTGAATTAGACAAAATGTGTGCTCAAAAGTTGGAGGAATGGAAAACACTGAAAGGAAAGAATAGTTTAGAGCAACCCATTGCCGGAGCTACAGCCTTAGGCAAAAATACACCCAATAACCTGGCAAACATATTGCCCAAATAGATTTTCCCCTATATTTCCAAATTATGTTCATCTCCCTTTATCACTCCTCTTGAAATTTCACCATTCAAAGATTTTATTAGTTTAATGAGCAGCATTTATAGATAAAAATGGAGGTTTGTGGAGCCATCAGACAGGCACACACCAGGGCAAATAACTTAAATGAGACAATTTTCCTCGCAATGCCAGGATAAAATCAGAAGATGGATTTAGGGAATTAGAGAGCATTCTGCTTCCAAAGAGAGCTCCTAGAATTAAAACTCCCACAAGATTGAAAGCCTAAAAGTGACCCTTTCTTCCCTACCCCAAAATGCTGGACTTGGGGCATATTGATGGAGTGGTGTCAGTCTGAACACACTGGTTCTCTTGAGCTAGGGTGATGGGAGAAAGAGTCAGCCAGTGGAAATCAGTTTTCATGCAAACCGAGAACCTCCCAAACCAAAACCAAGACAAAGCTGAGTTCTCAGTACAGTTCAGGTTTTTGGAGACCTTCCTCCTCTCTGCCTGTATCCCTTCCTGGCATCCTGATAATAATTAGAATAACAAAAATAATAAACAACATTAATTGAGCATATTCTATGTGCAAGACTCTCCTGAAGTAAGAACTCTGTACGTGGTCCCTTATTTAACCCTCACCACAGCTCTGTGTATAGGAATCTTTATTATCTGTACCTTACAGATGAGGAAACTGAGGTTTTGAAAGGTTAAATAACTAGACCATTGTTACACTGGAGGCTTAATCTAGAATCATTGAGCTATACTACTCCCATTCTACATTCCCTGTGGAGGGATCTGGACCAGATAGTGTGGCGGAGAGATCTAGGAGAGGGTCAACTCTCAGAACATTTGGGTACTACTGTAGGTTGAATAATGGCCTTCTAAAGAGAATGGACTCTGCAGATGTGATTAAATTAAGAATCTTGAGATGGGGAAACTATCTCATATCATCAAGTTGGGCTCAGTGTAATCACAAGGGTCCTCGTAAGAGGAAGGCAGGAGGGTCGGAGACAGAGACAGAGATTGGAAGATGCTACACTGTTGGCTTTGAAGACAGAGGAAAGGAGCCATGAGTCAAGGAAAGCAAACAGCCTCTAGAAACTAGAAAAGGCAAGGCAACAGACTCTCCTCTAGAGCCTCCAGAAGGAGCTCAGCTCTGCTGATACCTTAATTTGGGGACTTCTGACATCCAGAACTATGATAATACATGTGTTGTTTTAAACCGCGAAGTTTGCGGTAATTGGTTACAAAAGCAACAGGAAACTAATACAGAAATGCAGGGTCTCTTTTTTCCATGCAAATAACATGCATGTTTGTTTCTCTTCCAGTCCCTGGAGGAAACCTCGCAAAGCAGTGTACCTCAGATTCTAGGTGAGGTGCACTATGCCTGGCTCACGTGGCAATTGCATCTTTGCATCCTCTACCACACTTAGCATGGGTTTGGCACCCAGAAGTCTTTCCCAATTTGCTGAGGCCTTTAATCCCTTGGAGCGCCAAGCTTTCACAGCAATTATTTATTCACATCTACGTAGTGTCAAGGCATTGTAATTTTTCTTATTTTACGGCCCCCCTCTTCCACTAACCCAGTCTCCTCAAGAGGAGATATCATATCTATTCCTCACTTCTGTCTCTCCAGCACCCAGCACATCACCTACCACCGTGGTGGTATCTAAGCACAGAGAAAACAGGATGTGGAGGGAGAAAACGAGCACAGGAAGATGGCCCAAAGCCAATAAACATTGAATGGATAAACTGGGGCCAAGTGTGTGCTTCGCTCTCATATAATCTGCCCTGAGAAATACACCTGTCTATACCCCAATGTGGGAAGTGTTTGCTGCTCTCCCCCCACAATCCTCAGATTTACATCTTCTAAGTCTCACTGTGACCCTTTCTGTACAACAAACTAAGCCCTGAATTATGATATTTATTGTACGAAAGAACAGTAAAGCAAGATTTGTGCTTTCCTTTTGTCTAAGCTTGGAGACTGATTTCTACAGGCTCCAAAATAAATTTGATGCCTGGATTTTAGCCACTGGAGTTAAATCTCCCTCTCCATGGAAAATCTCATGTCATTTCTGCCCAAAGAGAGCCACCTTCTCAAAAGTTCTGTAATTTGTACTATGATCACTGATTTGGTACCAATGACTTGCATTGTTGGGCACCTTTTATTAATGCCTTATCTCTCTAACTAGATACAAAGTAATATTCCTTCATCAGCCAACTGACATCTCTGGAGGCACTTCTGCATGTCAGGTACTGTGACAGACTCTGGGGACATAGTGATTTGAAAAAGTCACAGTGCAGCCTCACGTGGGACTGTCAGAAAACAAGAACCAGGTTTTTTAACTCCTTATACCCTCTCCATCCCTTCCACAGTGCCTAGCACAGAGAAAGTGCATGTGTTCATTGACTGACTTCTTGACCAAAATCGATAATAGGAGGTCTAGTCATAGACATACCACACCTCACACAGTTAGCTAGAACCTCGGGGATTACAGGTCATCCAGCCCAAATCTTTGGTTGTACAGATAATGACACTGAGGCACAGATCAGTGAAGTTACACAACAAATTATACAACCAGGGACAGAATGAACGTTACATCCCTGTTTTCTGGCTCCTAATCCCGTGTACCTTCTAACCAGACCCTGAGGTGACAGCTAAACTAAATTCTAGGGCCAGCTCAGTTCAACTCAGCCTGAACTTGCTACAAATGTCCAGGCTTACTAAGCTGTACACACATCTGATTATACTCCCAAGTCCACACCCATCTCATCCTTCCTCACTGTCATTCTCTCTTGGCCTTACGAAGCCGCAGCTGGTGCTAATGACCTTCAGGGTCACTAGACAGCAATTTATTTCCTTTTTTTTTTCTTAAAAGTAAATGTTAATATCACAAGATCACTGTCTAAAATGCCCCTGGGTGAGTTTCCTCTCTGACTTTATTCTCTCTCATTTTCAACTGCCCTTTTTTCCCCTTTCTCCATGTCAAGTTGTCAGGATGACTTTGATCTCGAAGACATGCTTCTCCTTCCCTGACTCTGACAGAGCTCCCACCTGCCACTGGGAGACAATTCCACAGAAACCCATTAATTCTTTCAAGTCTAAGATCAGTCCCTGTGCTCTGTCCACAGGAGCAAGGAGGGTCCCCAGCTCAAAAGATATATGTAACTCAAAAGAAAAGTGTAAGTGTGCACACATTATCAGTGGGTCCCTAAAACCTAAAGCAGTTTATCTTCATTCAACCCAAAGATCACAGTTTCCCAGACTTTATTCTGAGAAAACCTCTGGAAACAAACTTTTGTATCAAACTAAAAACATACAGCAAATAGGGATCTATGAGTTATTCAAAACAGTAGCTGCACACTTGAGCTGTGGCCCAATTACTCCCAGTTGATAAGAACTGCATTTCAAACAAAAAGATAATTTCGGCTTAGGGAAGCCCTTTGGTTACAGGAAAATAAAACAACTCACAGGGAAATTTCTCTTTTCACCTTCCATTTTCATAAACATTATAGATAATTCTGGGTAATAAAAACGTGAAGTTTGGGGGCTTCCCTGGTGGCGCAGTGGTTGAGAGTCCGCCTGCCAATGCAGGGGACACGAGTTCATGCCACGGTCCGGGAAGACCCCACATGCCGCGGAGCGGCTGGGCCCTTGAGCCACGGCCACTGAGCCTGCGCATCCGGAGCCTGCGCGTCTGGAGCCTGTGCTCTGCAACGGAAGAGGCCACAACAGTGAGAGGCCCGCGTACCGCAAAAAAAAAAAAAAAAAAAAAGACGTGAAGTTTAACCAATAGCAAACAAACATTTTGGCAGGAAACTGAAAATGGTTTATTGGAGAGAAACAAACAAAAGGGCACTATCCATTCGACAGCCAAACCGGTGCCAATTTTCCTTTGTACCTTTGTTTTTACCTCTCCTCCACCCCAACACATCTGTTCCAAAGGACACATGAGAACAAGAGAGAAAAAAAAGAGAGATGGACAGAGAACTAAAGAACTGGATGACTGCCTTACAAATAAAAAAACCTCTATTTGTAAATTATTTACTTTTGGGGAAAATTCATTTCATTTAAAATGTTAATAGATGGGAAGAGCTCTGAGTTCTATAGAATAAAAGCAACTAAGTTAAAACATCTCTGAAAATAAACAAGAAAGGGGAAACATCCATCACATCCCTGCCCTTTCCATCTTCCAAGAAGTAGCAATCTTAGACCCTTGGAGGGGGAACCATAATTTTTATTTGAAAACCTCTCAGAGCGGTCCTTTTGTATTCCTCTTTCTTTCTTCACAGATCACAGCAGCAATTTTCTTTTATCTCAGCTATTTATAGTTTTCTTTTCTCAAAACCTTGGCCAGAAAGAAACTGGGCAAAAAGCATTTCTTTCAAAAGCCACGTCATATTGTAGCACTCTTTAAAACTATTAACTACGATCAAAAACACACAAAAAATACATATAGCCCCCAAAATTGTTCAACTCATTTTTTGCCACTTGCTCTATTCTACCCAAAGACATGAAAGCCAAATAAACATTCTCCTCCTGCCTCCTGGCTGGAGATGTGGGAAGAAGCCCCATTCAAACACTATCTATCCTATTCAGAAATGAAAATGCAGCAGCAACGGAAGACACTTGGTATAATGGGATTGGCACAAATTTCAGTCCTGTTTCCTGGCACAAATCTCAGTCCCGTTTCCTATGTCTCAGACGTATCACAGAAGCCTCAACCATCTCTGGAGAGATTGGGGTGTGTAGAGTCAAGATTTAGAGACCTGTCAGCCACCAACAACCCCCTGGCATATAGTCATTTCTTTTGTGCCCATAGAAGAGTGGTTAAAAGCACGATTTGTAGTCAGACATAATATGACGCCCAATTCTGGCTCTACCTCTTGATAATTTTGTGACCTTGGGAAAAATACTTGGCTGCTCTCAGCCTCAGGTGCCTTATTGATAAAACAGGGATAATTTAAACCTTAGTAAATAGATAAGGCTTGACACATTGTGACCACTTGAAGCACAGACAGTGCTTATTCCCTGCAATACTGCCTCATTCCAGGCTTGTACACAAGAAGATGACACTTCACAAGTTACTCTTAAGTGGGACCATGTGATTAAGTTCTGGACAGTGTGATGTGGGCAGAGGTAATTTAAGTCACATCCAGACATAGCCATAAAAGTTCTCCCTTTCTCCAGATCTCTTCGTGGCAATCCTTGAAGTCAGATATAGGCCTGAGCCCCTGTCAGCTTAGATACCTGAGGAACAGAGCTCCAACCTGCACTGGATACAGAGCATGGGAGAAATCAAGCTTTTTGTGTTACGTTATTGAGATTCAGAGGTTAATCTGTTACTGCAGCGTAATCAAGCCTATCCTGACTAACACTTGCTGAGTCACTTCTGCTCCTCCAAAAAGCAGATGCCAAGACAGTTAGAAGTGCAAGACACTTATTGGAGGAACACCTTGTGATAGATAAAGAGGAGAGGGAGCAGAAGTAAGCAGGGTGAGCCTTCAGACTACGATGCCGGCCAGATCTAACACCCACAGAAGAGGGAAGGAAGGAGGGAAGGAAGGGAGGGAGGGAGGAGGGAAGGGAGGGAGGGAGGAGGGAAGAAAGGGAGGAGGGAAGGAAGGAAGGAAGGGAGGGAGGGAGGAGGGAGGCAGGAAGGCAGGAAGGAAGGAAGGAAGGGAGGGAGGAGGGAGGCAGGAAGGAAGGAAGAAAGGGAGGGAGGGAGGGAGGAGGGAAGGAAGGAAGGAAGTTAATGTTGAGAGGAACTAATCCTTAACATAGTGGGCTACTTCATTCAGACTGAGGTTACCCCCCTTACATACCTAAAGTCATAATTTCAGGGCTGGACAGTGAGAGAAGTTTGTATGCTCCAGATTGCCTCAGATTACTTTAAAAAGAAAGTGCAATGACAGTTTCCATCTCTTCATTCTGAGAAGCTCTGCGCAGCTCTCTTGAGGTTTTAGATTTGCTGCATTAGGTTCAGGAAGATGGCATAAAATCAGAGACAAGACGAGGGAAGATGAAGAAACAGGATAAAATGGCAGAACACAGACTAGGAGAGTAAGGAAGGCTACAGGGTACTCCAAGGGCTTAGAGTCCTGATCAGATGTGCAGGGGGTATTTGGCAGGTGCTTAGATGCCCTGTAACATGTGACTTTTTTGAAAGACTTCAGTCCAAACCTCCAACCCAGAATAGCTGTGTGACCTTAGACAATTCACTTAACCTCTCTAGCACTAAGGAGTACATTCCATGAAGCTCAGGATCATGTCTGCCTTGTTTGTACTCTGCCCCAGTGCTCAGCATGGTTCTGGGAGCACGACTGACACTTAAGTTATGTCACAGTGAAGGTCTCAGAGCTCGAGTCAGACTGTCTGGATTTGAACCCTGGCTCTGACATTGACTAACTATGTGGTCTGAGGCAAGGTTACTTAAACTTTTTCTGCTGGCTTCTCCATCTTGAAGTGGTTACATAAATGGTAATTATTTCATAGGGCTGTTATGAAGATGGAGATGAAATAATTCAGCTAAGCACTTAGAACAGCGTCTGGCACATAGCATATACCCAATAAATGTTTGCTATTATTATAAGTACTGTTTGTTGAATGGGTGAATCTATCTGACCTTCAGTTTTCTTACCCTATAGAAGAAGAATAAACAGCTACCTTGTACATTTGTTCTGAGGATTCAGTGAGATAATGTAGGTAAAACACCTTAGTTCATTGCCTGGCACAAAGTTGGTCTCAAAAAGTAATAATTATTCCCCATTCTCCCAAAATTTAACCAAGCATCACTCTGTATGGAACTATTCCCATCAAGGTTCTTGTTCAAGGCTGCCATAGGCCTTCCTAGGCTTGTACACAAGATGTTCCTCCAAATATCCTCTGGATATTCCTGAAATGCATTTCTGGGTCTCTGTAGTGAAGTCATTGGGAAGACCTAAGCCCCGAGCCAGGATGCTCTTGAGCTCAGGATCAGAGTCCCGTCCCCTTCACTATATCTACCAGCTACCCTGAGGTCTACACAGCCATCAGAACTTCCCTCTATCGCTCTCCCCTCACATAGGGGCTGCTGGCTGTCACTAGCTCTTTTTCCCAAAGGATAAAAAAAAAGGTCTCAGCAAACACATCTTTCTCCCTGGCTGAGGCCCTTCAATTGTTCTTTTCAGCTTCCACCTTTATAGATGCCCCAATCAAGCTGCCTTCTGTAATGCATTCTCCATCGGGTTTCTGCTTACAGCTGAAGAATTTTGTGATGCAGCTTCTAGGAAGATTATGCAAACTAATACTGCATTCTCTCTCTATTCTAAATCTTAATACAGGGACATGTTTCTAGAAGTTTAGAAGTCCCAAAGTCAATGGAGATCACAGCAATCAAAAGTACAGTCGTCTGTTTTCCATTGCAGAGGATGCAAACCCTTGCCAATGCAGTGCTTCCATTATAGATGAGTTCAATGCTTCAGTGAATGCTAGAGGGAAAGAACAAGGATTAGACAAGATGTGTCGCAAATCACTGGCACCAAGGGTGACAGAGCATCGGGACCATCAACCCTGCCTCTCTGGAAGGAAACCCCTTCCTCTCTTCTTATGGAAACCATGTTATACAAAAAAAAAAAAAAAAATCAGGACACACCATCTTACAGGTACAAATGCATTTCACAGGACAATGGGCCAGAATATGTGGAATCTGAGTTGGATATTGATTAACCAGGCACGCAAAAAGCAGCCCCATTTCAGGGCCTGTCTGGTAGAAAAGAACACAATGAGAACCAGGCAGTGGGTCTGAGAGACATGTAATAGCTGCTGCTTCTTACCTTTCATCCTTTTATTGATCAGTTACTTGATGGATTTTCCCAGATATACGTCTTCAAAGAGGAATTTGAAGGATAACAGGCAGTGATTTCTCTCCTCTGAGTCTAATGAGGAGATGAACAAATAAAAAGAAAGATAAAATTTTAAATGATCAGGAAAGCAAGACTTGTAAATGGGCATGGCCTGTTTATACACATAGGGGTGGGGGGACTAGGGGTGTGTCATTTGCTCTCCCTGACAGAACACCCTCCAAAGAGGCCCGTCTTTGCTATCATTAAATCCAGTGGGTGTTATCAGTCCTCATTTTACTTGTCTTCCCAGCAGCTTCAAAAAGGCTGCAATCTAAAATGGTACTTTTTCTTCTTCACTATGCCAAAATGATTTTGTCCTTTTTCATGACTTTAAACACCATACGCCAATGAAAACCGGAAGTTACAGCCCAGTCCAGACTTCTCCCCTAAGCCCAGACTTATCTATCCCTTCACCTGGTGTCTCAAAGAAGGGCTGCTCCTGTTCAGTATATCCTACACTAAACTCATGATCTTCATATGTTGCTTCCTACCACTCATTTCATTCTCCTTCTGCCTTCCATCCAGCTGCATGAAGCCACAAAACTTCCCTTGTCACTATGTAGATATGTACACCTATGTATGTGTGTGATATTGCGATTTATAATGAGAACATATATTTGGTCTTCCTTCCCATTTCTGGCACAGAGCTCCTAAAACCCTTGGAACTGCCTAAGTGTTGAGAGTGATAAAGGTGTCTTTTGTTACGTTCATGAGGTGACTTTTGGAAAGCACCTAAGGAAGAGGGCTAGTTGCTTGTGGAGACAACCAGGTAATTAGAAGGTTGAAACTTTTAGTCCCCTACCCCTCCCCCAACCTCCAGGAAGGGGTGGGAGGCTGGAGATATTGAATCAATCACCAACTGCCAGTGATTTAATCAACCATGCCTTTGTAATGAACCCTCCATAAAAACCCAAAAGGTCAGGGTTATTTCGGAGCACTTCCAGGTTGGTGAACACATGGAAATTCAGGGAGAATGATGCTCTGGGAGAGGGCATGGAAGCTCTGTGCCCTTCCCCTTACCTTGCCCTAAGCATCTCTTCCATCTGGCTGTTCCTAAGTTATATCCTTTTATAATAAACTGGAAAAATCTAGTGGGCAAAATGTTTCTCTGAGTCTTGTGCGCTGCTCTAGCAAATTAACTGAACCCAAGGAGGGAGCTGTGGGAACATCTGATTTATAGCCATTCCATCAGAAGAACAGGTAACAACCTGGACTTGTGATTGGCACCTGAAGTGGGCAGTCTTGTTGGACTGAGCCCTTAACCTGTGGAATCTGATGTTATCCCTGGGTAGAGAGTGTGAGAATTGAGTTGAATTATAGGACACCCAGTTGGCGTCAGAGAATTGCTTGGTGGTGTGGGAAACCACAAAAGACACACACACACACACACACACACACAGGAACTGGAACCAGAATCTTAGCATGTACATCTTGGTTTAATTTATATCCATTTCCCCTATTCCACTCACAAATGCATGGACTATGGGCTTTATATTAAGAGACTTGTGGGACTTCTCTGGTGGTGCAGTGGTTAAGAATCCACCTGCCAATGCAGGGGACACGGGTTCATCCCCTGGTCTGGGAAGATCCCACATGCCACGGAGCAACTAAGCCCGTGCACCACAACTACTGACCCTGTGCTCTAGAGCCCGCATGCCACAACTATTGAGCCTGCATGCTGCACCTACTGAAGCCCGCACACCTAGAGCCCGTGCTCCGCAACAAGAGAATCCACTGCAATGAGAAGCCCGTGCACCACAACGAAGAGTAGCCCCTGCTCGCCGCAACTCGCCCCCATGCGCAGCAACAAAGACCCAACGCAGCCAAAAAACAAAAATAATATATTTTTAAAAAAAGAGACTTGTTGATGTAGCACAGTGCCAGATACATAGTAGTTCTCAATCAATAGTCAAGGAATAACATAAGCAAATGAAATAATATATGCAAAACATGTGGCACATGTGTGCCACTATCAAACAGTTCTCTTCTTCCTCTGGGCTCAGTGATCCACACTACAGGAAAAAAGCAGAAGCACGGGTGATATAAAACAATAAAAATCCCACAAATATTTATATCTGGTGCTGGAATATTCTTACTGAGAGAATTCCCTTCAAAGACAGCAATGAAGCAACACCATGACCATCTGCCTTTAGACTCCAAGTCTTGCTCCCCATATGTCCTGGGAAAAGACAGTTCTTTGCTTCCAAATCTAAGAAAATACAAGCAATGTCTCTGCCCTGGTTCTGATACAAATCCTTTTCTATCCTCCAGGTTTTCCATTGTTCTCTGATCTGTGTTGCCATCTACATAGGAGCCTTCAGAGTTCACAGACGCTTTGCAGAGAATACAATTACTGTATGTGATTGCTCACAAGCTAGACTTTGCATAGAGCCACTATGCAACCAAAAAAGGGTAACAGTATGTGAAAAATCTATGTAGTTAATATCTCCCTCACTGGTGAGAAATCATGTCTTCTGTGCCCTTTGCGTGTTGCCCAAGCAGAGGCCCTAACCCAACCCCACAGTAGTTTAACTGTTTCATTCGCACTTGTCTGTATGCTGTAGCAACCTCTCAATAAACCTGGGAAAGATTCTTCCCCTGGCTACACTGCTATTACTCTTACCTGATTGTGACACAGACCATGAACTGGATTTTTCCTCAAGAGAGGAAGAAAATTCTTGGTTTGACTCAAGACTCTCCTTTTGCTTCAAAAGCAAAGTAAAGAATGAAAACAGAAACTAAAGATAACTTTTTCTATTCCCAATTCCCTTAAGCCCAGGCACCTGATACCCAAGTATGGTTCAGAGTTCATCCCACCCACAGACCTCCCATGCTCAGAGCTTTGCTGTGCTTTTGATGATTACTGACTGCAAAATAAATCTGGGGGAAGTGTGGTTCTTGTCCTTGGGGTGGTCTCACTGCCCCTTTATATGCACTGCCTTTCTCCTTCTATTGTGTGAAGCCACTGACCAGTATAAGCATTATTCACGCCTGCAACCCCCAGCCCCTGCAGTAGGCCATCAAATATTATTTCAGGTGGTCTGAGAGTCATGCAGGAGCTCCTACATGTCGTCAATGACACAGAAGAAACAGATGCTGAAACTACAAATGCCTGTTATTCACTAAACCAGGGATCTGGCCTCAAAAACTCACAGATGTTGTCACCCTCAGACAACGTTTTTCTCCCATTTTTTTAGGCAAAGCAGATCTCTACTTTAACTCTACACATTCTTGCCTTCTACTTCTTTCCTTTATCTGTGGATGAAATATAATTCTTTGGTAAATTTAAGTTCATATTTAATGAGGATTCATAAATTCATACTTAAAGAGAATTAATGCTTTGTGGAAAGGAGTGCAGGTGAACAGAAGCCTGGATTTGGATCCCAACATTTAAATTCCAGGACTGGTCTGACAATAACTTGCTAGGCTAACTGGGTAAATCTCTCAACAAGTGTGAGTTTAATTAATCTCACCTTACAACATGGAAATAAGACTTTCCCCTCCCCACCTCCCATGTATATTGTGAGGATCAAATGGAAAACAGCAATAAAATTACACTGGAATAAAGGCAGTATGTAAATCCAAGGTTATATGCCTCACTCATCACGATCATGATCATCATCGTCATCGTCATTATCTTTACTCCATTTATTGCCTTAAAAATAAATGGAGTACTGCTGCCCCCTAATGGCAGAGCTGAATGAACTTGAAGTTTTCTTAAAGTTGCACAGTCCGGTTTTGCATTGCTTCAATTTGTATTCGCCCAGACTAAAGTCAGAAAATGTGCAGGCTCAAAAAAAAAAAAGAAAAAAAAATTAAACAGAAACGATTGCACTTGTTATACTTGGCAAATGGAATTCAGCCCCAACCTTGAATAAATGGGGCAGAAATGAGCCCAAGGTCTAGATTAAAGGGAAGGACCACCAGGTGGTCTTATTCATTTTTTATTAGTCCAAATGTGTTTTGCATGTAACAAACCATGCTCCTATTAACTGCCAGACATAAAATGAAAATATTTAGGGCAAGCTGTGGACTGACTGTCAGAATAGGCAGGAACATGGTGCTTTAAAACTCCTGAGACAGAAAACTGGGTCTGTCAGTGTAAGAAGTTGTTAGCAGCAAATGGTTGCAGCAATTGAGTGGATGGCCTGGCAGAACATCTTTCTGAGGAGTTCCAGACTCTACTGTCACTCCCAAAAGGGCAAGAACTTCTCCTCCCAGACTTTATGAAGAGACAAATGTTCTGACTCCTCTTTGGTCCCTTCTCAAAACATTCTAGTTAGATGTTCCATAGGGCAATAAAAGCTAATAACCAGACAATTGCACTTTTCATTTCCATGGTAACTTCCCTATGGAGGTATTCCAAAGTTCTTAGAAAAACAGGGAGTGCTGATTGAGCTACATCCAGGAAATGAGGCGATGGCTTTATTTCAGGCCCAAAAGCAGAAAACTGTATCTGTCTGCAGAAAGTCAATGGAGCTCCAAGTGCAAGGAAAATGTGCCTCACATTTGGACAGAAATAAGTCTTGTCAAGACAGACAAGGGAGACTGCTTAGCTCAGACTTTGCTCCACAAGTGAGGGAAGCCCAACCCAGCACAGTAAGAGAATCCCTCTATCACAGTGTAACTTGGGATTTATGAAGATGGCAGAAGTTTTTGGAGAATGACTAGATTTATTACCCTTTGAAACAAGAAGTAGGTATTTTTTATTATACATTAGACTAAGAATAAATTTTCAATACAATAGAAAGACTTAGTGGAAAATGAAAACCACACTAAAAGAAGAGACAGAAATATAAATTGTTAAATTGGAGGAATCAATAAGCAAGAAATATATTTTCCAGCTCTGTCAATGATTCAAAAGCAGCAGCTTCACCTTTTTCCAACATTCAGGCATAATTCTGATCTGTACAACCAACTGGTCAACAGCTCAGACAAGTCATCTTGGCTAGTCAGGAAGGTATTATTTTTCAGTTGAGTCTGGTAAGATTATCACAAGCATAGGATGAAAATAGAGTATACTGCACGTCTACTGTAAGTTTAGAAAGGTTACCCTGGGAAAGAATCAAAATAAGGGTAAAAATAAGAGTAGAAAAAATAATTAGAATAGAAATTAAAAATAAGATTAGGAACAGGAAAAATAATAAATATGAGAATGAGAATAGAGACATGAAAAACTACATTTCAATTTATGCTATTTGTGTAATGGTACTAAGTTTTATTGTAAGTATAATAACTTGGTAACCACTGAGATATTCTGTGTGTGTTATCTCTGCATCCTAGTATATTTAAGCACTTTTAAAATCTCCTGGAGATCTGTGCTTTTAATTAAATCATAGGAGAGCTTCAAGAAACAAGTTTAAGTTTGCAGTCAATGTCTAAGTGTTTGGGGAAATTTATTTTGTTAAACCCATAAGTTTTTATTTATCATGATCTAATAATATGTGAATATTTAGAATGTCTATTATTTATTGCTTTAAAAATCACTGTTAATTCATAATAGCAATAACTTAGACATTAAATAAACACCAAAGAGATAACAAAAAGGCTTTTCTCTATATGAGTCATTTGGGTATTAAGAATCTTTTTACAGACAGTTATACAAACGCCCTAATATACAGTGGGTTGTGTAAATGTTCAGCTCCTCTTCTCAGTGGGACTGGTAGGAACCTTACTTAGCCCATGTATCTCAGTAAGTGGTCCCCAGTTTTTACCAAGCCTCTTCTGAGAGTCCTTATCATCTCTGGGGAGATGTTACATTCTCATCTCTAGGCCCTTACTATTTTGTAAGGTGGCTACAGTTTTGTATCTATGTTTCTAACTGGGTCAGTGTTTCACCTCCTCTATCCTAATCAACATGTTTTCCTCCATGCTGATTTCATGGGAAGGATATGACAACCCTTGTCTCTTTGGTGTGAATTAGGGTCTATGTTAATGAAGGTCTTCTTGGTTATTTGTCAGAAGTCCTCACTCAAACTGCCTTAAACAAAGTAAATAAAGAAACAGTATTTGCTCATGTGCCCTGCACAGGCAAGGGTGTGGCTGGGATGAGCAGACCAGGCACTCAAGTGCTTCTGGATCTCTTGTCTCTGCTTCTTCCTGAATAAGGCTTTATTTTCTCTTCATGTAAATAGACTTCCTCCTGACTGTGATAAATGCGGCTGCCTGGATCAATGGACTCACATTCTAACAGGTGCTTGACTCAAAGACAAAAGCGTTTTTCTCTTTCAGCTTGAGTCTGAAAGATCCCATGGAAGGGCTAATATCAGCTCGACAATGATCACGTCCAGCCTAAAGAAGGTTGAGCACTATTACTGGCTCCCTTTGGCTCATGTATTGACACCTATCATCTAATGGTTGAGGTCTGCTTCCTAAAGAAACAGAAGAGTGTACCAAATACAGAGTGTGCAGACACAAGGCAGCACCGTGACATTATTAAAGATCCCATCACTGACAGCCGCTGCTAATGGAAATCACGTCTCAATCACTTAAATGCTCAGCACCTCCAGCCTGCGTACGAATATTCTGATGGGAAGCTAATAATAATCCAAATACTATGATTGGGATTGACAAATATACACTAATATGTATAAAATAGATAACTAATAAGAACCTGCTGTATTAAAAAAATATAAAATTCAAATACTATGCTATCTATTTGAGTTCATCTTAATAAGCAAAACAGTCCTCTTAAATGTTATATGACTCATCTAAAAGACTTTTCTTATGTGTGAATAAACAAAGTTCTATTTCTGAGCTTCAATTTATGTAGCCAAGGTAGGCTGAAGGACTAAGAGGTTGGAACAAATTTTTGGAGCTTCTGACACTGCCAAGGCCTAAAGATGAATTGCAATGAATCAGATTAAGTCCTTTAGCCATATCTGTTTCTCCCGTGCCATAATAAAACCTGAAATTACATTGAAATGTAATCATATAAAGATAAAACTTAAGTAGCATTAAGTCTTCAGGCTCCTTTTTGATTGAGACTGAGAGAGAAAATTAAGAGAAAACATAAATATATCTGGATGCAAATTAAAATTCTGAGTGAGTGTTGAGAAGCACCAGTGAAGCAACTGTAAAGTCTTAGTTAACCACTTGATTGGAAGCTAAGTGGATGCCTTGCAGATATTTTTGTATAACAGAGCTGGCAAGCCTTAGTGGAACTAAAACAAAAACTTGTCCTTTTCATAGGAAAATGGTGTGACTGGTCCCCCTCAGTGTACTGGGAGCTTTGATGTGTGCTTCTTGCCCTCTGAATTGTTTTTCCAACAGAAGGAATAAATTCCCACTGAGCCTTCTATATTTTTCTCAATCTCTGCTTTTGATCAAGATCACATGTTTTTAAAAACATGGCTAGGACTTCTAAATGCCTTCATTCTAAGCCTGACTCGGATTCTGGGGGAGAAATACAGTGGTCGCTCAGTGTCTGCAGGGGACTGGCTCCAGGACCCCTTCCGATACCGATATCCGTAGATGCTCAAATCCCTTATTAAAAATAGCATAGTATTTGCAAATAACCCTCACGCATACTCCCATATACAGTCGTCCTTCAGCAGATGTGATCCCGCATTCACAGATTCAACCAACCTCAGATGGTGTAGTACTGTAGTGTTAATGAAAGAAATCCATGTATAATTGGACCCGCACACTTTAAAACTGTGCTGTTCGTGTCAACTGCTTTAAACCATCTCTAGATTACCTGGAGTACCTAATAAAATGTAAATGCAATGTAAAGAGTTGTAAACACAATGTAAATGCTATAGAAGCGGTCACTAGAACATGGCAAATTCAAGTTTTGCTTTTTAAAACATTCTGGAAGGTTTTTTTCTTTTAATGTTTTTACTCCATGATTGGTTGAATCCACAGATACAGAACGCATGGACACGGAGGGCAAACTGTATTACTTGCAAACATTAGCACTTAATTCCACAAGTCCATATGCTTAAAGCTAATATTCAGCCTCACAAAAACCCCAATGCCTACCTACCTTATTCCTATAAATTTCCCCACCTCCCACTGGGAAGCCGTAGGAAAAGGGGCAATAAAAGATGGATTTCCATGAAACTTTATCAAGGGCCACCATTTGGTGTCTAAATCACTTCCCCACCAGGAATTTGCTTCGGGTCCAGGAACAAGGACTCAGACATTTAAAACTCACATGGAGATGATCTTAAAAGGATATTTAAATACAGTTTTCTGAAACCAGGTTGGGGGGTACAAACTCAGAAACCACCTTGTAAATCTCCCATGACCTTAGCCTCTTACATTAGACTCAGGAGCCCATGATGGCATCCGTGTAGGGCAGTGGGCTGTTAATTACAGCAGCAGCAGCAGCAGCAGAATGCAGACCCACCACTACTAAACACTTCTGTTTGAAATCTCTGCCTTGTATCTCCCTACCACTGCTCCTTCCCCCGAATATTTACTGAACATGCTCTCCGCTGTCATTGTTGAGAATACAGCTCATTCTCAACCATGTTGAGAATACAGCGACGACCAAAACCAGATATGATCTCTATCCTCGTGGCATTTACATCCTGGTGGGGAGCACCAGAAAATAAACATCTAAGCCAACAAATTAGATAATCACAGAGAATTTCTATAAAATAAACAAAACTGAGTGAAAAAATTGGAGGTAAAGGGATAAGGTTACTTTATTTTTTAAATTAATTTTTATTGGAGTACAGTTGCTTTACAATGTTGTGTTAGTTTCTTGCTGTACAGTAAAATGAACCAGTCATATGTATACATATATCCACGCTGCTTTAGGGGACTGGGTTACTTTAGATTGGATGGTTATGGAAACCCTCTCTAATGGGTGACATTTTAGCTGAAACCTAAATGATAAGAAAGAGCCAGCATGTAAGGACCTGGAAGAAGAGCTTTGCAGGAAGAGGAAACAAGGGACAAATGCAAAGAGACTGAGAAGGGGAGAGGTTGGGTGGCTGAAGCATACTGGAGGTTGGGGGGGCAGGTGGTGAGTAAGTAGTGGGAGACAGAAAGGTGGGCAGAAGAGAGAACATGTAAAGCCCCAGGGACTACTCCATTACCACCTATATCTTTCCATTATTATACATAGAACGATATACCATAAAAGTACTCTTCTCTCTCTTTGAGTAGATGGTAAGTTCCTTAAGTACACTATATCTTATTCATGATAATAATTATACCTCCCATTTATCGAGGTACACCAGGCACTAAGCTAGCTATTTTGCATACATTATCTCCAATCTTCACAGCAACCCTGCAAGGTAAGTATTATTAGCAGAATTTTAACAGATGAAAAAAAACAGCTAAGTGATTTGCCCAAGGCCAAACATAGCATGGAGCAAAGCAGGGATTTAAATCTATGTCTTGTCCGGCTCTGAAATCTGGCCACTTCTTACTCTCCCACATTGTTCTGACCTCACTGCACTTAATCATTTTGTAGTCCCAGCTCCTAGCACGCTGCCTGGCACATGAGGTAGACTCAGATACTCTATAAACATGTACAGCATTGAATTGGAGTGAACCGAATGTAAGCCCACACAAGAGGAGACTGAACTCATGAGGCCAGACACCTGGGGAGAGAAACAAGACCACATGAGGTGGTGAATGTAGCCGCCCGCCTCAGGATGAATTCAAAACATGGTAGAAACAGGCAGAGAGGAGACTCTACTTAATAAAACTAAATGAAAGCTATGGGGTTTCCAGGGAGCTAACGTATGACACACTGACACAGCTGCATATCGTGTTCTGAAAAAATTAATGGTATTTTAAAGAGAGAGGCTGCTCAGTGTGCTTGCAAAATGGAGATACATAAGAATGCGCTCCAGGGCTTCCCTGGTGGTGCAGTGGTTGGGAGTCCGCCTGCCGAGGCAGGGGACGCGGGTTTGCGCCCCGGTCCGGGAGGATCCCGCATGCCGGAGCGGCTGGGTCCGTGGGCCATGGCTGCTGAGCCTGCGCGTCCGGAGCCTGTGCTCCGCAACGGCAGAGGCCACAACAGTGAGAGGCCCGCGTACCGAAAAAAAAAAAAAAAAAAAAAAGAATGCGCTCCAATGATGAGGAGAAAAGAGCAGTGAGAGAGGAGGATGGCACTGTTGTAATTGCCTGTAATTCCCACCCCCTCCCCCTGCTCCCCTGACTTTAATTAGGACACTTGCAAGACACACACATTTGTAAGAGTGACAGAGCTAATTGAAGAAAACCACGTCTCATCCACAACCAAATCAGGAATAATAATCAAAGCAGCAGAAGCAAAATTGGAAGCCATGGAGCTGTCAAAAGCAGGAGGACCTCAAATACAATGAGGCATGTAATTTAGAAAAAGCGAGAGGGCTACATGGAAGCATTAAAAATGGGACACGAAATAAAACAGATAACTTGACTCAAACTGAAACTTTCACTCCCACAATCTGGTCACAATTAAATCTCGTCAGAATTCTTCTACTCTTTTCAGCCAGTGTTCTGGGGATGGCTGTGTTCTAACTTCACTGCCTCGAATAGTCCAGTCAAGTAAAAGTCCCCCACTCTCTCCCTAAGCTCTTCATTACTTCCCATTGCTCTCCTGTCACCACTGTGGTCAGTTCTGTCCTAAGTGAACATAGAAGACGACAGGCCCTCATCTTTAATTTTTAATATTGCTTACGTTCAGAGGTCATTATTAAGTTATTCCTCGATCCTCTGTTTGCAAACGCACAGTAAAAGAAGAACGAGCAGGTTCAACCGGGGAAGAATTCTCCTACTGACACTGTTTCTTAACTGACTGAACATCTGTTGCTTACCTCCCCAGCATCCATTCTCCCTTTCCTCAGTAGCTCTGTCCCACTCTTAGCCAACACGGTCAAGGCAAGGCTCCATCCCAGGCCTAATCCAGTGCATGAGAGTATTGTTTGCTTGGGGCGGGGGGGAGTAGCACAAGCTGGCCAATCAGAATCTCAACAACTTCCTAGGCCTGTTGGGACAATGATGCTCATCTTTCTCTGCTCTGACTCTTAGAGCTGCTTAAAGAACTTGCAGGGGAGGAAAATTCTCCTGTACCCTCTTAGGTTCTCCAGGTGGGTCTGGGAAATAAACTGACAACAGACAGATTAATAGGAGAAAAGGCTCACAAATATATTAGATGTTAAAAGTTTTATGTGGCACAAGGGGACTTCATGGAAAGAAGAGAAAATCCCCAAAGAAATAGCTGAGCTTGGAGGCTTTTATGCCATTTGGACAAAAGAGGATACATTTAAAGAGAGGTGACAGGACGAAGGAAAGGGTCTTTGAGCTTCTAGGGGCAGCAAATTGTAGGAAGGCAAATACATGGGGAAACTAATAATAGATAAGGGCTAGCAGTAAGGTTTGCTTGTGTAGGCTGTTTCTCAGTACCGCTTTGGAATTCAGCAGAACCCTTCACCCCCCACCCAAGTACAAAAGCCCTAAAGGCCTCTCCATGTCTCCTGCCTTCTGTTTATAGAAAAACTGAAGTTGTGACTTCCCTGCTGGCACAGTGCCTAAGAATCTGCCTGGCAATGCAGAGGACACGGGTTCAAGCCCTGATCCAGGAAGATCCCACATGCTGAGGAGCAGCTAAGCCTGTGCGCCACAACTACTGAGCCTACACTCTAGAGCCCGTGGGCCACAACTACTGAGCCTGAGTGCCACAACTACTGAAGCCCACACACCTAGTGCCCACGCTCTGCAATAAGAGAAGCCACCACAATGAGAAACCTGCACACTGCAGTGAAGAGTAGTGCCCGCTCGCCGCCAACTAGAGAAAGCCCGCGTGCAGCAACAAAGACCCAACATGGCCAAAAATAAATAAATAAATAAATAAATAAATACTTCAAAAAAGAAAAGCTGAAGTCTCCCAGACCTTCCTGAGTCACAAAAGAGCAGGCTCAAACAGCTAATGATTAGGACAATAGAGTCACAAACTCAGTGCCTGATGTACACTTCTGAGTTGCTTTACAGGTACCGTAATTTCCACCAGAGGGAAAAAGCTAACTGCATGATGACCAGACTGAAGCCATGACATAAACTGCTCCATCTTAAGCAGTACTGAATCTATTGCTAGCACAATTCCAAGAACTGGCCTTAAGAGGATGGGATTAACACTATTGCTCATAATAATCTATATCTTTGTGAGCATCAAAATAATTGTAGCTTGTTCTGCCCGTATATGTAAATGGGCGACTACAACGGTCAGCAAAGAGATGCTACAGACCCATGTCAACATCTTCCACTCTGAGAATATGGCGCCCTATGTCAGCATGAAGAAGTTACAGAAGACCAACCTTCACCCATAATCCCATAGAAATAGAAAGATGTTCTGACAGGTGGGGATCTGTAAGCAGCACTTTGCAGGAAATTGCCCTCAGCAAGAAGCCCCCTTTCTTGTCACTTTAGCAAAGCTATATTGTAACTAACTTTTAAACCAGGCACCCGCATGCTCTACTTCTCTCCAGCCCAAGCACGTGTTTCAGATCTTTTAATCACACAATACCCTGCCTAACTTGTTGGTTCTTTCCATAGATGAAAGAAGGAGAAATGATTCACTTTGCTGTACAGCAGAAACTAACACAACATTGTAAATCAACCATAATCCAATAAAAATTCATTAAAAAAAAAAATAAAAATAAGGGATTCTGAAGTATGGACTTTAGCTAATAATAACATATCAATATGTGTTCGTCATTTGTGAAAGATATATCACACTAACATAATATGTTCATAATAGGCACAGGTTCATGGAATTCTATGTGCTATCCTTGTAATAATTCTGTAAATCTAAAAATTTCTAGATTAAAAGTTTATTGAGGAAAAAAAAAGTAGAAATGAAGAATAAGTAATTAACAGATGACCAGATCTCTTTCCTAGCTTCCCCTTCAGTAATCTCGAGAACAAACTGTGTGACCAAACTGTGTGAACAAGATAACATCTAGAGGAAGATCACAAGAAGTCCACGAGCCTGTACACAGTGAGAGATGGTGACGACTCTGACCCCCTATTTTAACTGAGATTACTTCACTTCTTCCCTTTAAAACCTTCATGGCCAAGCAGAATCTCCAGAGGTGGTTTTGGGGGACGTTGAGTCCACCATCTGCCCAGATTGCTGGCATTCTGATTAAAACACCTTTCCTTTCTACCAACATTTGTCTCTCTCGAATATTGATTTTTGAGCAGTGCCTAGCAGCCAGACCTGATTCAGCAACAACCTCATCTCCAGTGATAAGGTCATCATCCTCTTCCTGATATGAGAATTGGGCAGGGGATGGTGGGGACACCTTCATAAAGAGCATTTATGATAAATTTTCAGGCAGATGGGGGGAAAGCAGAGAGTTCATCCTGTGTCTTCTTTTTCTCAATTGCCTTTAGCTCAAAATAATCCTTATGCTAGTGGCATATTTTGCAGTGGTATATACTGATCTACACAATCCTCCCACCACGTGGAGAATGAGAATGAAGTAATTATATCTCAAAAAAAGACAGGGGAGGGGAGACATCTTGTCACATTTTATAAATCCTGAATCAGCTATTCCTGAAGTCTGATCTACTCCTCAACTTTTTAGTTTTTTATATGTGTGTGTGTGTGTCTGTGTGTGTATATATATATATTTATAGTCTAATAAATTTTCCTTTTTTTGCTTAAACCATGTGAATTTTGGTTTTCACTGTTTGCAGACAAGAATTCTAACCAACCATAATTTATTAATGTAACAGTAAACATAGCAATAAAAGAGAAATAAAAATAATAGCTGGTACTCTTAAGTGAACTTTATATGCCAGACACAGGATCCTCTTAATTATTTTAATATCCAGTACATATTATTATTCCCATTTTATCAGCAAAGAAATTAATATTAAAGAGGTGTACAATTTTCTGTAGGGTAATAGAGATGAAATTAGGACCCAAGATTTCCTTTGGAACCCCATGTTCTCAAAATCCACTGCAATGGCAAAAAAAAAAAAAAAAAAAAAGAACAGAATGGGTCAAAATCTCAATTAATTTCCTATATTCATCAGTGAATAAGTGGAGAAAAATGTCCTGCCTGTTTTCTTCATTTTTCTTGGGATATCTCTAAACATACCTGATAAATTCCTTTAGGCTTTTTCATCATACCTCTTTCTTCACATATGCTATCACAGATTGGCAGATGTTTTTCTTAAGCACAATTCCACAACAGAAGCACACTGCAGAAACTGAAACACTTGTCCAGATTCAGGTTCTCAACCACCCAAACAGATGTGTACAAGCAGAGGTCACAGTCCCAGAGAGAGAGCCATAGTATTTTAGAGGCTGCTCAATAGAAGGAGAAAAATTGGCCATTACAGTGTATAAGAGTTATCTGAAACTAACCATGCAAAGTCAGAAGAGAGCGCTATATTCTGGGTCAGGTACCATAACCAGTGCTAAATAGTCATTCTAATTCTATTACTACAGTCTGAAGGTACCAGGGGGTTCCTAAGCTTTCTTTACTGACTTACAGTAACCATCTGTAAATCTGAACTTATACCTAATTCCAAATCTACATCACTATAGCTCACCACCATTTAGGGTTGCTGTGAGGTGGGCTTTACCCAGTTTACTGCCAACAGAAGTACTGATGACACTTGTGTGATCTAGTTCCCTGACCAGGGATCAAACCCAGGCCCCCTGCATTGGGAGTGCAGAGTGTTAACCACTGGACCAGCAGGGAAATCCCTCACAACATTCTAATGGATAATAAACAGTACTTTTTAAAAGAAAATGCCAGATCTGAATATAACATATTCATTCAATGAATATGAACAAAATTAAAATACATATATAAAATAGAAACATTCTATAATGTGAAGAAAAGGGAATATGCACTCAAAAGGCAGAGGCAAAGTATGTGTTTGAAAAATATTGATCACAGGAAGCATAAATAAAACTTAGCCTTATTTTATGCTTGTAATAAAATATGTATAAAATATGTATACTCTATGAAACAAAAGATAAAAGATTAATATCATCAACAGAGAAGAAAATGGAGCTGAATGAGAGGCAGGAAGTAATAAAAATGAGAGCCAGATGAGATAAAATAGAATATTGACAAAATGAAAATTATAGTATAATTTGAAATCTATTAGAAATAGTAAGCTGACACTACAGAAAATCAGCAAAATAGAAGACAAATTTGCTTGCCCAAATGAAGAGAGAAAAGCACAAAGAAGTAAAAAGGACAAGAAAGATGATAATAGCTTTGGGCAGAGAACAAAGATGCAACTAAGAATTCACTGGAGAAAAGAACTTTACTGAAAGAAAATAAAAAATCAAAAATATCATGGGACAAAACTTTCCTGAGATGAAAGATCTGAATCTTCAAATTCACCAGATATCAGATAACACTGATGAAAGGAGACCAAAATCTAAATATATCCCATGAAACTCCTAAATTTCAGGCATAAAGAAAAAAAAAATCCAATAGCATTCAGCACAGGAGTGAAATGTTGACCATCAAGAAACCAAGATCAAATTGGCCTCAGACCTCTCCTTCACAAGATAAAATGGCATAAACACAGGCAGGTGGGTCATGAAGTTAATAAAGTTTAAGCTTCAAGACCCCACATTTGCATGGTGCCTTTCTAAATAAATCTTAACTTTCATAACTAGCTTTATGTTGCTGGTTTTGTATTCTTTTTCTGAAAGAGTTTCCCTCAAATTGTGTATGCTTCAGACTCCACAAAACCTAGATCTGCCCCTGGTCAAAGTACAAGAGGACAACATCTATAACATTTTGTTGACAATAGATTGTGACCCAAGAATTAAAACCACACAAAGTTATAATTCTTGTATGAAAAGTAAGGGATAAAGGAAGGTAGGAAAAGAGTGAAGATGTTTTAAAACTTGCAGTGCCTAACAAAGATTAAGACCTATGATCCCACTTGTATTTCAAAAGATTTACCAATTTAAGAGATTTACAAAAATAAAGATTTCAAAATTTTTTAACTGTCATTTTAGAAAGCAGGAGGTAAGGTTGCTGATGACTGGCACTGAAACGATTAATGTACGAAATTAAATCTACATAATTGCTATAAATGTGGGATAAAATATAAGACAAATGTCATAAATGCTTAAAAGAACATATAATCAGTATCCTAATATAATTATAAGAAAGTAGAAAGATTTGACACAGGTTGAGATGAAAGCTTTCAGATTCAGCAGGTGGTTTTAAAAATGAATTCCGGCCATTTTTCTTCCCAGCTTCAACCTAAATATAGCCTATCTCTCTTTAGAAAAACAACAGCTAAGGTGTTTGATCATAGAAAGAAGATGATTGATCATAGAAAGAGGATTAGTGGGGGGACCTTCAAGATGACAGAGGAGTAAGACATGGAGATCACCTTCCTCCCCACAAATACATCAAAAATACATCTACAGATGGAACAACTCCTACAGAATACCTACTGAACACTGGCAGAAGACCTCAGACTTCCCAAAAGGAAAGAAACTCCCCACATAGCTGGAGTCTTGGTACTCCAGCTGGGTGTCAGGCCTGAGCCTCTGAGGTGGGAGAGCCGAGTTCAGGACATTAGATCACCAGAGACCTCCCAGCCCCAAGAAACATCAAATGGCGAAAGCACTCACAGAGATCTCCATCTCAACACTAAGACCCAGCTCCACTCAACGACCGGCAAGCTACAGTGCTGGACACCCTATGCCAAACAACTAGCAAGACATGAACACAAACCAATACATTAGTAGAGAGGCTGCCTAAAATCATAATAAGTTCACAGACACCCAAAAACACACCACCGGACATGGACCTGCCCACCAGAAAGACAAGACCCAGCATCATCCACCACAACACAGGCATCAGTACCCTCCACCAGGAAGGCTACACAACCCACTGAATCAACCTTATCCACTGAGGGCAGACACCAAAAACAACAGGAACTATGAACCTGCAGCCTGTAAAACAGAGACCCCAAACACACTAAGTTAAGCAAAATGAGAAGAAAGAGAAATGTACAGCAGATGAAAGAGCAAGGTAAAAACAAATGAAGAGGAAATAGGCAGTCTACCTGAAAAATAATTAAGAGTAGTGACAGTAAAGATATCCAAAATCTTGGAAATAGAATGGAGAAAATACAAGAAACGTTTAACATGGACCTAGAAGAACAAAAGAGCAAACAAACAATGATGAACAACATATTAAATGAAATTAAATATTCTCTAGAAAGAATCAATAGCAGAATAACTGAGGCAGAAGAACGGATAAGTGACGTGGAAGAATAAAAGTGTGGAAATAACTACTTCAGAGCAGAAAAAAGAAAAAAGAATGAAAAGATTTGAGAACAGTCTTGGAGACCTCTGGGGCAACATTAAATGAACCACCATTTGAATTATAGGGGTCCCAGAAGAAGAAGAGAAAAAGAAAGGGACTGAGAAAATATTTGAAGAGATTATAGTTGAAAACTTCCCTAATATGGGAAGGGAAACAGTCAATCAAGTCCAGGAAACAGAAAGAGTCCCATACAGGATAAATCCGAGGAGAAACACGCCAAGACACATATTAATCAAACTATCAAAAATTAAATACAAAGAAAAAATATTAAAAACAGCAAGGGAAAAATAACACATAAGGAAATCCCCTTAAGGATAACAGCTGACCTGTCAGCAGAAACTCTGCAAGCCAAAAGGGAGTGGCAGGATATATTTGAAGTGATGAAGGACAAAACCCTACAACCAAGATTACTCTACCCAGCAAGGATCCCATTCAGATTCGACGGAGAAATTAAAATCTTTACAAACAAGCTAAACCTAAGAGAATTCAGAACCACCAAACCAGCTTTACAACAAATGCTAAAGGAACTTCTCTAGGCAGGAAACACAAGACAAGGAAAAGACCTACAGTAATAAACCCAAAACAATTAAGAAAATGGTAATAGGAACATACATATCGATAACTACATTAAATGTAAATGGATTAAATGCTCCAATCAAAAGACATAGATTGGCTGAATGGATACAAAAATAAGACCCATATATACGCTGTCTACAAGAGACCCAATTCAGACCCAGGGACACATACAGTCTGAAAGTGAGGGGATGGAAAAAGATATTCCATGCAAATGGAAATCAAAAGAAGGCTGGAGTAGCAATTCTCATAGCACACAAAATGGACTTTAAAACAAAGACTATTAAAAGAGACAAAGAAGGACACTACATAATGATCAAGGGATGGAACCAAGAAGAAGATATAACAATTGTAAATATTTATGTACCCAACATAGGAGCACCTCAATACATAAGGCAAATACTAACAGCAATAAAAGGGGAAATCAACAGTAACACAATAATAGTGGGGGACTTTAACACACCACTTTCACCAATGGACAGATCATCCAAAATGAAAATAAATAAGGAAACACAAGCTTTAAATGATATATTAAACAAGATGGATTTAATAGATATTTATAGGACATTCCATCCCAAAACAACAAAATACACATTCTTCTCAAGTGCTCATGGAACATTCTCCAGGATAGATCATATCTTGGGTCACAAATCAAGCCTTGGTAAATTTAAGAAAATTGAAATTGTATCAAGTGTCCTTTCCGATCACAACGCTATGAGATTAGATATCAATTACAGGAAAAAATCTGTAAGAAATACAAACACATGGAGGCTAAACAATACACTACTTAATAACCAACAGATCACTGAAGAAATCAAAAAGGAAATCAAAAAATACCTAGAAACAAATGACAATGAAAGCATGACGACCCAAAACCTATGGGATGCAGCAAAAGCAGTTCTAAGAGGGAAGTTTATAGAAATACAATCTTACCTCAAGAAATAAGAAACATCTCAAATAAACAACCTAAGCTTACATCTAAAGCAATTAGAGAAAGAAGAACAAAAATACCCCAAAGTAGGCAGAAGGAAAGAACTCATTAAGATCAGGTCAGAAATAAATGAAAAAGAAATGAAGGAAACGATAGCAAAGATCAATAAAACTAAAAGCTTGTTCTTTGAGAAGATAAACAAAATTGATAAACCATTAGCCAGACTTACCAAGAAAAAAAGGGAGAAGACTCAAATCAATAGAATTAGAAATGAAAAAGGAGAAGCAACAACTGACACTGCAGAAATACAAAGGATCATGAGAGATTACTACAAGTAACTCTATGCCAATCAAAGAGACAACCTGGAAGAAATGGACAAATTCTAGAAATGCACAACCTTCCAAGATGGAACCAGGAAGAAACAGAAAATATGAACAGACCAATCACAAGCACTGAAATTGAGACTGTGATTAAAAATCTTCCAACAAACAAAAGCCCAGGACCAGATGGCTTCACAGCCGAATTCTATCAAACATTTAGAGAAGAGCTAACACCTATCCTTCTCAAACTCTTCCAAAATATAGCAGAGGAGGGAACGCTCCCAAACTCATTCTACGAGGACACCATCACTCTGATACCAAAACCAGACAAAAATGTCACAAAGAAAGAAAACTACAGGCCAATATCACTGATGAACATAGATGCAAAAATCCTCAACAAAATACTAGCAAACAGAATCCAACAGCACATTAAAAGGATCATACACCATGATCAAGTGGTATTTACCCCAGGAATGCAAGGATTCTTCAATATACGCAAATCTATCAATGTGATGCACCATATTAACAAATTGAAGGAGAAAAACCATATGTTCATCTCAATAAATGCAGAAAAGCTTTCAACAAAATTCAACACCGATTTATGATAAAAACCCTCCAGAGAGTAGGCATAGAGGGAACTTTCCTCAATATCATAAAGGCCATATATGACAAACCCACAGCCAACATCATCCTCAATGGTGAAAAACTGAAACCATTTCCACTAAGATCAGGAAAAAGACAAGGTTGCCCACTCCCACCACTATTATTCAACATAGTTTTGGAATTTTTAGCCACAGAAATCAGAGAAGAAAATGAAATAAAAGGAATCTAAATTGGAAAAGAAGTAAAGCTGTCATTGTTTGCAGATGACATGATACTATACATAGAGAATCCTAAAGATGCTACCAGAAAACTACTAGAACTAATCAATGAATTTGGTAAAGTAGCAGGATACAAAATTAATGCACAGAAAACTCTGGCATTCCTATACACTAATGATGAAAAATCTGACAGTGAAATCAAGAAAACACTCCCATTTACCATTGCAACAAAAAGAATAAAATATGTAGGAATAAACCTACCTAAGGAGACAAAAGACCTGTATGCAGAAAATTATAAGACACTGATGAAAGAAATTAAAGATGATTCAGATAGATGGAGAGATATACCAAGTTCTTGGATTGGAAGAATCAACATTGTGAAAATGACTCTACTACCCAAAGCAATCTACAGATTCAATGCAATCCCTATCAAACTACCAATGGCATTTTTCACAGAACTAGAACAAAAAATTTCACAATTTGTATGGAAACACAAAAGATCCCGAATAGCCAAAGCAAACTTGAGAACGAAAAATGGAGCTGGAGGAATCAGGCTCCATGACTTCAGAGGATATTACAAAGCTACAGTAATCAAGACAGTATGGTACTGGCACAGAAACAGAAATATAGATCAATGGAACAGGATAGAAAGCCCAGAGATAAACCCATGCACATATGGTCACCTTATCTTTGATAAAGGAGGCAAGAATATACAGTGGAGAAAAGACAGCCTCTTCAATTGGTGGTGCAGGGAAAACTGGACAGCTACATATAAAAGAATGAAATTAGAACACTCCCTAACACCATACACAAAAATAAACTCAAAATGGATTAAAGACCTAAATGTAAGGCCAGACACCACCAAACTCTTAGAGGAAAACATAGGCAGAACACTCTATGACATAAATCACAACAAGATCCTTTTTGACCCACCTCCTAGAGAAATGGAAATAAAAACAAAAATAAACAAATGGGACCTAATGGAATTTAAAAGATTTTGCGCAGCAAAGGAAGCCATAAACAAGACAAAAAGACAACCCTGAGAATGGGAGAAAATATTTGCAAATCAAGCAACTGACAAAGGATTAATCTCCAAAATTTCCAACCAGCTCATGCAGCTCAATATTAAAAAAACAAACAACCCAAACCCGAAATGGGCAGAAGCCCTAAATAGACATTTCTCCAAGAAAATATACAGATTGCCAAAAGACAAATGAAAGAATGCTCCACATCATTAATCATTAGAGAAATGCAAATCAAAAGTACAATGAGATATCATCTCACGCTGGTCAGAATGGCCATCATCAAAAAATCTACAAACAATAAATGCTGGAGAGGGTGTGGAGAAAAGGGAACCCTCTTGCACTGTTGGTGGGAATGTAAATTGATACAGCCACTATGGAGAATAGTATGGACGTTCCTTAAAAAACTAAAAATAGAAATACCATACAACCCTGCAATCCCACTACTGGGCATGTACCCTGAGAAAAGCATAATTCAAAAAGACTCATGTACCAAAATGTTCATTGTAGCTCTATTTACAATAGCCAGGACATGGAAGCAACCTAAGTGTCCATCAACAGATGAATGGATAAAGAAGATGTGGCATATATATACAATGGAATATTACTCAGCCATAAAAAGGAACGAAACTGAGTTATTTGTAGTGAGGTGGATGGACCTAGAGACTGTCATACAGAGTGAATAAGTCAGAAAGAGAAAAACAAATATCGTATGCTAAGAGATGTATATGGAATCTAAAAAAAAAAGAAAGAAAAAAAAAGTTCAGAAGAACCCAGGGGCAAGACGGGAATAAAGACGCAGACCTACTAGAGAATGTACTTGAGGATACAGGGAGGGGGAAGGGTAAATTGTGACAAAGTGAGAGAGTGGCATGGACATATATATACTACCAAACGTAAAACAGATAGCTAGTAGGAAGCAGCCGCATAGCACAGGGAGATCAGCTCGGTGCTTTGTGACCACCTAGAGGGGTGGGATAGGGAGGGTTGGAGGGAGGGAGACGCAAGAGGTAAGAGATATGGGGGCATATGTATATGTATAACTGATTCACTTTGTTATAAAGCAGAAACTAACACACCATTGTAAAGCAATTATACTCCAATAAAGATGTTAAAAAAAGCAAAAGAAAGAGGATTTGAAGCCTGGGGTTCAGATGAGGTCTCCAAAGAGAGCAGAGGTACAGGACAATTTCCCGCATGATTCCAAGGGAATCCTGCAAACCTGAAGCCAAGAGACCTGGAGCAAGTTTCTGGACCTCATGTTCCTTGCCAGAGCATGAACTGAAGAAATCCATAGAATCCAAAGGAAAAAGGGGGTTCCAACCCCTGTATGTGGTCTTGGGGAAATCTGCAGATTTCCCTGTTCCATGAAGAGCTGTAGAGGCACTACATAGGTGGACTGTGTTCCTCCTTGACTCTGAGACTTGCAATGGTTGTAACCCATGAAATCAGAGAGCAAAGGAGCTTTCTCCTGGTTTTTGCCAGAGAACTAACAGCTTATCACTTGCTACACCCTTGACCCACAGGGAAGGGACAGGTGCTGCCGTGCCAACCATCACCCATGGGCTTGCCACCACTCAAAGTCCTCATTAGAAAGCAAAGCAGAGCACAGGCAAAGGAAGTTAACAATGCACCAAAGGAAACTCAGCAATCCAAAAGCAGAAGAAAACAAGTTCTTAATTATGTACCTTCAAGGGAGATTTGATTCCTGGATGACATGACTTTCATATTTATAAAGTGAATATGTTGCTCTAAGAAAAGGATTGTCATTATTGAAAACTAGATTAGTGACCTGGAAGGTCAGTTGGAAGAAATATCTCACAACCTAGAGGAAATATACTTAGAGATAGAAATAATAAAGGAAAGGTAAGATTTTTAAAAGATGACCAAGTAATGGGAGTTTCAGAAAGAGAAAAAGGAATAGCTAGAAGACAGGCAAAAACAGCAAAGGAAGTATTCCTGATGGGAACACTTGATACTGCAGATTAAAAGGGCTACGTTCCAGAGTGATGAGGAAAGGAAAGAGGGAAAGAAAGAGGAAGAGATGGAGGCAAAGGCAATTGTGTGGGGGGGAGTGGGGAGAGAGAGAACTTTACAAAAGGAAAAGAATAAAATTGTTATGGTCTGAATTTTGTTACCCCGTAATTTGTATGGTGGAATTATAACCCCCAGTACCTACAATGTGACTATATGTAAAAAGGTAATTAAGTTAAGTGGCATTATTAGGTAGGCCCTAATCCAATATGACTGGTTGCCTTATACGAAGAAAAGATTAGGACACAGACATATACAGAGAGAAAATCATGTGAAATCATAGGGAGAAGACAGCAATCTATAAGCCAAGGAAAGAGGCCTCAACTGCCAACATCTTGGAGTTCTAGCCCCTGAGACCATAAGAAAATACATTTCTATTATGTAAGCCACCCAGTCTGTGGTACTTTGTTGAAGCAGCCCTAGCAAATTAATATAAAAATTAACATCAAATTTTTCATCTGTTACATGCACTCCAATGTTCACTGCAGCACTATTTACCATAGCCAAGACATGGAAACAACTTAAATGTCCATCAACAGATTAATGGATAAAGTAGATGTGGAATATATATACAATATATATAACTCAGCCATAAAAAAGTATGAAATAATGCCATTTGCAGCAACATGGATGGACCTAGAGATTATCATACTGAGTGAAGTTAAGCCAGACAGAGAAAGACAAGTATCATCTGATATCGCTTCTATGAGGAATCCGAAAATTTTTAAAAAGATACAAATGAACCTATTTACAAAACAGAAAGAGACTCACAGACATAGAAAACAAACTTATGGTTACCAAAGGGGAAGCTGGAGGAGGGATAAATGAGGAGGTTGGGATTAACATACACAACACTACTATATATAAAATGGATAACCAACAAGGACCTACTGTATAGCACAGGAAACTATATTCAATATTTTGTCAGAACCTATAAGGGAAAAGAAGCTGAAAAAGAATATATATATATATGTTATGTATGTATAACTGAATCACTGTGTTGTACACCTGAAACTAACATGACATTGTAAATCAACTGTACTTCAATTTAAAAAATTTTTTTCATCTGTAATTTTAGGTGCTAGGAAACAGGAGAATAATATTTACTGGTTAATGAGAGGAAAGGATTACAACAAAATAATCTTAGAGGAAAGAAGTCTATTTACAGATCTATAAAGGATTCTGAGAGCATATCACCCACAGAACCCAACTGAGGAAAATACTTAGGAAAGGACTCTAATCAAATAAGTGAACAGAACAGATGGCAAGATAAGGACAATGACAAGGAGAGAAAACAGTGGTAGGCAAGAAACTTTGAATGGATAATAACAGAGTCATTAGGAATTTGTAACACTAAGAATTCTTGAACCAGAGGAGTCACACAGCAAAGCTGAAACTAACAATAGTGTGGAACTAAAAGTTGTAAACTATCTCAGCAGAACCTGTGACTTGAGAGGGAGCAGGGAATCAGAAGCAACATTTTTAGAGTACATTAATAAGAATGGCATAGGCACTGCTCCAGGCACTTCATTTAATTAAATCGTCACAACAACCCTATGAATAAAGTCATGTTATTATCGTCCTTTTACAGATGAGGAAACTGAGGCAAAGAGAACAGCTTGCCCAAGATTACAAAGCTAGTAAGTCACTCCAGAGTCTGTTCTTAACTACTGCACTAGGCGACCAAAAGAAGAGAATTAAAGGCATTCTAGTGGATGCGTACATAAAAGGGTCATGTGGAGGACAAAATAATCTAACGTGTTTAATTGACTGCACACATTTGATTATACATATGTAATTTACTGAACAAACTGGGGCAGTTTTAGATTAAAGGGGCACAATTACTAATTATGCCAGGAAAATAGAAATAAACCAGGACTTGCATGAGCAAATCAGGACATATAATCATCCTGTATTTTTAGGTCTCAACTTAATGATTGGAAGCAGTAAATAACCTTGATTGAGAGATATGGTTAATTTCTTTATTTCATATAATAATAGAGAAATATAGGGCTTCCCTGGTGGCGCAGTGGTTGAGAGTCCGCCTGCTGATGCAGGGGACACGGGTTTGTGCCCCGGTCCGGAAAGATCCCACATGCTGCGGAGCGGCTAGGCCCGTGAGCCATGGCCGCTGACTCTGTGCGTCCGGAGCCTGTGCTCCACAACGGGAGAGGCCACAACAGTGAGAGGCCCGCGTACCGCAAAAAAAAAAAATAGTAGAGAAATATATATTCAATTATGCATGTCAGGTACAGCAAGATTGCAAAGATTGTAGAAGAGAAAAGTACCAAGAAACTACTAAACTAACATGGAAAGAAAAGGAAATGATTAGTAACTTGATCAAACACACAAAAATAAAGAATAAGAGAAAAAAGGGAAGAATAAAGTAAGATGGAGGGAATAAAACTAAGAGTTTTCAATTCTTAAATGTAAACCACTTAAATTTTCTTACTACAAGAGACTGTGAAATTAAGTTAAAGAACAATAAATGAAAATATGCTAGATATTTTTATAAGAAGAAAACACATAAAACAAAGCAAAAAAGAAATTTTAAAATAAAGGCATAGCACTGACCAAGAAAGAAAAAATTTATAGAATAGAATCTGCCAAAATTAAAGACTTCTGCTCATCAAAAGACACCACTGAGAAATTAACAGGCAAGCCAGCAACTGGGAGAAAATATTACCAATACATATATCTGACAAACGACTAACATACAGAATATATAAACACTTCCTACAACAATATTAAAAGACAAAAGTACAATTTTAATAAGGGGCCAAAGAATTGGCATTCCACAAAAGAGGATATACAACTTAGTAATAAGCACATGAAAAAGTGCTCGTTATTATCAGTCATCAGAAAAATCTAAATTAAGCCCATAGGAGATAATGCAACACACCTACTAGAATGGCTAAAATCAAGAAGATTTTAATGTTAGGATGTGGAGCAATCAGACTCTCATACATTGGGGGGACAGCTGGTATAACCACTTTGGGAATCATTCTAGAATTTCCCATAAAGTTAAACATACAGGTACCCTATGATGCAGCATTTCCACCCTTAGGTGTTTACCCAAGAAAAAAATGAAACCATATGTCTACAAAAAGACCTGAACATGAATGTTCATAGCAGCTTTATTTATAATTGCCAAAAACTAGTAATATACCAAATGTCCCTCAAACGAAGAATTGACAAATTGTGGTTTAGTCACACATGGAATACTACTCAGCAAAGGAAAGCAATGATTTACTGATACATACAATATGGATGAACTTTCTTTTGGAGAGAAAGAAGCCAGACACATATTCTAATTAAGTCTACAGACTAAACTAATCTATGATTAAAGAAATCAGAACACTGGTTGTCTTTGGAAGAAGGGGTAGGGATTGATGGGAAAGAAGCACAAAATATCTTTATGAGATGATGTTCTGTAGCTTGTTAAGAACATATGCACTTAACTGTTCTAGCGCTAATGTTTCATGAGTCCATGGAGCATGGTGTAAATGAGGAAGAAGTTATAAGACCAGACTACCAGCCTGGCTACCACTACATGCAACATCCAGGCCATAATGAATCCATTTCATATTTTAGGAAGAGGGATTCTGTGAGCCCTCCAGGAGCTTGCTCGGTAAGGAGAAAGGACAAATCACTCACGTCCAACAGCAAGCAGCCCTCAAGATACCTTGATAGCCAATGGCAGGTAGCTGTAGGGAAGAAAAACTGTTTACTGAGGTCTGGTGCCCAATGAAAGTCATGACTCAGCTATGGGGTTTTTGACGTGGGGGGAATCAGAAGAGGGGGAAGGTAGACAAGATAGGCAAGCTCTAGGCTTGTCTAAGCAATGAAAAATGAAACAAAGGATAAATACAAATTAGAACTAAGAAATGATCTATAAAAGAGAATACTTTTTTCGTAGAGTTTTATGTCAGCACCCACCTCCTTCATCTTGTTTCAGATAGCCAAAGCCCAGAGACGGATGTGGGAAAAGAAAAGACTGGCTAGAGAGCCAGGTTAACAAGCCCTCTCCCCTACCATGTCATTATGGCTTTTAGTCCAAAGAGGAACTTCTCTATCCCTGGCTAAAGGAAGTGAGAGCCACGGGGGAAGAGACAGAAAAAGAAAAGCAGTGGATTCCATAATGAGGATCCCAGGCCCCCCTTCCCTGGCACAGCTGTTTACATTCAACAAGAGTCCCCTGGGGTGGAGGGGGGTGGTCAAATGAGTATGGGGATACTGTCTTAGATTACCTCATGCACCAGCTGGTCTCAGAGGTAGAATAATTACAGACACCAAGCATGGCACAGAGCAGAAAGCTGGTAACAGTGAGGGGCCCTGCCTACCAGATCAAGAGCATCTCCACAGCTTCTTATGTTGACCAACAATCAAGAATCAAACCTGGCAATGTATGTCTAAGCAGATTCCTGTGTACAGGAATCTATAAGCCACCCTCTCCTCAAGACAAACAAACAAAGCCACAGCAACACATAATCTTCCTAAACTTGCACGTGATGGAGAACCCAGCTGAAGGAGGGTTTGAAAAAACATTAAGTCATATTATAGAAGAATAAAGAAGTAACATTCCTTACAGACCTGTTCTTATGTTACTCAGGTTTTTCTTTCAGCTTCTTGTCAATGCATTCTGCTTACATAAGTTTGTTTTAGACAATATTATTTCTGTTTAATCTAACTCTGTTGCCAACAAGAGCTTAAAGGTCCATGAAATCAAAACATTTAATACTGCTTCTCCACTCCTCCGCACCCCATCCACCAAGAATTGTTTGTGTAGAACTGGAGAGAGGAGACAGAGGGAGGGAGACAGGGGAAGGAGAGGAGGGGGGAGTGCTTGGCCTGAGGACTCAGGTCTGCCTAAGGGACAGAAACATGCATATTTTAAAATTAATAAGTCTGTACTTTTGCTCCAATTGGCTTCTATTCCTTAAAGCCACAAGTAGGCCACCAGTCCTTGTTATTTTAAGTCCAAGTGTCAAATTAATACCAAGCCAAAAGTTGAATAATTACTTAATTAATATAATTAATACAGAATGGAATGTAAATATCTAGTTGATCAAATCTACAAAAAGTCCAGCAAAATGTTCATACTTCATGTATAGATATAATTGTGCTTTGTACTAAAGGTATATATTTTAGAAATGAAAACGCAGACTTTAATGATGTAAAATATTTTTCACCATTCACCATCTGTGGATCTAGCTCCTAGACACAGCTGACAGCAATGCAGATTGCCGCTTGGTTTTCTGTTTCAAATTCACCTTAAGGGTTTTTTTTTAACATCTTTATTGGAGAATAATTGTTTTACAATGTTTTGTTAGTTTCTGCTGTATAACAAAGTGAATCAGCTATATGTATACATATATCCCCATATCCCCTCCATCTTGCATCTCCCTCCCAACCTCC
Organism: Aethalodelphis obliquidens; assembly: GCF_003676395.1. Lineage (NCBI taxonomy): Eukaryota > Metazoa > Chordata > Mammalia > Artiodactyla > Delphinidae > Aethalodelphis > Aethalodelphis obliquidens. The sequence goes on along the minus strand of NW_020837965.1, from coordinate 7,323,436 downwards.
CTATCCCACCCCTCCAGGTGGTGACAAAGCACCAAGCTGACCTCCCTGTGCTAGGTGGATGCTTCCCACTAGCTATCTATTTTACATCTGGTAGTGTATATATGTCCATGCCACTCTCTCACTTCGTCCCAGCTTACCCTTCCCGCTCCCCGTGTCCTCAAGTCCATTCTCTACGTCTGCGACTTTATTCCTGTCCTACCCCTAAGTTCATCAGACTCATTTTTTTTAGATTCCATATATATGTGTTAGCATACGGTATTTGTTTTTCTCTTTCTGACTTACTTCACTCTGTATGACAGACACTAGGTCCATCCACCTCACTACAAATAACTCAATTTCGTTTCTTTCTATGGCTGCGTAATATTCCACTGTATATATGTGCCACATCTTCTTTATCCATTCACCTGTCAGTGGACACTTAGGTTGCTTCCATGGCCTGGCTATTGTAAATAGTGCTGCAATGAACATTGGGGTACATGACGCTTTCTGAATTATGGTTTTCTCAGGGTACCTTAAGGGTTTTTATAACTACACTGTGGTAAACAATTCATCACAGGACTAATCTATTTTCTGCCCCACTACCTCTAAGTGATACTTTTTTTTAATGAAGCAAATTTCTTTGAAACACAGGACCGCAAGTAAATAAAAATGTTTCCCTGGGAAAGTTGAAAAACTAATAATAATACAGGCTGACTTATATGCCTCCAACCATTGTGCTAGGCCAAGATCCAGAATATAACTTGATTCTTAAAGTACAGGGTCAAGGTTATGGTTACCAATTCCAGGCACCACCTTTGAAAAGCAGATTAGAAAACCTGGCAGTGATGGAAGAAGTAGACTAAGAGGCTTAATTTAGACACTTAAAGGGGGTTGGGGGACAGGTTAGGACAATCACTATTCTCGTTTGGCATCAGAAAGGCAGAGAACTGGCCTAGAAAATAAAGCTTTATTTAATAAGGAAATTTTGCTAAAGGGGATTCTGAAGATAACCTTCATTAGAATTTCAACCAAAGAACAATAAAAGGAGACTATGTAGAAAAGCAAAGGAGGAATCAAAGAAAACACTATCAACTTACTTTCCATAAATATGCCTATAAGGGAGTATATTTTTTTGTACCATAGAACACCAAAACCACCACAGAAAGCCACCAGATAGAGATCCATCCTTATCTGACCCAGAGCTCTCCGTAAATATTAATTCTGGGTAGTTGAACAGCCCCCGGGGGCCTAAGATATGAAGGAGACAAATAAGCAAAAAGCAACAACTCACTTGCTCACTAGCTCAATGCATTCACTTCATGATAAAGAGAGGCTGCTTTAGGACAAGAAGTAATGATTCCCCCATCCAGAAAATCCACACAGACCTAAGGTGATTACTGGTCTAGAGGTGTTGGCAAAAACTCTCAAATTATTGTCCTTACACACGTGAACATGGAGAAGCCACTCAAGGCACAGCTACTTCCCCTTTATTCCAAATGAACGTCCTGGAATCCTAGGATTTGCAGTTGATTCAATACTAAGTTAAAAGCTGGGAGACCCTTGTTATGACTTACCATCACCCACTTTGGTATGCATGACCTGGATTACTTGAAAATATTATGATGGGAGTTGAATATATATATATATATATATATATATATATATAGTCCCTGAAAAATCCAGATTAGTAATCTACAAAGGGTACAATATCCTGGTTCCAGACTAGATATTTCGAATATGGCTCTAGTAATAACAAGAAAATCTCAATGCAATATTTCACCATTATCTCAACATCTTTCAATATCATAGCAAAAAAAAAAAAAAAAAGGAGAAAGAAAAAGAATACAAAAAGAGTTACCTGTTACCATCTTCATCTTCTTTAAAGAGATAGGCATTTATTCTGGGAGGTTTCCATATCCTGTTCTTGCAGCACAACATCTGGGGATCCCTAGAATTTTGCATCAAAAGGCCAGATGAATATGGAAATTGTATAACCTTACTAGAGTGTAAATTCTAAGAAGGCAGAGAGCATTTCTGTATCTCCCCACTAAATTCCCAAACCTAACACATGTCAAGTGCTCAATAAATATTTATTAATTGCATGAATAATCAATCAGCAAAGGGAAGTGTGAAGGCAAAATGCACCCAAGCTAAATATTTTCATGTTGTCACTTGACATATCTAACTGATAAACCTGCAGTATGTCAAAGGAAGAGCTGTACCGTTGCTCAGTCTTGAAGCATAACAGGGATGGAATTTGATCTGAATAGTTAAGACTTTGAAACACTGATGCTCAGAAAGCTCCCGATTCTGATTCAAGTCATCCTAAACATATGAAAATAAATATCCAGAAAATTCTGGTACTGAGCAGGCAAAAATAACCTGGTCCCTAGAGCTTCCTTGGACATTTTCAGAGATGTTTTGATAGATTCCAAACCAAGAGTGTCTTAGGCAATAAAGACTTTTCACTGTCTCACATGACAAGAAGTCTGGAGATAGGTGGTCTAGATGTGGAGAAACTGTTTAGGAACATTATCAAAAACCTAGATTCCAGGCTTCCCTGGTGGCGCAGTGGTTGAGAGTCCGCCTGTCGATGCAGGGGACATGGGTTCGTGCCCCGGTCCGGGAAGATCCCACATGCTGCGGAGTGGCTGGGCCCGTGAGCCATGGCCGCTGAGCCTGCGCGTCCGGAGCCTGTGCTCCGCGACGGGAGAGGCCACAAAAGGGAGAGGCTCACGTACCGCAAAAAAAAAAAAAAGAAAACCTAGATTCCTTTCTATCCTTCTGCAGATCCTCCTCAGCATATTGGTTTTTCATCTCTACGCTTTCAGCCTTCAAGAGGGCTGCCATAGCACCAATCACAAAATCTATGCACACCACTTCATAGCAGAGAAACTGAACCAGCCTCATCACCACCTCTCGTCTTACCAGAGAGCAAAATCTTTCTCAAATTACCACAACAGATTTTCTTCCATGCCTCACTGCCTAGATCCTGTTCTCATGCTTGCCCTTAGAGCAACCACTAGCAAAGGGAATTGGATTATGCTGCCTGCTTTAGACAAAATATGATTCATTCTGAGGCTGGGAAGTAGTCCACCTTTCCTAGAAAAAAAAGAATGAAGCTTTTAAAATAAAGAAGAATGGTGGAATGGGAATGAAGACTAGATAGACAACTAAGAGTAACCACCTAGATCCTGAATTACTTTTAGAGTATAGCATAGCACGGATTTATACCTTGGCTCCTTTTTTTCCCATCTCTCTTATTCTCACATTTGTCCCTGAGATAGACAGGGTGAGCCTCAGACTCTCACTGTAATCAAAGAACCTAATCTATACATAAGGGAAAGGGAAAGAAGTCATATTTTAAAGCATATATATATTTTAATGTATGTGCATATACATATGTGTATATATGTATATATGGGGGCACATGCATACACATATGGGGGATGTATGTGTACCTATACACACATACAAATAAGATTTACATCCACATCTATCTTTATGGCTGAACTTATAACATTACACTGAACTCTAACAGAAAATGCTCCCCTTGTTATGTACCTACTCAACTATGTGACGGATAGTGTGATGACTTCAGTCTATTTACCCAGGGATTTCCCATCAGTCAGCACCACTGAAAATAATTACAATTTCATTTAAATAAATGCTAATTACTCCGAAGCTAACAAAGGGTAGAATTAAATCCAATTCTGACTTCCTCTCCTTTAGTTTGCAAAGAGCTGTTTCCACTGGTGTCCGCCACCCTGGAAGCTCTCATTTGCTCTGAAAGTCATTAGACTACAGCCATCAGCTAATGAGGCAGTACGTGTTTGGAAGCAGTCTGGACTACTTCAGCATATCCAAGTTAAAATAAGGCAAATTGGTAGTGAAATCAAATTGGTTTAAACTGTGAAGTGAGTGTGAAAACTATTCCACTGAAAAGTAGTATTGGGTCAAATTGCTGCACTGGGACATTGGGGATGATTTCAACTTGAAAGAGAAAAGTGTTACTTTTAATGAATTTCATTCTTTAGAAGGCAGTATATCTTAATTATCCTGAAAGTCCAAAGGTGTTATTCATAGAAGAAAAAAAAAACATACACAGAGAGGTATCATTCCCCCATCGAAGAGACAAAATTCATTATCTACACTGAGACATGTCGGGGAGAGAAAAGGGGAGAATATTAATAATTACACTGGGATAACACATGTAAATAGGGTGTTTGCTCACCCTTAGTATCTGACACCTTTAGAAAGAGTATCAAAAACATGATGGGAGAGGGGAATCTCTACCCCTAATACCCATGAAATCCACTAGAAATCTACTTCTTCAGCACATCTTGAAGGGAGGGAGGATGGGAAAAGGAAAGGGGAAATCACGTTAAGTACTTAGTTACATGGTACTGAGGTCAAAGAAAACTAAGCTTCCCCCACTCTCCCCTCTCCCACTCATGCACAAAATGTCCAATTATTCTTTTAAGCAAATGGTGAACCAATATTAACAAAGAAACAAAATTTAAAATATCCAACTTCAGATGCAGGGCTTAGATGACTCAAACCCATGGTCCATTAACTGAATCTGGCCCACAGATATGTTTTGTTTCAGAGGTGTTTTTTTCTTGGATTTGAATTATTTGTCAATATAGAAAGATTGGAATACTGCACTTACACACTTGCATTTCCATCTTCCCTTGAACAACACCTGACAATGGGTCTACACTTCCGTGCATGGCAGTGAATGGTAAAGCTCACTAGTTGCTACCCCCTTGTCTTGATTGTCTTAGAATGAGAGGAGGAGTTGTGTGCAAAGGGTTTATTGGAAGTACTATTGGGAGATACACCGTGAGAAAGTGAAGAAGGTAGAATTTGGCAGAGGAAAAAGCCAGCCTGAAATGCATTTGTCTTTGAGGTCTCAGGCAATCCTATGAGGAGCTCTGGAGTGGAGATGCACCTTCAGGACTGTCTCACATCGAGGCACAGTGTCACTCAGCCCTTGAAAGGTCAGCCTGATCTGGTCACTATTCATAAATTTCTCCTGTTAATTGACCTGGCCTCATACACCAAGAGCGCAATTATCCAGTCGTTCGGGACCAAGTCATAGGTTCCATCTCTCACACTCTCTACCTGATAGGGGAAGAAAACAGATGTTCTCCAGGTAACTAAAAGCAGGTTTCTCCAATATTCCAGGTATTTGTTTGTTCCAGACTTATGGGATTACTGCATAAGTGGACTACAAAACATGGATTGTATTAATCATCTACTGCTGCATAACAAATTAATCCCAAAATCAGCAGCATAAAACAGCAAACATTTATTATCTCACAGTTTCTGTTCATCAGAAATCCAAGCATGGCTTCCCTGGGTGCTTCTGCCTCGAGGACTCTCACAAGATTGCAGTTAAGGTGTCTACCAGGGCTGCATTCTCATGCAAAGGCTTGACTGACGGAAAAGCCACTTACTAGCTCACTCACGTGGTTGTTGTCAAGATTCAATTCCCCATAAACTGGGAGGCTGAGGGCCTCAGTTTCTTTCCGGCTGTTAGTCAGAGGCTTTCCTCAGCTCCCTGCCACAGGGTAGCTCACAACATGGCAACTGGCTTCCACCACATCAAGCAAGCAAGAGGGAGCCAGAGTGCTACCAGGACAGGAGTCATGGACTTGCTGTAGCCCAATCTTGGAAGTGACATCCTAACACTTTTGCCTTATTCTATTCATTAAAATCAAGTGACCAGGTCCATCAGACAGCTGGGGGGAAGGGATTACCCAAGGGCATGAATACCTGGATAGGAGGATCATTGCACGTCATCTCAGAGGCTACCCACCACCCGGACCTTAACAAGAAGTTTATGGTCTAACGGGAGAGATAAAAACAGACATACATATTAAATGCTGAATAGCCATGTATATGTTAATAATAAAACTAGATGAAAATAAAAGTTTTTTATTTAGGAGGCAAAGTATATAGAACGCCAAATGAGAGGTAAGGGTAACTAGTGCCATTCGAGTAGTTCATGAAGAACTCGCTGTGAGCGGGAGTAATCAGGGAAGGCTGTGTGGAGGCGATGTGCCTGGAGGTGAGCCATTTGAATGGATGATTACAGTCACAGGGTTCCATAACCAGACAGGTATTAATCAAGGATTCTTTAATGACATTAGGAAAGATACGATACACAAATGTGACACAGACATGTGGCATGCGGTTGAATGCCAACAGTTAGCTTAGATATGCTTCTAATTGTATCCCTCCCCATTCTTGATATAAAGCCTATTAAGACTCCTTTAGATGCTTCCCTTAAACAAAAGACTAAGGAGTAACGCAAAGAGAAAATGTTAGGATAGGGAGAGGATAGAGAAAATGGAACAGGAATAATTTTCAATTGATTTTATGTGCAAGGCACTATAGCTTCAGAGCAGGGAGGTTCAGTCCTGAACCTGCCATAACCATAAATAAGAATAATTAATATTAAGAGCATGTTACGTGCCAGACACTGTAAGTGCTTTCCATCTGATTTTGAAAGTGAACAACAACAAACGGACAAAGTTGGCTGGCTGCTCTCCCGTCTTCCCTTTCTGCTCCCTTCTCCTTGTTTATATCTCTTCTTTCCCATTCAAGCCAGAGGCTCTTTCTTCCCTGAACCATTAAACTTACTCTCGAGAGAATCCAGACTCCAGTCATTCACACCTCAGTATGTTCTTAAGTCACACCTAAGGTCCTTTCATTATGAACCTTATTACTGACTTCTAAATGAAAGGCATTTTTCCTATAAAAGACGTTTCAGGCATCAGTGGGCAGGTAGGAGCCATATTTCCCATTTGGAGGATCAAGGGAGTGGTATTTCAGTCCCTGAAATGAAACCATATGAGGAGTTGCCTACTCATCAGGCTAGCCTTCGACCTGACCCATGTAATGGGTATTTGGTTAACAAATAGGGTCTTTCAGCCATATACACATTGACCTCCTGACCTGGCCCAAAGGGGCCACTGTTTTCCATTCACTAATGAGGTAGACTTTGGTTTCTTCCTGCATCAGTTAGAAGTGTGATATTTTGTTTCTCTTTAAATCCCTAAAACCTGAGAGAACAAAGTTGTCAGAAACCCCTGCTGGTGAGTATCGAAGACAATCTGAGCCATCTGAGAAAAATTTGTTTTTCCTCTTCCCAGGGAAGCTGGTGAGGATCATATAACAAGCCAACTGGAGGCCTCGCAGTGGCTGCAGCTGCTGCCATCCTTTCTGCCCGTGGTCTTTCCTGTGAAACATGTGGGCTTGCAGCAGGGCTGACACCAACTTTTCAAAAGCCCCCACTTTTCCTCATTAGGAAGAAGTCCACTCATTTGTGTCCCTATCAGGAGAGTCCAGTTCGCAGCATTTGGGTTTGAAAAAAGCTTTTTCTAGAATGGGTTGAAAAGGAAGCAAAATATCTACTTTTGATCTATAGTTATCTTCAGGGCTCTACCTTTACACATCTCACTACCTTTAAAAATCTATCATGAACAAGGGGTTTATATTTTGAACATTTGCCATTGAAGCTTTTTAAAGCATATTCCTGTTTAAAGCCATGCATGTAACTGAAAGAAAGGAGCATTTTTAATTTTTTTTTTTTTTTTTTGCGGTACGCGGGCCTCTCACTGTTGTGGCCTCTCCCGTTGCAGAGCACAGGCTCCAGACACGCAGGCTCAGTGGCCATGGCTCACGGGCCCAGCCGCTCCGCGGCATGTGGGATCTTCCCGGACCAGGGCACGAACCCATGTCCTCTGCATCGGCAGGCGGACTCTCAACCACTGCGCCACCAGGGAAGCCCAGGAGGAGCATTTTTAAACAGGAAGTCTGTCCAACCACAAACCTTTAACCTTATGGGGACCCCCGACTGCACTAAACTTCAATGGATAGGAGCCGCTATTCTGTTCCCAAGTTCTTAAAATTCTGTGAGACTCAAGTAATTAAGTCTTGGTCTCTGGTTTGACCAGGTGAGTGGTCATGATCTGTCTGCTCAGCTCACAAAATGTTATTTTAATTGGATTGTGTACTTCCAAGATGGGAATTTTAAAGGATGGCTAACTCCAGCCTACACAGAATGCAAAGGAGGAAAACCATACACTGGGTCGTGAGAGGTGGGTCAAACCATTTTGCTATCTCACACTTTGGATTAATTCCTTTCTTCTCCTTGCCAAAATGGTTCCAGAACCTGGACACACACATTCACACCCCTAAACATACACACATGTATCCATGCTATCATGAGTCGGGAAAAGTCTTCACCTTGGCTTGTCTAACATTTTCTCGGCTTCCACCCAAGAAAAAAAAACCTTACTCCACTTTTTACAGCAGGACTACTTCTTCACACCTCTGCAGAAGCTAAACATCACACAGTTTATAGTATGAGCCTTTAAAAGAAGACTAAAAACCTTGTGCTTTCCTAACTAAAGGGAAAGAAAGGTCAATATAAATATTGAGGGAAGAAATTGCTCCTGGAAGCCAAGCAAAGTGAGAGAAAGAAGTTAGCATTTGCTTAGTGCCTACTGTGTGTTGGGCACTCTGTTTTTGTTTTCTCATTTCAAGAGAGTTTCTCTCTCCCTATTTTTTTTGTATGTTATGGTCTCTACCTGATCACACATCAGTATTTTTTTTTCTTAGAGCAACACTGATCTATGCATCCACTCAAACTAATGTTTCTGCCTCGATTGCCTCATTTGGTGGAAAGAACGAATTCAAAATGTTAGTGTAAATAGAAAAGGGAAAGAGACATTGTAGAATTTGTCAGGATAAGGGATTTGTAAGCACATTTTTAACCAGAAGAAAAAGGAAACTCTTGGTATTCTCTCTCCTGTTAATCATAACAGTCTTCTTCCAATAGAAGTTCTCATTTCTCATTCTGCTTTAGCGTAAATCAGATTTCTGACATAGGAAACTAGGTTATAGACTAAAAATGTGAATGTGTAAGAAGACTGGATATCTATAACAGTTAGTCTCCTTAACTAGTAAAAGGTTTATCAAGGAAGACACAACTCAGAGCAATTATTTGTAATAAAAGGAAGGAATCTAAGAGACATTGTAATATGGAATAAGGCAGTTTTTCTAACTTCTGTATTTTTCAAACATAACATAGTGTCAGACATTGCTTGAAGCATGTCAAAAATATTCTTATTTAATTCTAAGAGTGGTACTAACATTTTATTCCTCACCTCATAGGTGAGGAAATTGAAAACAGGGATTAAGTAAATTGCCCAAAGTCTCACAGCTGCTAAGTATCTGGGCTGAGATTAGAACAAGGCACTTGTGACTAAAGAATAGATATCCTTAATCATAGTGTGATCTGGCCTCTATTTTAAAATGATTGTAAAATACAGAGCAGATCAATCACAAGTCTTTTGTGATGAGTACACAAATCTCTAGTTGTATAGATCTGTGTATTTGAATGTGAGGCCAGGGATTGTAGTAGAGACCTGAAAACCAGGACAACTGGCCAGGTGCTTGAGAGACAAGTTTGGCGGTCTTGAAAACAAAGGTCAAGTGTGAGACTCCTTCATGAAACTAACAAAGCATTATGCAAAGCCACAGCAAGCCTGAATTGAGAACATGTTTGCTGTTCCGGTTTTCATGCTTAATGAACAATTATGGACTTGAATAAAGCCTAGAAACAGTTAAGGAGAAAGGTGACTTTATCTATAGATAGGTAAGGAAGATAAGAATCCCTCAGGCTAGAGAAATAGAGGGTAGAAAATCAAACTCAGTGCTATTTGGATGAACACATCAGACAAGTAAATTAAGATGCTCCTTACCCAAGAGTACGAGTTTGTTTAATTTGTTGACTCAGGAGATGACATAATCTGAAACTATAACAAAGATATGAAAAACAAGTCTAACAAGAGGAGTTAAATTCATAGGTGATACATTAACAGTAAGTTACTAGAAGAAGCTGTTGCGCGTGGCAAATAGCCTCTCTATAGCTCACTTTGCTCTATCCCTTGTAATTCTAGAGTTAAAATATCTGTAATTTCATGAATTCATCTGTTGCCTTGTTTAGAATCTCTCTTGTGTCCCATTAGATCCACATTAGACTGTAAGCATCCTGAGAGCACAGACCACATCATTAACGTCCTCGTATTACCCTTAGCATGCTCAGGCATATTTACATTAAGTGCTCAGACATAATTATAAAAAAATTTTTAAATGGAATGAGAATCTCAACCCAAAGTTAGAACATTGGATCTACATTCAAAACTATTAATTTTGTTTTTGACTCACTTCCTAATTGGCAGCCCTATAGGTCTCCTCTATGATATTTCCCCTGAAATGCATTATCTTACTTCCTACCAAACTACAGATAGTCTTGTGGATAATCTGTACGAGCAGAGACAAGAAAGGTTGGACATTTCTTCTTTGAGTTCTATAGAAATATCAAGCAGGATTTGAACCTAACTCAGCCCAGTTCTATAATAAAATTCCTGCTTTTTAAGTTTCACCAAACGACCTCTCAGAATCCTCACTACCCTGGACCTACCTTGAGAGTCCAAGTCTTGCCTTTTACTTCTCACCAACCTTTCTGCCCCACTTCTACCCCCTTCCCAGGGGCACCAACAAAGCGCCTCATACCTCCCCTCCAACTCCCTGCAGAAGATGAGGCAGGAAAGAAGAGAGGTTGGAATGATCAGTCCATAATGCTACTTGTGCAGAGAAGAGTTAACATAACTGATTGGATGGATGTGAGACTGCTCTCTTTGGAAAGGCCTGCTGCAAGTTTGGCCCTTGGCTGACATTTAGGAACTGGGATTTGGGGAGTTTTCCCACTATTTCCAGAACTGATAAGAATGGCTCACTGTGTTTGCACAAACAATATCGTTTATTCTGAACACCTGCTTTTATTCTGGGAGTCTGGAATTTTAACGTGATCAGTCCTCAATTTAAAAACTTGGATAGTAAGTCTCCAATAAGCTTCTCGGGTAGGTAACATTTCACATATGTTGCCACAAATCGTGGCTGGCCGGAAGAAGAGCGTCCTATATCTCTCTACTGGGAGAGGCTTGAGCCTGGTTTCCTCCAGACTTCACTCCACATGCTTTTTCCCTTTGCTCATTTTGTTTTGTAGCTTTTCACTGTAATAAATCTTAGCTATGTCCACTCTGTGCTGAGTCCTGTGAGTCCTCCCAGCAAATTATTGAAACGGGGGGGGTGTTCTTGGGAGACCCTCCCAACACACTACTCATTGCAGCTCTGCTAAAAATTTTCTTGGGGGAAGAGAGAGGATTGAAGAATGAATTGGGGGCTTCCCTGGTGGTGCAGTGGTTAAGAGTCCGCCTACCAATGCAGGGGACACAGGTTTGAGCCCTGGTTCAGGAAGATCCCACATGCTGCAAAGCAACTGAGCCCGTGTGCCACAACTACTGAGCCTGCGCTCTAGAGCCCATGCACCACAACTACTGAGCCCGCGTGCCACAACTAGTGAAGCCCACGCATCTAGAGCCCGTGCTCCCCAACAAGAGAAGCCACCGCCATGAGAAGCCCGCGCACTGCAACAGAGTAGCCCCTGCTCGCTGCAACTAGAGAAAGCTCTCACATAGCAACGAAGACCCAATGCAGCCAAAAATAAATAAATAAATTTTTTTTAAAAAAAGAAGAAGAATGAATTGAAGTTTGGAGACTCTCTGGAGATCCCTAGAGTAATTCCAAGGATTATGCTGGAACTCTATTGTCCACACTATGCTATTTATTGTTTAGGGGGAAAAAATTCCCATTATCCTTAAAGACATTACACATTTTCTTAGCTATAGAATAAGGTTTTGCTGGCACTCCGAAATGGCCAGAAAGTATGGATATAGAGTAGCCTCGAGGATCTGTCCTTAAGGAGATAGGCAATGTGAATGCTCTAAAAACAGCTGCAGAGTGTTTACAAACCATGGCATCCTTTGGGATGGGAAAGCTCTCTATAAACAAAAGGTGATTTGCCTGAGCTTTGTTCTCAAAATAAACATGCTTTTGATGAAAAAATGGCCTTACTTGCTGGTGAAAAATTTCAGGAGAGTTTCCTTTTTCTCCTTTTTCCACCCACCCCCCCATGATTAAAATAAGCACCTATCTGGATTTGTATTTCTAATGACAACGAAAAACATATGGGGCCATCACCATTATCTCAGTCACTGGAACCTCTCCTGAGGAGCAATGCAGGACAATAAACATGGCTGCGTCAAAGAACACTGGGGAGAATAAAATGACCTTTGCAAGGAACAGGGAACTCTAGAAACTTTTTCACTATCAATATTAGATTGGAAGAAATAAACAGACAAAAGAAAAGTCTATAAGCTGAGTTCAATTTTCTTGATGAGCACTGTTGAATTAGTTGTTTTGTGGAGGCGGTTTTTTTTTTTTAATCGTTTTTCTGCAACGCATGGATTTTATCCAAACCAGGCTAGGGAACTAGGGCTTTCTGTGTCTACTGCCAGATTAGATCCTTGCCTAACAAATGAGTTTTGTGAATCTTGACTGCAGCAATTGACTCCAGAGAGTTTCCTTCTGTCAGTTTCTCTGGAGTAGGGAGACTGGGCTGGCGGGAGAGGGAGGGAGGGGCGGGGATGGGTTTATTACTCCCAATATGCTCTGTGCTGTTGTGACTGGCTGTGCATATGCCTGGAACCCATGGCATATGGCCCAGGGGCTGCCAGTGACCCGCTTAGCAGCTGTCTCCTGTACATTTTGACATAAAAGCCATTATATTTTTGGCTGGCTAATTGCTTTTTATTAAACAATTGTTGGAAGTTGGCTGATAACTTTTATGAATTTAATATGAAAGCCTCGCTGAGAACTTCTGAAAGCAAACACTGCTTGGTCCACCTGGGAACATTTGAAAGGGCTGGCATTCCATCTGCCAAAGAGGACCTGTATCAGGCACAGCAGCTGAGAACTAGAGAATGACAGTTTCCACTTCTTGAAGTACTGGGTTCTCCTGAAATGCACGGTTACCCTCTTTAAGATCTGATGGGGAAATGTAAGTTAAAAAACAAACAAAAAAATAACCCAACACCTCTTCTCCCAACCTAGAAATCCTCTCTACAAAGGTAGCAGAGAATAAAATCACTTTTTTTATTGAAAAAGCATTAAACCAGAGTGTGATGCACATCACAGGCAATCTACTAAGAGTCTGCAAAGACAGAAAGAAAGCATATTTGCAAGATAAACCATAACTACTCCTCAAGTAAGAAGACTGGACAGCACCATTTGTCACACATAATTCATCCTAACTTTACCCAGTAATTGGGGTGACCATCTCTGTTAACTAGGTGACTTTATCCAAAAGGGAGGAGAGAGGGATGTTTATGACAAGAAGTAGTTTTACAATTTGGAACAAGGTACCCACTGAAGTTAGTCCGCGATCCCCCCAGAGAAACTGGGAGGTAGGGTACCATCTCCTTTGATGTTTCTGTTTCAAAGAGAAGGCTCCCAGGTCCTTGGGAAAAGATGTTCCTGTGTCATAAAGCTGACAAAAAGGCTTATTCTGTTTCTAAAAAGATGCATTTCAAAGAGACAGAGAAAGTACTTACTTACATTTACAAGTTTTTTAAGGGTAAATGTTCTGACAAGAAGGGACAGGAGGGAAAGGTCTTCCCTTATCTCAACAGGGAGAATTGAGTCTCTTATTTTTCAATCGTATTTGTCCTTACAGGTCTTATTTTCCAATGATAGGTATTAGAGTTTCAGCTTAGGGACCAAGCTGTACCTCAGACTCCCAAACCACTGAAGATAAAATTAAGTGCAATGAGTTATTTTGCTCATTTTTATACCTAAGTCCTTCTTAAGAAAGAAAAAGAAAAAAGAAAGGCAAGGAGGGATTAAAGAGGAAAATATATAAAGAAGATAAAAGGGAAATTACACAGCAGCTCATGGATTTTTTTTTCAAGTTATTTAGCAGTTTTTAAATGGATCTCTAATGTAGAGAGGAGAATGGCCTTAAAAAAGGAAAAATGGAGAAGAAACACAGATTTTCTCTCCATCAGCTCCATTCTATTCTGAGGCTATATACAGATTCTACCCTTAACTCCAGTCTGAGATCCCCTAAATGTTGGCCACAAGGGGAAGCAGGAAAGAAAGTGTAAAAGACTTTGGAGCAGGCTTCCCTGGTGGCGCAGTGGTTGAGAGTCCACCTGCCGATGCAGGGGACAAGGGTTCGTGCCCCGGTCCGGAAAGATCCCACGTGCCGCGGAGCGGCTGGGCCCATGAGCCATGGCCGCTGAGCCTGCGCGTCTGGAGCCTGTGCTCCGCAATAGGAGAGGCCACAACAGTGAGAGGCCCGCATACCACAAAACAAAAAAACAAAAAAACAAAAAACAGACTTTGGAACAATTCATCACCAAACCAAGAAAAATTCTTCAAACTGCAGATGCTCTGGGCATGTCACTCCAGACATGCTGAATTTTGCATTCCTATAAGACACCAAGTCCTCCTGTTCTGGGGCCTTTTCCAAGGGCCCCTCTACCTGACACACTTTCACCTCTGTGCCCATCCCCTCTCCATCCATCTCTTCACCTAGTTAACTCCTTCGCATCCTTCAGGTCTTAGCCTCAATGCCATTTCCTCTGAAGCCCCACAGATTAGCCCCCCCTCTTACAGGCTCCCACGGTCCCTTGCGCAACCCCTAATGTAACACGTCACACTTGCACTAACAAGTAAGGCAATTTCAAGTGCAAACAGAGGCCAGGCAGTAACACAGATGAGTGAGCCAGTGGGGGTCTGAGAGCACAGCAGCATATGCCCAACGTAAAGACATTCAACTCACTTTCTTCTATAACATGCGCTGGCCACAACACGTATCTGCTGATCAAACATAACTTAGTGGCTGTGGAGCTGCAGCAAAGGGAGGAGGGGCAAATTACAAATCACGTAGCAGGAGTTAAGGGGTGGACTCTATCTATCGGGGAAACTTGCAAACCGGGGCTCATCCAAGGGAAGTCTACTGTCCCACATTCTCTCATCCCTCAGAGAGCCTGTGGGGCAAGGGAGAAGCTTGTGGACACAGAAGGTTTCTGTCCTGGGAGGGATACGGGACGCTGCCCTCCTGCTCTTCCACCTTCTTATGGTACAAGCAGGAAAGCAACCTTATCAGTGGGAAAACAGGGAGAGAGTATCAGCCCTGCAAAGAATTGTCAGGGTACCAGCCGCCAGCACCTGGCTACCTTGCAAGAAGGTAGAAGCAGGCTGCTGGAGGGTGGAGACCCTAGTCCCATAAGAAGTTGTGTTTGAGTACAGAGCCTCCCACTAGAGAGGGCAAAGCCTTCTCCCAAGCACTCTGAGCTTCTGGGATCATTCGTCAATTTTTCTTCTCTCTCTTCCACGGGGCGTCACTAGCCCATAACTCTGATGGCTCTGTCTTTCCTGCCTACAAGATTGTATCATTTCTGTCTTTTCCTAGTTGTATTCTTGGAGCCTGACTCAGTGCCTGGCATGTAGTAGGAGCAAGAAAAATGTATGTGTTGAATAAATGAAGAATCATCTTCATAGCTTAAACAGGTAGCCTAGGATTGCCATCTAGAGGTTTTACTGTCTCAAAAAAATTGTCCTGTGAAAACTGCAATGTGGGAAGCAAGAAGGAAAGCATTCCTTGTGTCTGGCTGTTATCATTTCCTCCTATCCTCCTCCTTTCAGTGAAGCCTCCTTTATTCTCCAGGGCTTTGCTCTATCTCATTAATGTTAATATCTTATCTAACCTTTCCTTGGCTCTCTGCAGTGATGGGGCTTCTATTCCACTACCTAATTGCTCTTACTCTTCATCTTTCAAAATGTCCACCCTAAACTTTTTCCTCTATAGCTTCAGGCTATTTCATGCCTCTTCTGAGACTTAATCATCTTTCTCTTTGCCTGGGTTAGCTCAGAGAAGTAGACTGAAAAATGCAGAAGGACTTTAGAAAAACAAAGGAGAAATCCTGTATTGGGTACAGGATTTTTTTTTTTTTTAAGAATTTTTAAGAATTTTTTTTTAAGAATTTTTTTTTTTTTTAAATATACATTCACTTATTTATTTTTGGCTGTGTTGGGTCTTCGTTGCTGTGCACGGTGTCTTTTCTCTAGTTGCGCTGTGCGGGTTTCTCATTGCGGTGGTTTCTCTTGTTGCACAGCACAGGCTCTAGGCGTGCAGGCTTCAGTAGTTGTGGCACGTGGGCTCAGTAGTTGCGGCTTGCAGGCTATAGAGTGCAGCCTCAGTAGTTGTGGTGCACAGGCTTAGTTGCTCTGCTGCATGTGGGATCTTCCCGCACCAGGGCTCGAACCCGTGTCCCCTGCATTGGCAGGCGGATTCTTAACCACTGCGCCACCAGGGAAGTCCTGGGTACATTCTTACAACCAGTAAAAGGTTCATTCATCACTCATCCCCCCTGTCCATTGGGAGTTGAGGTCCTCCTGGTGGAGGATTTGATGTCAAGTCACGGGCAGGGGAATGAACAGATCTGCCTGCCAACCTGATCCCAGAATAAAAGTAGAGCTGAGAGCCTGCAATTTCTTCTAAGTACCTACACTGCTTGCAAAAGACCAGAAGTTTTCTATCAAGGTCACCCTCTCTTCAGATCAATGAGCAAAGGAGATCACAGATTTTAAGGGCTCTTTTGGGTCTAGTTAAGACCACAAGGCAAGCATAAGGAGGTGAGAGGGTTAAGACCTGGAATTCACAGGCATTTAGACCTCAAGTGTTTCTAGATATAATAAAGGAGCATTTAGCTTCCTCAGACTGCACCTGTATTCAGGCTATTTGAGACTGGGAAAAACTATAAAGCAAACCATCAAAACAGGACCACGACCATTACCACAACCCAGGTGCTGCCATTACTGAACTGTTTGAAGCACCCGGAGGCAGCTGACAATGGAGCTGAGTAGAAAAGCTATCAAATGCGAACATTTCAGTCAGGGAACAACTTCAGATTGCTCACCCTCTGATTAACTGCTTTAAAAAAATAGAGTTCTAACTTTATATTCCATTCCTCACTCTGAGTCATGATTGCCCTGTAAAATGTCCTTATCAAGAGGGGCGAAAATTAATAAGCTCCAAGAATGACGGGGATTGCTCCAGCCAAACAAAGAAGGCAAGAAAACAGTTTCTCAGATATAACTATTAAGGTCAAGGCAGGGATTGGAGAGCAGATATTGACATTCTTAATGATACTCAAGATGCGTAGCCTCGAGAAGAAAGACCAGGCTAGCAAGAAGCAACAGAGGGAAGAAGCAGAGAGAAGCAATATAATCAGAAAATAAACCGTTACTCTCATTTTTGTCTAAAAACTCTATGTCAATAATCTTGATAAACTGAGAACAGGAAGAAATCATGGGCATATGCTGTGACTACTATATTTATTCTTGCTTTGCTCTCTCCCAAGAGAACACTAAAGGCTGCACTCTGAGCTCACCTTCGAGAAACGCAACATAAAAAGGCAATTTCAGAACAGCAGGGCATGGCTTCTAACATCTGATAGACAGCCTAAATGCATTTTATCTCATCAGCTACTCTCGCTCTCACTCTCCTCATTTTTCTTTATTCCCAATGCAGCCATATTTTGCTCTTCCTCAACTCCCTGATTCCCACCTCGCTCATGGAAGATTTTAAAAGAAAAACATGTTTTTTATTAAAGTCATATACAAAGCATCCCTGTGTCCCAGAACCCTCAGGCATGTGTACATACTGGTTTGCTTTGTTTAGGAAAAGAAATTGGTGGCATATTTTGTTTCCTATCTTGACGCCAAGAAAATTAAACTGGGATCTTCCTGTCAGTTGCTACAAGAACCATGACAATCAGCATGGCTTGTTTTTATTCTTTGGGCCCTTTGAAGGAAAATAGTTCCAAAAGTGTGTTTCATGCATGTTATCTAGATGGATAGAAAGATATTCTGAGCACCAAATTTTTCCAAAAGAAAATCAGAAAACAATGAAATTATCCAAATTATTCAGAACAGCCAGAAAGATAGGGATACCTTGTATAGGGGCAAGTTAGAAGATAATGCTTCATGAATTATCTGATTTAGCTACACACATCCATCAAATTCAAGAGAAGAAAAGGGAGAGGGAGGGGAGAGAGAAAGAGAGAGAAGTAACTGACCATTATCAAACCAATAAACTGTGCCTAGAGATATATGTATTTTCCTACTCTCTTCTCAAACTAAGGGTTAGTTTAATAGAGCTCTGACACTGTCATGACTGAATGACAGCAAAGTAAAGCTATATTTTATTCAGTGTGATGAAAACAGATACTGTGCTATTGTTTACTGCTTTATTTCTGGAGATGATGGGAGAAAGAGGAAGCGTATAGCATGAATGCTAAAGTGCAGGTTTTGGATTCAGACCACAAAGACTCAGATCCCAGCTCTGTCATTTACTGGATTTGTAAACTTGGACTTTGTACACTTACCTCTGCAAGTCTCAATTCCCCATGTATAAGATTAGATATCCTACTTTCTCAAGTGTGGTGAGAATTAAATAACAATCCATGAAAGCTTTTTGCAGAGTTCCTGGGGCACGTACATGCACGCACATACACATACATATGAAGGGCAATAACTTTTTGCAGAGTTCCTGGGGCCATGTACACACATACACGTACATATCAAGGACTAGATCATCATAAAAGGAGCAGAAATATCTGCCCATCTTTACAAAGTGTGCACATTTACTAAAGGTGAATAGCATTTTTTAGAATTTAAGGTATGGGTATGTATATATCACTATGAGCATTTTTTTTCTTCATAAATTTGTTGAGCAAAGAATTACTTCTAACATCTACTCTGTGTACAAAAACATAC
The DNA here is from genome assembly GCF_003676395.1 of Aethalodelphis obliquidens. Classification (NCBI taxonomy): domain Eukaryota; kingdom Metazoa; phylum Chordata; class Mammalia; order Artiodactyla; family Delphinidae; genus Aethalodelphis; species Aethalodelphis obliquidens. The sequence continues at coordinate 7,304,692 of NW_020837965.1, read as the reverse complement.
CATTTTAGCGACATTATCAGGTATCGAGCCATTTGTTGCATAAGTGAATGTTTTCAATGGGAAGAGGTGAAACTGTTAGGTAGAGAGCCAAAGATAGAAATGGAGATTTAGTTGGGGGGAGGGGGAGGGAAGGAAGCTGGAAAGTTTTAATAGAAATCATTGTTGAAGGCAATAAATATTCACAGAGGTTCTACAATGTAACCTTTTCTGAATCATACACCACTGATAGCAACGTGACCTATTGCTTCATGCTGGCTCCTATTTTCCCTAAATAGAAATGTTCCCAATGCACAGTACAGCGTAGTAGAAAGAACTCTGCCTAATCGCAGAGTACCCTATAAGTGTTACCTTTTTAAAATTCTTCTTTCAACATCATGTGGTTCTTCTATGTCCCTTCAAACTCTTAGTCACATGTTTGTTTGTTTAGACAGTGTTTACTGAATATCATGTGTCAGGGACTGTGTGGAGAACACAGATGAACAGGACACAGTTAATTGTACTGAAGGAGATTGCAATCTAAAGGAATATACGAATGTTGGTTATTATACCTTCCTCTACACAAGGTGTGTGATTCTTCCTCATGTCTCTCCCTACCACCCCTACCTCTCTCTCTCTTCCTTCTGCTGAAGGCAAGGAAACCAATTAGCCCAGCTGGTTAAAATGATATTTTTAATGAAAGCAAGCACATGTTGAGTCAGGGGTTCTCCTTTTAGTAAAATACATGAAATTTATTTTTAATGACCTTGATACATCTAATTCAGCTGTTTAGAAACCACTTGTTTTACTTTATTATTTTCTCTAATGTTCCAAGTAGAAGAGGCTGCCAGAGTAATGACCTCTGGGTAAGTGAGGAATTCATGTATTATAGTAAATAAAAACCTATGCAGCTAGCCAACACTTCCAAATACGATTGTATAATAAAGGCTGAATATTTATGCAGTGTTTGTGGTATTTCTGTAATAGCTTTGGCAACAAAGACTGTCCTTCAGATTCCCATTTTACAAATTGGTATCTAAGTTTAGAACAGTCATTTGTCCCAGATCACACACACATTTTTAAACATTAGCATTTGAGAGAAAATTAAAGGAAATATTACTTCAAACAACAAGTACATCATATTAACTCATCACCCCTAAGAGGTTACATGGGCTGCACATATGAATAGATTAGAAAATGACTTGGGGATAGAGGGCAAGATGGTAGTGCAGCTATAGTTCTGAATCTCTTCAAAACAGACAAAAAAATGGACAATGCAATTAAAATGTCAAACAAACCAAAAAAAAAAAAAAGCTCCATAGTTATAAAAAAGACGTTTTCTTATTTCAAAACTCTTTAAAATATAACTGGGTGTTTAAAGCAAAAGTAGTGATAATAAATTGTAGGGTTTATAACTTGGGTAGAAGTAAAATATATGATAGCGGTAGTACAAAGACAAAAAGGAAAAAATAGAAGTAAACTGCTGTAATATTTCGGACATAAACTGCCAGAATATTATTTGAAGGTAGATTACATTGTAATAACTCAAAGATGTATATTGTAAATCCCAGAGCAATCACTAAAAACTAAAGCAAAGAGGAATAGCCAAAATGCCAAGAGTGGAGATAAAATGGAAGCACAGAAAATATTCAGTGAATCCATCAAAGACAGGAAAAGAAGTCAAATGGAACAACAAGCAGTGAGACAAATAGCAAACATACAGCAATGTGTTAGATTTAGGCCCAGCCATATCACTAAACAGCCTAAGAAAATCAAGAACCAGCTAAATTGCTGTATATAAAATATCCACTTTAAATATAAAGACACAGATAGCTTAAAGGCAAAAGGATGAAAAACATGCCATTCAAGCAGTGATAAAAAGAAGCTGTTATGGCTATAATAATATCAGACAAAGTAGACTTTAGAACAAGTAATATACTAGGGATAAAGAGGAGCATTTTGTAATGATGAAAAAAGAAACCCACAAGAATCTTAAATTCTCACATTTTTAATCTACTGAATAACAGAGTTTTAAAACATATGGGAAAAAAAAACCTTAAAGAACTGAAAAGAGATATAGACAAATAATTATACTGGATCAATACTCCTCTTTCTATAACTCATAAAAGAAGAAGACCAAAAAAAAAAAAAGAATCAGTAGGTATACAGATGATTTTAACAACACTATGAACCAAGTTAACCTAATTGCCATTTATAGAAACTCAACCCAAGAAGAGTAAAATATGTATTCATCTCAAATACGCAAGCGATAGTCACCGTGAAAGACTCTATTTTGGGCCAAGTCTCAAATAAACTGGAAAACTGAAATCATTCAGAGTAGATTATCTGGGCCCAATAGAACTGAACTAGAATTTAACAACAAAAAGGTATCTGGAAAACCTCCAAGTATTTGTAATCCAAATATGTGGACTCTAAAAAATAAAACAAACAAATGTATATAACAAACCAGAAACAGACTCACATATGTAGAGAACAAACTAGTGGTACCCAGTGGGGAGAAAGAAGGGAGAGAGGCAAGATAGGGGCAGGGGATTAAGAGATACAAACTACTATATATAAAATAAATAAGCAACAAGGATATACTGTACAGCACAGGGAAATAGAGCCATTATTTTGTAATAACATTAAATGACATATAATCTATAAAAATACTGAATCACTTTGTTGTACACCTGAAACTAGTATTGTAAATCAGCTATACTTCACTAAAAATATTAATAATAATAATAAAAGAAGGAAAAAAGAAATCATATGGAAATTAAAAATTACTTAGAACTGAATGAAAATTAAAACAGTGTATTGAAATTTCAGGGATGCAACTAAAACAGTTGTTATAGGAAAACATATGGCATGAGAGGTTTACATTAGAAAAGATAATGGTCTAAAACCAATAATCCAAACTTCAAACACAGGAAACTAGAATAAGAGCAACTTAAATCCAAATTAAACAAAGTATGGAAATAATGAGTGGAAATCAATGAGATAGAAATGGATTAAAAAAAATAGAGAAAATCAATTAATCCAAAAGCTCCTTCTTTGAAATGTTCAAAGATTGGTAAATTTTTAGAATGACAGAACAAGGAAAAAAAGGAGGGAGGTAGAGAGAGAGAGAGAGAGAGAAGACACAAGAAACATTCCCTACCCCCAGGACAGGCATCCTCAAAATGTATATCCAGCAATATTTTACAATTGCTAGGGGCCAGTGACAGCTGTGTGCCTCTCACTTTTTCTCTTGCCAAATGGGAATATTTATTGAAATTATCCTGTCTCTACTCCATGAAAATATGCTGAAGGACGGAGTTACTGATAACTCATCTTTTTTGGTGGTGGTTTGGGATTGTTTTGTTTGGTTCTTGCTTTTGTTTATAATTTTCTCAGTCAAGAATCACATCTGGAGCTGATGTAACATGTTCAGAAAATCCTGGACTCTGAGTCAATGCTGTGATTGGATGGGACTTTTATGGTGTTTATTTTGGTAAAGGGTAAATGCATTTCCATGTAGTAAGAAAACAGAGTGCAACTCTTTCAGTTGTATTATTTTCCTCAAGGATTTACTGCGAGGTGTCTCAGTGTATAACCCTTTTCAGGAAAATATTTCCACAGAGGATTATATATAATAACCTACTGCCATGACTTGCAAAGCCTCCTAAGACAGGAGTATATTTCCTTCCAGAACCCAGTCTATAATTGCCTGGTTCATTATTGAAAGTCAGTGGATATATCACCCCAACAGCTAAGGAAATAGGAGTTATATATGGTCTGAAGCCTATGAAATTTGGGGAGCCATATTTAAGACAAGAACATAAAATTATAAAGTTAGAAATAAATATTCAGGGGGGCGCATTCAAGATGGCAGAGGAGTAAGACGTGGAGATCACCTTCCTCCCCACAAATACATCACAAATACATCTACACGTGGAACAACTCCTACAGAACACCTACTGAAAGCTGGCAGAAGACATCAGACTTCCCCAAAAGCAAGAAACTCCCCACATACCTGGATAGGGCAAAGGAAAAACAGAAACAAAAGAACAGGACAGGACTTGTACCTCAGGGAGGGAGCTGTGAAGGAGGAAAAGTTTCCACACACTAGGGAGCCCCTTCACTGGCAGAGATGGGGGGTGGGGGGGGAAGCTTCAGAGCCACAGAGGACAGTGCAGCAACAGGGGTGCAGAGGGCAAAGCGGAGAGATTCCCGCACAGAGGATCGGTGCCGACCAGCACTCACCAGCCCGAGGCTTGTCTGCTCACCCTTTGGGGCGGGTGGGGGCTGGGATCTGAGGCTCGGGCTTCGTAGGTCAGACCCCAGGGAGAGGACTGGGGTTGGCTGTACTAACACAGCCTGAAGGGGGATAGTGTGCCACACCTAGCCTGGAGGGAGTCCGGGAAAAACTCTGGACCTGCCTAAGAGGCAAGAGACCATTGTTTTTGGGTGCATGAGGAGAAGGGATTCAGAGCACTGCCTAAATGAGTTCCAGAGACGGGCGCGAGCCGTGGCTAACAGCGCGGACACCAGAGACGGGCATGAAACGCTAAGGCTCCTGCTGAAGCCACCAAGAAGTCTGTGTAGTCCGCCAGAGCTAGGGTCCCGTGATCCAGGGACAACTTCCCCGGGAGAACGCATGGCGCGCCTCAGGACATTACAACGTCATGCCGGCCTCTGCCACCACAGGTTTGCCCCAATTCCATACCACTTCCTCCCCACAGCCTGAGTGAGCCAGAGCCCCCTAATCAGCCACTCCTTTAACCCTGTCCTGTCTGGGTGGGGAACAGATGCCCTCAGGTGACCTACATGCAGAGGCAGGACCAAATCCAAAGCTGAACCCCAGGAGCTGTGTGAACAAAGAAGAGAAAGGGAAATTTCTCCCAGCAGCCTCAGGAGCAGCAGATTAAATCTCCACAATCAACTTGATGTACCTGCATCTGTGGAATGCCTGAATAGACAATGAATCATCCCAAAATGGAGGCGGTGGACTTTGGGAGCAACTGTACACTTTGGGTTTGCTTTTAGCATCTAATTTGTTTCTGGTTTTATGTTTCACTTAGCTTAGTATTTAGAGCTTATTATCACTAGTAGACTTGTTTATTGATTTGGCTGCTCTCTTCCTTTTTTTATTTTATTTTATTTTTTCCTTTCTTTTTTCTCTTTTTGTGAGTGTGTATGTATATGCTTCTTTGTGTGATTTTGTCTGTATAGCTTTGCTTTTGCCATTTATCCTAAGGTTCTGACTATGCCTTTGGGGGGGTTTTATGTTGTTTTTTAAATTTTTTTTTAGTATAGTTTTTCGTGCTTGTTATCATTGATGGATTTGTTTTTTTGGCTTGGTTGCTCTCTTCTTTCATTCTCTCTTTCCTTTTTTTCATTACTTTTTTATTTTTGTATTCTTAATAATTTTTTTCTATTCTAATAACTTTATTTTATTTTCTTCCTTCCTTCCTTCCTTCCTTCCTTCCTTCCTTTCTTTTTTCCTCCCTTTTATTCTAAGCCATGTGACTGACAGTGTCTTGATGCTCTGACCAAGTGTCAGGCCTGACTGAGCCTCTGAGGTAGGAGAGCCCAGTTCAGGACATTGGTCCACCAGAGACCTCCCGGCTACACATAATATCAAAAGGAGAAAGCTCTCCCAGAGGTCTCCATCTCAACGCTAAGACCCATCTCCACTCAATGACCAGCAAGCTACACTGATGGACACCCTATGCCAAACAACTAGAAAGTCAGGAACACAAACCAACCAATTAGCACAGAGGCTGCCTAAAAATCATAATAAGTTCACAGACACCACAAAACACACCATCGGACGTGGCCCTGCCCACCAGAAAGACAAGATCCAGCCTCATTCACCAGAACACAGGAACCAGTTCCCTCCACCAGGAAGCCTATACAACCCACTGAACCAACCATACCCACTGGGAGCAGAAACCAAAAACAACGGGAACTACAAACCTGCAGCCTGCGAAACGGAGACCCCAAACACATTAAGTTAAGTAAAAAGAGGAGACAGAGAAATACACAGCAGATGAAGGAGTGAGGTAAAAACCCACCAGACCAAACAAATGAAGAGGAAATAGGCAGTCTACCTGGAAAACAATTCAGAGTAATAAGAGTAAAGATGATCCAAAATCTTGGAAACAGAATGGAGAAAATACAAGAAACATCTAACAAGGACCTAGAAGAACTAAAGGGCAATCAAACAATGATGAACAACACAATAAATGAAATTAAAAATTCTCTAGAAGGAATCAAGACCAGAATAACTGAGGCAGAAGAACGGATAAGTGACCTGGAAGATAAAATAGTGGTACTAACTACCGCAGAGCAGAATACAGAAAAAAAAATGAAAAGAATTGAGGACAGTCTCAGAGACCTCTGCAACAACATTACACGCACCTACATTCGAATTATAGGGGACCCAGAAGAAGAAAGGGAAAAAAAAAAGGGACTGAGAAAATAATTGAAGAGATTATAGTTGAAAACTTACCTAATATGGGTAAGAAATAGTCAGTCAAGTCCAGGAAGCACAGAGAGTCCCATACAGGATAAATCCAAGGAGAAACATGCCAAGACACATATTAATCAAACTACCAAACATTAAACACAAAGTATTAAAAGCAGCAAGGGAAAAGCAACAAATAACATACAATGGAATCCCCATAAGGTTAACAGCTGATCTTTCAGCAGAAACTCTGCAAGCCAAAAGGGAGTGGCAGGACATATTTAAACTGATGAAATAGAAAACCTACAATAAAGATTCCTCTACCCAGCAAGGATCTCATTCAGATTCGATGGAGAAATTTAAAATTTCACAGGTAAGCAAAAGCTAAGAGAATTCAGCACCACCAAACCAGCTCTACAACAAATGCTAAAGGAACTTCTCTAGGTAAGAAACACAAGAGAAGGAAAAGACCTACAATAACAAACCCCAAATAATCAAGACAATGGTAATAGAAACATTATATCGATAACTACCTTAAATGTAAATGGATTAAATGTTCCAACCAAAAGACACAGGCTGGCTGAATGGATATAAAAACAAGACCCATACATATGCTGTCTACAAGAGACCCACTTCAGACCTAGGGACACATACAGACTGAAAGTGAGGGGATGTAAAAAGATATTCCATGCAAATGGAAAACAAAAGAAAGCTGGAGAAGCAATTCTCATATCAGAAAAATAGACTTTAAAATAAAGACCATTACAAGAGACAAAGAAGGACACTACATAATGATCAAGGGATCAATCCAAGAAGAAGATATAACAACTGTAAATATTTATTCACCCAACATAGGAGCACCTCAATACATAAGGCAAACACTAACAGCCATAAAAGGGGAAATCAACAGTAACACAGTCATACTAGGAGACTTTAACACCCCACTTTCACCAATAGACAGATCATCCAAAATGAAAATAAATAAGGAAACACAAGCTTTAAATGATACATTAAACAAGATGGACTTAATTGATATTTATAGGACATTCCATCCAAAAACAACACAATACACTTTCTTCTCAAGGTCTCGTCGAACATTCTCCAGGATATATCATATAATGAGTCACAAATCAAGACTTGGTAAATTTAAGAAAATTGAAATCTTATCAAGTATCTTTTCCGACCACAACGTTATGAGACTAGATATCAATTACAGGAGAAAAACTGTAAAAAATACAAACACATGCAGGCTAAACAATATACTACTAAACAGGGAAGAGATCACTGAAGAAATCAAAGAGGAAATCAAAAAATACCTAGAAACAAATGACAATGAATACACGAAAACCCAAAACCTATGGGATGCAGCAAAAGCAGTTCTAAGAGGGAAGTTTATAGCAATAGAATCCTACCTCAAAAAACAAGAGACATCTCAAATAAACAACCTAAACATACACCTAAAACAATTAGAAAAAGAAGAACAAAAAAAAAACAAAATTAGCAGAAGGAAAGAAATCATAAAGATCATATCAGAAATAAATGAAAAAAAATGAAGGAAACAATACCAAAGGTCAATAAAACTAAAAGCTGGTTCGTTGATAAAACTGATAAACCATTAGCCAGACTCATCAAGAAAAAAAAGGGAGAAGACACAAATCAACAAAATTAGAAATGAAAAAGGAGAAGTAACAACTGACACTGCAGAAGTACAAAGGATCATGAAAGATTACTACAAGCAACTCTATGCCAATAAAATGGACAACCTGGAAGAAATGGACAAATTCTTAGAAAAGCATAACCTTCTGAGACTGTACCAGGAAGAAATAGAAAATATGAACAGACCAAGTACAAGCAATGAAATTGTGACTGTGATTAAAAATCTTCCAACAAACAAAATCCCAGGACCAGATGGCTTCACGGGCAAATTCTATCAAACATTTAGAGAAAAGCTAACACCTATCCTTCTCAAACTTCCAAAATAGAGCAGAGGGAGGAACACTCCCAAACTCATTCTGTGAGGCCACCATCACCCTGATCTACCAAAACCAGACAAAGATGTCACAAAGAAAGAAATCTACAGGGCAATATCTCTGATGAACACAGATGCAAAAATCCTCAACAAAATACTAGCAAACAGAATCCAACAGCACATTAAAAGGATCATACACCGAAAAAAAGAAAAAAAAATTTAAAAAAAAGGATCATACACAATGATCAACTGGGCTTTATCCCAGGAATGCAAGGATTCTTCAATATACATAAATCAATCAATGTGATAAACCATATTAACAAATTGAAGGAGAAAAACCATATGGTCATCTCAATAGAAGCAGAAAAAGCTTTCAACAAAATTCAACACCCATTTATCATAAAACCCTCCAGAAAGTAGGCACAGAGGGAACTTACCTCAACATAATAAATGCCATATATGACAAACCCACAGCAAACATCATCCTCAATGGTGAAAAACTGAAACCATTTCCACTAAGATCAGGAACAAGACAAGGTTGCCCACTCTCACCACTATTATTCACCATAGTTTTGGAATTTTTAGCCACAGTAATCAGAGAAGAAAAAGAAATAAAATGAACACAAATCGGAAAAGAAAAAGTAAAACTGTCACTGTTTGCAGATGACATGATACTATACATAGAGAATCCTAAAGATGCCACCAGAAAACTACTAGAGCTAATCAGTGAATTTCGTAAAGTTGCAGGATATAAAATTAATGCACAGAAAGCTCTTGCATTCCTCTACACTAATGATGAAAAATCTGAAAGAGAAATTAAGGAAACAATCCCATTTACCACTGCAACAAAAAGAATAAAATACCTAGGAATAAAGCTACCTAGGGAGACAAAAGACCTGTATGCAGAAAACTATAACACACTGATGAAAGAAATTAAAGATGATACAAATAGATGGAGAGATACACCATGTTCTTCGATTGGAAGAATCAACACTGTGAAAATGACTCTACTACCCAAAGCAATCTACAGATTCAATGCAATCCCTATCAAACAACCAATAGCATTTTTCACAGAACTAGAAGGAAACATTTCACAATTTGTATGGAGACAAAAAACACCCTGAATAGCCAAAGCAATCTTCAGAAAGAAAAACGGAGCTGGAGGAATCAGGCTCCATGACTTCAGACTATATTACAAAGCTACAGTAATCAAGACATTATGGTACTGGCACAAAAACAGAAATGTAGATCAATGGAACAGGATAGAAAGCCCAGAGATAAACCCACACACATATGGTCACCTTATCTTTGATAAAGGAGGCAAGAATATACAATGGAGAAGAGACAGCCTCTTCAATAGGTGGTGCAGGGAAAACTGGACAGCTACATGTAAAAGAATGAAATTAGAACACTCCCTAACACCATACACAAAAATAAACTCAAAATGGATTAAAGACCTAAATGTAAAGCCAGACCCTATCAAACTCTTAGAGGAAATCTTAGGCAGAACACTCTATGACATAAATCACAGCAAGATCCTTTTTGACCCACCTCCTAGAGAAATGGAAATAAAAACAAAAATAAACAAATGGGACCTAATGAAACTTAAAAGCTTTTGCACGACAAAGGAAATTATAAACAAGATGAAAAGGCAACCCTCAGAATGGGAGAAAATATTTGCAAAAGAAGCAACAGACTAAGGATTAATCTCCAAAAAATAAAAACAGTTCATGCAGCTCAATATCAGAAACAACAAACAACTCAATCCAAAAATGAGCAGAAGACCTAAACAGACATCTCTCCAAAGAAGCTATACAGATTGCCAACAAACACATGAAAGGATGCTCAACACCACTAATCATTAGAGAAATGGAAATCAAAACTACAATGAGGTATCACCTCACACCAGTCAGAATGGCCATCATCAAAAAATCTACAAACAATAAATGCTGGAGAGGGTGTGGAGAAAAGGGAACTCTCTTGCACCATTGGTGGGAATGTAAATTGATACAGCCACTATGGAGAATAGTATGGAGGTTCCTTAAATACTACAAATAGAACTACCATTTGGGGGAGGCAGCAATCCCACTACTGAGCATATACCCTGAGAAATCCATAATTCAAAAAGAGTCATGTACCAAAATGTTCATTGCAGCTCTATTTACAGTAGCCAGGAGGTGGAAGCAACCTAAGTGTCCATCATTGGATGAATGGATAAAGAAGATGTGGCACATATATACAATGGAATATTACTCAGCCATAGAAAGAAACGAAATTGAGTTATTTGTAGTGAGGTGGATGGACCTAGAGACTGTCATACAGAGTGAAGTAAGTTAGAAAGAGAAAAACAAATATCGTATGCTAACACATATATATGGAATCCCCCCCCCCCAAAAAAAAAGATGGTTCGGAAGAACCTAGGGGCAGGACAGGAATAAAGATGCAGACACAGAGAATGGACTTGAGGACACAGGGAGGGGCAAGGGTAAGCTGGGACAAAGTGAGAGAGTTGCATGGACGTCTGTACACTACCAAATGTAAAATAGGTATCTAGTAGGAAGCAGCCACATAGCACAGGGAGATCAGCTCAGTGCTTTGTGTCCACCTAGAGGGGTGGGATAGGGAGGGTGGGAGGGAGATGCAAGAGGGAGGAGATATGGGGATATATGTATATGTATAGCTGATTCACTTTGTTATAAAGCAGAAACTAACACACCATTGTAAAGCAATTATACTCCAATAAAGATGTTTTAAAAAAATGTTTTAAAAAGAGAAATAAATAAATATATATTTATTTAAAATTAAAAGGGAAGTGATAAGTCACAAATATTAAAATGCTCACAAATTCATCAAACAGAACAAAATTTTTAAGATGCTTAGTATTTTTATTAATTTATTGGCCTGACACACATCTATAATAATTTTTCCTACATTTTTTGCCTGCACAATCTTTATCTATTTTGTTTAAAAAAAGTAATAATTTTGTTTAAATAATAATTTAAATAATTTTTGTTTAAAAAATAATTTTGTTTAAAAAAAAGTTTCTTCCTAAAGTGAGAAAAAATAACTTCAGCTTTCCTTTAACATGGTTGATCAAAATTTGTGTTTTAACAACAGATAGTTTAGAAAATTTTCTTTCAACCTCACGACCCTTCATTAGTAGCTACTTACAGTGACTAGTCATAAATACTTTGGATTTTTAATATTAACTAATTTGTCAATGATATCCCTGTTGTTACTGCCTAATGAGGGTATTGTACTGGTTCCTGAAACTTGGTGCCATGGTACTGGCGAGTTGGCACATTAGGTAGGCGGATCCTCCTGGAAGGCGATCTGACACTGGGACAGCTAGCAGTAATTTAACTACACACAAAATGAGGGAAACCTACATAAACATATCATACTAAACTCAAATTAAATGTATATTAAATTCAAATTCCTCTTGACAAAAATGTTCTTAGTGATATACCTTTTGAACTAGTAATTCCAATTCTAAATAACTATCCCCAAAATAATGTGGCAAAATTATTAAATAATTTGTGTGCAAGACTATTATTTGTAACAGAAAAAGACTGTAAACAACTCAAATGTCACTAACACGAGACTGGTTTAATAACATAAGGTATATCCACAAATGGAATACTATGCAACTGTAATAAGGAATGAAGAAATCTCTATATACTGCCATGTAGTGGTCTCTAGGATATGTTAAGAGAAAGGTGCAAGTTGTAGAGTAGTGTGAATGGTACGCTCTATTTTATCTAAGAAAAGAGGTGGTATTAAAAGGGAGATTCCATAACTCTTAGAGATACATACTAAAGTTTTTACAGATAAAACGATAGCAAGTCTGGGGTTGTCTTTACAATATTCTTATATGGGTGTAGTGGGTATACTGAAAGAGGATCCATGGGCTTTTGCCTCCTAGTCCTTTCTACATGACTTTGGGGAAATTTTCCAACTACTCTGAGCCTCAGTTTTCTTATACATAAAGAGGGTAAAAGTTACCAACCTCACAGAATTATTGTAAAGATTCAGAGAAATAATATTTGTAAACCTAACACAGAGCAGTTATTCAATAAATAGCATTTATTATCATTAATTGTATTCTAGCTAAAGCCAGGCAAATAGCACAGCAGTCATTTTCACAATGCTATCTTAATTACTATACTTTCCACAAAGACTAGCAGGCATGGGAACTAGCTCTGGCCTTCTAACCTCTGGAATTCAGTAGTGAAATTCCATCTAAAGTCTGGAATAAAATTAAACTTGATGAGTTTTGTCTCTATTCTGTTTCCTTTATATCAACCACTGCCAAAAGTTACAATGTACAAAACATTTCAGGACTGACCAAGCAAACTCCTGCTGCCATGAGGGTGAGGGTTCCAGGTACCTGGAGTTCAAACACAGGATTTGTGGTATACCGGAGAGACCCCCCAGGCATATAATCACAACTGTCAAAAGTACAGGAATCAATCACCGAGGGAGCAAAGAGGTGTGTTTCGCTTCATGTACTTCTCTTTTCACTAGAGACTGACAAAGAGAAAAGGAACACTTTGCCTACCAAGCAGAGCTTTTGCTAAACAGCACACTTCACTGTGGCTACCTGCAAGTCTCTCTCATGCCCTGCACAACTAGGGCAAAAACATTTAGATGGTGGGGCTGGGTGGGGAGAGAGGAGTGCAAGGTGGACAGGGGTGGGAATTAAATTCTTTAGCTTAGTGTTTTATTCCCTGCTGAGAATAAATAGAAGACTGAGTTTCCATCAGAGTTGTTGATCCAGGACCCCTTGATACTGAGATTCTTTTCCATTTAAAAAAACAAAGTATTTTGAAACAAAATTCAGTTAACAAACACTTGGAAGTAAGAAAGGGGAGGACTGTTTGGGTAGTTTTATTTTCAAGTAGAGTCCTTTCTTTTCTGAAGGTGACAGACTCACCAACAATAACTGCCTGTGGAATAAATTGAATGAATTGATGTCTTCCTTATTCTTCTCTAACAAACCTAGAATCTTACGCTCCAACTGATGAAAGCATCTCTTCCTTTGCACGGCAAACCCTTAACATATAGACATGGTCATGAGCACAGCTCCACCTCTATTATTAAAGGTAAATACATTCCCACAGTGTGATTCTTTGCTAGAAACTTTGAGGCTAAATGTGGAAATCATATAGGGGGCAGACATTTGAGTTCCAGGGATTTTGGAGAGGGTATGGGGTAGAGAATAGAGAGGGAGGGGTCAGCTGTTGATAACATAATAAAGTCTAGAAAACAGCCTTTCAAATCAGGAAAGCATGTGTTGAAGTCTCAGCTCTTCCAATTAATGCCTCTTTGACAGAAATAATCTAAGTGATTTAACCTCTCTAACCTCTATATCCTCATCTGTAAAATGGAGGGAAGAACAGTTATGGATAGTTTTGTGGTGATGATTAAATATATAAAAAGACACTACAGACATGCTCAATAAAAGGAGGTATATATATATATATATGTGTGTGTGTGTGTGTGTGTGTGTGTGTGTGTGTGTGTGTATACACACACATACACAAAATGGAATATGGAATATTACTCAACCATAAGAAGGAATGAAATAACGCCATTTGCAGCAACATGGATGGATAGACTCAGAGATTATCATACTAAGTGAAGTAAGCCAGGCAGAGAAAGACAAATATCATGTGATATCACTTATATGTGGAATCTAAATTAAAAAAAAAAAAAGAACTTATTTACAAAACAGAAATAGACCTACAGATAAAGAAAACAAACTTCTGGTCACCAAAGGGGAAAGGTAGGGGGGAGGGATAAATTAGGAGTTTGGCATTAACATATACACACTACTATATATAAAATAGATAACCAACAAGGACTCACTGTGTAGCACAGGGAACTATACTCAATATTTTGTAATAAACTAAAGGGAAAAGAATCTGAAAGAGTAGATAGATAGATAGATAGACAGACAGATAGATATAAAACCAAATCACTGTGCTGTACACCTGAAAATAACACAACACTGTAAATCAACTATACTTCAGTAAAAAATAAAAAGGTCGCCAGTATTAACACTGTTATTATTATTAAATTTTTAAATTAAATACTATTTAAAATCAAAAGGGTCTATAAACATTAAAACACATATTTAACAATCTTACAGATAAAGGAAAAAAGATTCAGTGAAGGATGGAAGGAAAGAAGAAAGCGGGGGAGGAAGGGAGGGGAGGTGGGAGGGAGGAGACAACAGGTTTGGTGATGCAAGAAGGGAGCCTCTCTGGAAGTTCTCTACTTGGGCACCATTACTCCGGGTCTTGGGGAAAAAACATCAAAAAAGGCACATTTCCTCCAATAATGTCTAGAAACGTTAACTCCTGCCTCTATCTCCAGATTTAGCTATGGCTACTCATGCCAACTCTTTCCCTTCCACCAATCTGACCACTCAACTTCATATAATTTCCTCAATTTAGGGGGCCCACGTTTTCTTCCTTTGGGAGAATATTTAAGCCCTAAACAATCAATATTTTCACAACGCCCCACTCCTGCTTCACAACCTTTACTCACAACTATTGGTTCCCAACTACTGCCCCTACTTGCCAAGGAAGTTGTGAGGAAAAGGACAGAAATCACTTTTCCCAGCCCTTTCTCACCATAGGAGAAGTTTGCCGTCAGAAACAAATATGGGAGAAAAAATTAAAAGTCCATGCAGAGCTGAGCTATACAAGGGGGACCTTGCAAGGAAGAAGGAGTCAAGCAACTCAAAAATATCTGAAAGGTACTGTGGACTTTTTGAAGATTAGCGTTATTTAAATTCAGCGTTACTGCTATAGGACAAAAGGAAAGAGACTGTGTTGTTCTGTAAGAAATTTCCACCTCCAAAATCATATGTATAAACGTGGAAAGAAGAAAGGATACGTTCTAAGTGTAAAAACACTGAGCCTTTCCAATCCTCCTTCCTTTGTTAATGACCTTGCATTTCTTTGTTCTGGAGACTCCCAGAATGATACGGGAAAATTTTTCCAACTTAGCTTTGACGGTCATTTTCTGCTCTTGTGTCAAACCCCTTTCCTTTAAATTTGCATGCCTTGGAATAAACTTTCTTGTTAGATATATTTCCACCAAAAGCGAGAAGCTGGGAAGTTGTTTTATTCTTGAGCAGTTTTATCCTCTCCCGATTGCCTCCTTATTATCCCTACCGAGAATTTTAGCGTTCTCTCTATTAAAACTCAATCTGCCACTTTAGAGGTTAATGATTAATAAGTCTGTGTCTTTAATTGTAATCTAGACTCTAGAATTAAATCAAATGTAAGGGAAAGAATAGAATTAAGACAACTGGGCTCTAAGTCCCAGTACTACCGATAACTAGCTGTCTGACCTGAGGAAAGACTTCAACTTCTCTGGAACTTCATCTATAAAACAAGGTGGTTGGAAAAGACAATCTCTAAATATCTTGCGGCTTTAAAATTCTACGCTCATATTGAGATAGGCTGGGACCTGGGACCCTTTATTGCAGTGCTTGCACCTGGACAAACCTCTCCTCCAGCAACAGAATAGAAAGAAACTATCAGGGACTAATAATAACTGCATGCATGCACAGCTGGGGCAAATTATGAACAATAAGATACAAAAAGACCAAAACCCGAACTGCCACTTCTGAGGTGCCAGGAGCAAACGCAGAGCACTGTGCGTGATCCCTGCACACGGCGCCACCAAAGGGGTGGGCAGACCACCTATGCTGCCCCTCTGGCGCAACCCCCCTTCCACCCCTACCCTCACCCCATTTAAGCAGCCAGCTGGCTCCCCACCACCTCCCCTGTCAGGAACCGAGCAAGGGAACCTGTTACTTGTTTTCGCACCCTCGTGCTGCAGCACAAGTCCCAATAAAGCCTTGCCTGAATTTCTCGTCTGGCCTCTTAACAATTTCTATTGATTAGAGTCCCAAAACCTGGGTCGGTAACAGTATGAATGAGGAATCCTCAGATCTAAAAGCTAACTGATTGCGAGCAGCAGTTTTCTCAGCTGGTTAATTCAATTCTAGCCAACCAGAACCTAATACAATATTTTCTTCAACCCACAACTATCCTTTGAAAGAGCAACAGCAAGAAAGAGAAGTCCACTCTTGTGAGCAGGCAGCCCCGGAAGAGCCAGCTATAGGAGAAAAGGGGACAATAATGAGGAAAAAGGACCAAAATTGTTTTCCCTATCCCCTTCTCTCCATAAGAAAAGTAAGAAAGGAATATGGGAAAAATAACAAAGTCATGCAGAGCTGAGCTACTCAGGGATATCCTTCAGGGTGGAAGTGATCAACTCAAGGGATCAATCTATTTCCTTTCCTTTTTTAAAAAATATACTTTACCCTCTCTTTGTCCCTGCCTCATTGTGAAGAAAAAGAGCATTAGCACTTCCCATTTTCTCTTTCTCAGATCAGGCAACAGATTCTTCTGCAAAAACAAAAAGGAAATCAAACAGAAAATAAGCTTCCATTTGGGGAAAAGAAATGATTAGGGTGGGTGAGTTGTCTAAAAATGACGGTATGGATGACACACTTATTAAAAACTGCCAACTTGCAAATGTTCAAATCTAAAAAAGAACTACTTTGAGCTTAGCAAGCAGCAAAAAGGTGGTGAAAAACTGAGACATACACTGAGCTTTGGGTTTTCGCTTTGTTTTTGTTTTTTGAGTCCCCTAGTAGAGCCTGTAAAAGAAGCAGAAAAAAAAAAAAAGAAGCTGAACTTTCAGATTCAATAGTTCACATCATTTAGAAGAAAAAAAAGTCTCTCCCTTTCTTTGCCAGATACACTTATGGAGGCAGAGGTGACACTAAAAGGCTGGATAGGAAATTGACTCATCTAAGGGCTCAAGTAGGAGTGATTGTGTGAGAACCAATCAAGTGATTTTTTATTTGGAAAACCAAAATGATTGTATAAAATGAGATGGGCTCAAGAATGTGGGCTCGCTATCTATAGGCAGGATCAGAGTGAATAATTTTACTGGTCTCAAAGCTCACATGTAACATAGATATAAGCTGGAGTTTCTTTTCCCTTAAAAAAGAAAAAGGATTGATGTGAATGCTCAATGCATGGATGGAGAAAGGCCAACCATTCTACATATACAAGATTTCTGCAAATGATAGGGTGGATATGGGGTAACTTCCATAGTCCTGGTCACCTGGCTTTGCGTTCCTACTCAAAGGATCTTCTGTGTCATGTCATCCTGATTTATATTGAGGCAACATGATTTGAAATTCACCCTTTCCCTTATTTTATTAATAAATAAGTAAACAAAGAAATAAGCAAATAGAAACCCTACCTCAGGGCATTGTACATCTGTGGTGACCATGTACATAGAAGGCTTTCTTGAAGACTGAAGGTTCCTGGCCCCCCAAATAAAAGCCACAGGAACAGACCTGCAGCCTGGAGCATAGTTACTGGAGCCAACCCCACAGATCCATGAACAAAAAACAAAAATTTTTTGTTGTAAGTGTCTGAGGTTTGGGGACGTTTGCTGTGCAACATGATTTTGGCAAAAGTCGACTTATACAAAGAACTCTCTGGGAAAGGGGGGTTATATCACAATAATACAAACAACTTCAAATTAAGAATTCGACATCCTTGTTCTAAAAGACCCCTGGATAACCCACCACTAGGAGTCTGTCAAGAGCCACAACAACCTATGAAATTCCCCTCCTGGGTCAACCTGAGGACTTGAATGCTCTCCTTCCACTTCCACTCCCTTCCACACGTTGTCTCTCCAAGATCCTGTTCTCCACTCCCAGCTCTAAAATCTCCTCCATGTATTTTAGAGAGCAAGTCAGTGTTCTTCAACCCCTGCCCTCATAGTGCTGGGCTACCTTTTAATATTCAAACCCACCAAGGATCCAGCAGAACAAAGAGGCTTCTCCTACAAAGAGAAACATCCTTATGAAGGCAGCAGTGGGTTTTTTTCCCCACAAGGATTTTTCTCCCTGTTATATATTTATACGTGAAAGAGATAAGTAGTAAGTTCTTACTAAAACTAGGAAGGATCTCAAAGGATTCCAGACAGGAAGTCCACTTATATTCTTCTCTCCTGTCTCTCCTTTCCCTTTCCTCTTTCCATACTCTCTGACCTCTCTTTTCTGCCAAGCTAATATCTTCTTCTACGGATATGGGGAAGACAATGTGTATTACCAATTAGCATAGGAAAGTGCCCTCTCGTTCCCCCTTGAAGTTGAACTTCCATTAAGTAATGAGAAGTTAGCCATCAATAATTAAGACTATCCCTGGAAAACACTTCCACAGAAGCGAACGGCAGGGCTTTCTGAATAATAAAGCAGATTTTCTAGCTACAACGATTTTCTTTTTACATTTTCACAATCCCCAAGGAGAACACATTTACAAAGACCCAGCAGCAATTCTGGCGGCCCAGGTAGCACGATTAACCCAAAATACTCCAAGAGGCTGGTCAAGTTTAGGCCAAGTACTAAATAACACATCACTCTTGAAATAAATGACATAGTATCTTTTGAAATTTAAAAGCCACTTGATCCTTTTTTTTATGTCAATCCAACCTCCCAATTCATACCACCACCACCACCCCTCTTGCCATTTTCCCCCCTTAGTGTCCATAGGTTTGTTCTCTACATCTGTGTCTCTACTTCTAACCTGCAAACCGGTTCTTCTGTACCATTTTTCTAGGTTCCACATATATGAATTAATATACGATATTTGTTTTCCTCTTTCTGACTTACTTCACTCTGTATGACAGTCTCTAGGTCCATCCACGTCTCTACAAATGACCCAATTTCGTTCCCTTTTATGGCTGAGTAATATTCCATTGTATATATGTACCACATCTTCTTTATCCATTTGTCTGTCGATGGGCACTTAGGTTGCTTCTATGACCTGGCTATTGTAAATAGTGCTGCAGTGAACATTGGGGTGCATGTGCCTTTTTGAATTATGGTTTTCTCTGGGTATATGCCCAGTAGTGGGACTGCTGGGTAATATGGTAGTCCTATTTTTAGTTTTCTAAGGAACCTCCATACTGTTCTCCATAGTGGCTGTATCAATTTACATTCCCACCAACAGTGCAAGAGGGTCCCCTTTTCTCCACACCCTCTCCAGCATTTGTTGTTTGTAGATTTTCTGATGATGCCAATTCTAAATGGTGTGAGGTGATACCTCATTGTAGTTTTGATTTGAATTACTCTAATAATTAGTGATGTTGAGCAGCTTTCCATGTGCTTCTTGGCCATCTGTATGTCTTCTTTGGAGAAATGTCTATTTAGGTCTTCTGCCCATTTTTGGATTGGGTTGTTTTTTTTTTAATATTGAGCTACATGAGCTGTTTATGTATTTTGGAGATTAATCCTTTGCCCACTGATTAATTTGCAAATATTATCTCCCATTCTGAGGGTTGTCTTTTCATCTTGTTTGTAGTTTCCTTTGCTGTGCAAAAGCTTAGGTCCCATTTGTTTACTTTTGTTTTTATTTCCATTACTCTAGGAGGTAGATTAAAAAAGATCTTGCTGTGATTTATGTCAAAGACTGTTCTGCCTATGTTTTCCTCTAACAGTTTTATGGTGTCTGGTCTTACACTTAGGTCTGTAATCCATTTTGAGTTTATTTTTGTATATGGTGTTAGGGAGTGCTCTAATTTCATTCTTTTACATGTAGCTGTCCAATTTTCCCAGCACCACTTATTGAAGAGACTGTCTTTTCTTCACTGTATATCCTTGCCTCCTTTGTCATAGATTTGTTGACCATAGGTGCGTGGGTTTATCTCTGGGCTTTCTATCCTGTTCCATTGATCTATATTTCTGTTTTTGTGCCAGTACCATACTGTCTTGATTACTGTAGCTTTGTAGTATAGTCTGAAGTCAGGGAGTCTGATTCCTCCAGCTCCGTTTTTTTCCCTCAAGACTGCTTTGGCTTCAGGGTCTTTTGTGTCTCCATACAAATTTTAAGATTTTCTGTTCTAGTTCTGTAAAAAATGCCATTGGTAATCTGAAAGGGATTGCACTGAATCTGTAGATTGCTTTGGGTAGTAGAGTCATTTTCACAATGTTGATTCTTCCAATCCAAGAACATGACATACCTCTCCATATGTTTGGATCATCTTTAATTTCTTTCATCAGTGTCTTATAGTTTTCTGCATACAGGTCTTTTGTCTCCCTAGGTAGGTTTATTCCTAGATATTTTATTCTTTTTGTTGCAGTGGTAAATGGGAGTGTTTCCTTAATTTCTCTTTCAGATTTTTCACCATTAGTGTATAGGAATGCAAGAGCTTTCTGTGCATTAATTTTATATCCTGCAACTTTACGAAATTCACTGATTAGCTCTAGTAGTTTTCTGGTGGCATCTTTAGGATTCTCTATGTATAGTATCATGTCATCTGCAAACAGTGACAGTTTTACTTCTTCTTTTCCCATTTGTATTCCTTTTATTTATTTTTCTTCTCTGATTGCCATGGCTAGGCCTTCCAAAACTATGGTGAATAATAGTGGCGAGAGTGGACATCCTTGTCTTGTTCCTGATCTAAGAGAAAATGCTTTCAGTTTTTCACCATTGAGAATGATGTTTGCTGTGGGTTTGTCATATATGGTCTTTATTATGTTGAGGTAGGTTCCCTCTATGCCCTCTTTCTGGAGAGCTTTTATCATAAATGGGTGTTGAATTTTGTCAAACGCTTTTTTTGCATCTATTGAGATGATCATATGGTTTTATTCTTCAATTCGTTAATATGGTGTATCACATTGATTGATTTGCATATACTGAAGAATCCTTGCATCCCTGGGATAAATCCCACTTGATCATGGTGTATGATCCTTTTAATGTGTTGTTGGATTCTGCTTGCTAGTATTTTGTTGAGGATTTTTGCATCTATATTCGTCAGTGATATTGGTCTATAATTTTCTTTTTTTGTAGTACCTTTGTCTGGTTTTGGTATCAGGGTGATGGTGGCCTCGTAGAATGAGTTAGGGAGTGTTCCTTCCTCTGCAATTTTTTGGAAGAGTTTGAGAAGGATGGGTGTTAGTTCTTCTCTAAATGTTTGATAGAATTCACCTGTGAAGCCATCTGGTCCTGGGCTTTTGTTTGTTGGAAGATTTTTAATCACAGTTTCAATTTCATTACTTGTGATTGGTCTGTTCAAATTTTCTACTTCTTCCTGGTTCAGTCTTGGAAGGTTATACCTCTCTAAGAATTTGTCCATTTCTTCCAGGTTGTCCATTTTATTGGCATAGAGTTGCTTGTAGTAGTCTCAGGATGCTTTGTATTTCTGTAGTGTCTGTTGTAACTTCTCCTTTTTCATTTCTAATTTTCTTGATTTGAGTCCTCTCCCTCTTTTTCTTGATGAGTCTGGCTAATGGTTTATCAATTTTGTTTATATTCTCAAAGAGCCAGGTTTTAGTTTTATTGATCTTTGCTATTGTTTTGTTTCTATTTCATTTATTTCTGCTCTCATCTTTATGATTTCTTTCCTTCTGCTAACTTTGGGTTTTGTTTGTTCTTCTTTCTCTAGTTCCTTTAGGTGTAAGGTTAGGTTCTTAAAAGCCACTTGATTTTGAGTGTAAAATTAGAAAGTTGAGTTTGACTGTCATTTTCTCATCAGTGGGTCGGTTGTGGTTCAGCCAGGAATCACTAGCCCATCACCCTCACCAAACAGGGAAAAGGGTATAGCAGACAGAGGAGGTAAAGTCTTGACTCCCCTGCTGCACAAAAAAATTTACAGAAATATGGGAGGGAAGAAATTTCTTCCTCCCTCTGATAGTACTAGGAAACTTGAGTCTATTCTTTCATCAGATTTCAAAACACCACCTTACTCCTAAGAACAGAGAGCATTTTTCAAATCACAATATAGACAGTCATCTCAAGCATCAAAATGGAGCTGCAAAGAAGGGGAGCTGGTTGAAGCTAGGAAAAGATGTATTAAGAAGGCTGAAACAATTTAAGAGTCCTTACACCAGCCAATGTGAAAAAGGCAACCGACTATGGATAAAGCTGGGGGCAGGGCAGTGGGAAGGGAAAGAATCTTGGAGAAGAGAAAGAAGCTCAGAATCCTTCAGGAGCCTGAAAGAATGAGATTTCTTGCAATGTGTTTCAATACTGCACCACTGTAGTAGTGAATGACTATTGCCCTCCAAGGTCCAAAGTATGTGAGTGTACCAGATGAGCCAGCTTGATCATAAACCAGGACTGTGCCTCTAAATTGCTAAACAGCTTTTTTGCTTCTAAAGAGACATAGAAACATAAGGTATATGGAATAGATCCAGCTATTTCCTTGGCCCGACAACCTAGAAGATTAAAGAATACAGATACCATCATCATAGCTTCTTTCCAGAGCTGTTAAAATAGAAGAGAGAGAGATGGAAAGGAACAGCTTTCCCACCAGGATATGGGAAATTGGAAACCATGGTTTGGGAAACTGTCATGCTAGGGGAGCAAGGCCTCTGTGGATCTGAATAATTAGAGGGGGCAGCAAGGAGGCAAGAAAAGTTCTAGAGTTGTAGACAAGTGAAAAAATCTCCACTGTGACTGCCAGGGAAACCCCCCTGTACTCCTATATCCAAAGGCAATATGAGCTGGATGGAGACATTGTCTGTACTTCTACCTCTCCTCACTCCTCCTTCCTTGTCCTCTCAGACTCTAGGAATGGCTTGGAGCTCCCTCTATTTCTCTCTTTCTTCAGTATGCACTTTCTTCCTCCTATTGATCAAGACTAATACCAATTAACTGACTCATCCTTTCATTCAACAAGCAAGCAGCATACACTGAGAAAGTAAAATGTGTCTGGTTCTGTTCTGGGTATATGGAATAAAGAGAAATAAAACAAGGGACCTCCCCTTTAAAGGAGGAATATCTAAACTTAGGGAATCAGGGAAGACTTTCTGGAGGAGGTGATACCAACCAGTGTCTTAAAGGAGGATCAGAAGTTTGCCAGGCACAGAAGGTGCATGTGCAAAGACACTGAGGTAGAAAACAGTAACGGGCAGTGTGAAGACACTGACATTTGCTAGATGACCCCAAAAGAGGGTATTCTTACTGCCAATTTTCAATAAATTTTGTCCCAAAGAAAAAAGTGATAAAAGGAAAATCAATAACTAAGGGTTACATTTTTATGAACTTACACTGTAGCTGATTCACTAAATCACCATTTAATCAACCTCATTTACTGCCTTAATGAACAATTAATTCTATCACTTATGGAACAAGGCCTACGCACAGACAAGCTGGAGTTCTCGTCTCAAAACAACCATAATAATACTGAAAATTCAGAATGGACTACGAATGTCCCAGGAGAAGCTAACCAAAAAGTGGAAGAGGTGACCACGGCAACTGAAATAGGCAAAGGGAGCTTCCCCCAATTCAAAAACATTTTTGCCATACATTTTACCAATTAGAGTCAACTGTGTCAACACACTTCCCTTCTTAAGAGCAGAAGACAGAGTAAAAATAGAGTAATGCTATAAACCATTCACCCCTCACCTCGGTGTCTTCCTTATTTCAGTCAATGGAGGCACCATTCTCTAAGTCAATCAAGCTTTTAGAATCATCTTTAACTCCTGCTTCACTCCGTGTTTGATTGTATTAGGTGCCAATCTTCGGATTATCAGACAGGGTTCTCTGTGGAAAACAACAGAGACTGACTCTGGTTGACTGAAACAACATCAACAATAAAAAGAGTTTTTTAAAGGACATTTCACAGCTCACTGTGGCAGACAGTGTAGACTGTCTGTGCATTTTCTCAACTTATTTCTCCATTTCCCTCTTCTGTGATAGAGGTTGGACACTCCAAATATTCACTGAGTACTCGTTTCCCTCCTTTTCCACATTCCCATGTAGTTAGTTGAACATATTACTCAGCTCTGGCCAATAAGATGTAAGCTTAAGTCTGCTGGGGGTTCTGGGGAAGCTTTGGCTCCCCTGGTAAAATGGAAAGGTATACCTGGTGCCAACCTGTCTCCCCTTCTTCCTGTCTTGAACAGAGACAGCAGCCCAAGGGAAAGGCCAAGAGGCCAACAGAGAGTCTTGACACCAACAACCACGTCAGGAGCTACTTAATTCCAGACTTGTTATTTTATGGGGACGGAGGGAAACCTAATGGCCTAAGCCACCACCAGCTGTGTTTTCTGTTTTGGCAGCTGAAATAATGCCAAGCTGACACGTTTCCTGGCTTACTGGGAAGGCTCAAGTCTAAGTGGGCAGCACCAATGCCCAAAAGCACACACCTACCTCTTATTAAAAACCGTTAGCAGGGGGGCTTCCCTGGTGGCGCAGTGGTTGAGCGTCCGCCTGCCGATGCAGGGGACACGGGTTCGTGCCCTGGTCTGGGAAGATCCCACATGCCGCGGAGCGGCTGAGCCCGTGAGCCATGGCCGCTGAGCCTGCGCATCCGGAGCCTGTGCTCTGCAACGGGAGAGGCCGCAACAGTGAGAGGCCCCCATACCACAAAAAAAAAAAAAAAGAAAGAAAAGCTGTTAGCAGTTCCCCATTACCCAAAAGGTAAAGTTCCCTCCCTGGATAAGACATGAGGGCACTCTAGAATCTTTCCATCTCCAGCCCCATCTCCCATTGCTTGGAGCTTCCAAAGTATGCTGACCTGCATGGAGAACGTGCCCATCACAGTATTGACTGCATCTTACATACAATTTTTAATAAGGATACTGGATTTTTCACCAATAAACAACATATTACATATCAGAAAGGGATAATCTTTTCTAAAACCTACACTATGAAAATATTAAACGCAGCTTGCAAAATTGACATTTGCGTTCATATTAATATAGTACTGAGGAAGGCAATTTAGACAGAGGCAGTGTGTTTCTTCCCAATGTGCGAATGTGCTCAGAATCATTTAAGAAAGAACTTTGTGGGCTTCCCTGGTGGCGCAGTGGTTGAGAGTCCGCCTGCCGATGCAGGGGACACGGGTTCGTGCCCTGGTTTGGGAAGATCACACATGCCGCGGAGCGGCTGAGCCCGTGAGCCATGGCCGCTGAGCCTGCGCGTCCAGAGCCTGTGCTCCGCAACGGGAGAGGCCACGACAGTGAGAGGCCCGTGTACCGCAAAAAAAAAAAAAAAAGAAAGAAAGAAAGAACTTTGTGATCCCAATAACGAGGTCCTTCATGACTGCCCTAGATCTCCCTCATTTATCATCCATTTCCAAGGCTTAGCAATAAGCCCAGGGATGCCCGCTTCTTTTCGTTGCTGTTTGTACAACTCTTCTTCTCAGCAAGGGTTCTAGACAGCTGGTTCAAAAGTGCAGCGATCTATAAAGAACCTTTCTCCAAAGATCAGGAGCCAGTGGTCAGCCTAAACCAACTCATCCTCTGCGAGACAATGGGAGGTAGAAAGCTAAGCGCTTGAACTGGAGGTTATGAGAAAAGAATGCAAAGGTTAAGCCACTAGAATCAAAGACTTCGGGCTCCTATCAGCAGGGGCAGCTTGTTGTGATGCTGCTGCAGAGAAATACCAATCCCAGGGTTATTCTGTGCACTGTATTGAAACCTCTTGCTGCCGTGTGAGATAAAACCAATGCAACAAATACTGATTGAACATCGTGCGCTGCTGTGAAATGTGAGATTGCTTCTGTCCTCAAAAATCTGAATTACAGCATTGTTAGTATTGTTATTTAACTGTTTTCAACTTGTGTTGAGCACTTGCCATTGGACAGGTTAAAACATTCAGTCCTCACAGCAATCCTACGAGAGTCTATCACTACCCCCATTGGCAGATAGGGAAACTGAGGCTAGGTTTAATAACCTACCTGACCAAAGTCACAAAAACGGTAAACGGTGGCACTTAACATCTCCTTCAAGAGATGGATCAAAAATTGTCAAGATGCCAAATAGCTTCAAATAATAACAAATGACTTTGAATGAGTAAAGGAATGAGTGAAAATCCTAAAGTATAAAAAATGCTATAGAAAGTGCCAGAAGGAAGAGGCTACTTCAATCTGGGGTAAGAAGGAGACTATTACTTGAGATCGTATTCACTTTCTGTGACTGGGAGGACAGGAATCTTTTAGACCATTATACTTAAGATGATACTTTATGCACTGGACTACAATTCAACCCACACCCAAGGTGAAGATTCTAAACAGAACTTTTCTTCCCTAGGGACAAAAAGCACTAAATAGAAAATCTCCAAATAGAAACCAACAGTGTGACAGTGGGGGTGAGAAACTAGGATACAAAAATCTCAGATGATTTTTTTAAACTGACTATGTGGTAAACAATATCAAGTTGAATTGAGAAACTCATTCATTTATTCACCAAATATGTATGTACCAGAGTCTTACTATGTACCAGAGTCCATGCTAGGTACTAGGGAAATATAGGGGAAAAAGTCAACACTGGTTACTTACAAAGAACCTATAATCATATAATTTTCTTACATGTTTATAACTGTAGCTTTTTACATTCATGAGTAATTTTGAAACTTAACCAGGTTGTTAATCCAAAGAGTTGTACCAAAAAATAATAGAAAAGTTACCAAAGGGCAAATGCCTGGCAGGCATCTTTGAAAGAAATCTCCAGATGCCTCAAACAGCAGCTTGAGGGCTTCCCTGGTGGCGCAGTGGTTGAGAGTCCGCCTGCCGATGCAGGGGACACGGGTTCGTGCCCCGGTCCGGGAAGATCCCACATGCCGCGGAGTGGCTGGGCCCGTGAGCCATGGCCACTGAGCCTGCGCGTCCGGAGCCTGTGCTACGCAACGGGAGAGGCCACAACAGTGAGAGGCCCGCGTACCGCAAAACAACAACAACAACAACAAAAACAGCAGCTTGAGAAATGTTTCCTGAGGCAGAGACGCAGAGAATATTCCTCTTGCTAAGGTCACGAGCCGATTTCATCTTAGATATAATACACTGGTTGCCTCCATGATTATTTCCTTCCTCAAATTAGAAAGCTCTCAGAACCTGATAAAACGAGATCACTCCCTCTAGCTCGAATGATTTCTGGAAAGCTTAGCTGTTCTCAGCGCATTGGTGAAAGTGCATTTCTAATTAGCATCTCTGAATTGGCCTGTTGTAATTCCAAACCCTCCCTGGTCTTAAAAGACATGACCCCTGTGAACAGAGTACAGGGGCCATCTTTCATATTATATTCCTAATTATGTGCCTACCAAAGGTTAAGAAAAGAGTTTTGTTTTCCTATAAAGTGTTATACTGGTCTTTCATAATAAGGAAAGACTCCAGGCAAAAATTAGCGTCTGCAACAAAAAGCTGCTTGGTGTTAAGAGCTATTATTTTTTCTTAATTGTGCGTTTGTTTTGTGTGTGTATGTATAACTGATTTTCTTTGCATTTTACCCTGTCCCTGGGTGATGCATTTCTGGGAGATAATGATTGGATAAGGTTAGAGGTCCTCAACTTCTCCAGCTGCTAATTATTTGCCAGATGCAGTTCTTAGGTGCAACTGTTATTGTTATTATTGTTTATTGTTTAGGTCACAGTTTCCTTTGAAAAATGTATCTCTCTCACCTCAGGGAAAGTGGAACCCCTTAGAACAAGTGGGGACTGGTCTCACGACTTCCTTTAAGAATCAAGATGGCCTGAAGAAGTCGATTTAAACAGTGGCATGTCACTCAGAAACAAAGGCAAAACCTCAGTGGGGTATTTAACTTGGAAATGAGATTTGGACCATTTTTTACAAATACTACCAAGCTTAGCAGCCGTTAAGAGGCCACCTCATAGCACTCAGTCCTCCAGCAATTTCCTACTCACGCATCCTCGAGCGTTCTCAGTGCGGGACCCCTGCCCCTGCCCCTGCCCCTGACCACAGCTGCCTCTGCAAGGAGATCCAGCCAGTCACACTCTCTCCTCTCCTAACCACAGGGCGACTTTTCATGAATGCTCACTTTGGAGGATGCCATGAGGTCTTTTACAATGGGGGCTGCAGACAGGTGGGGATGAAGTAGGACTTTGGCATATTTGGAGCAAAACAGCAGGCACACTGGAGATGCAGAATAATTATCTAATGCAGGGGTCAGCAAATTTCCTGTCAAGGGCCAGATAGAATCAGGCCAGCAGGCCATGTAGTCTTGGTTGCAACTACTCAACTATTCTACTCCTCTTCACTGTAGCCCCAAAGCAGCCACAGGCAATGGATGAACAAATGGGTGCTGACCAGTTTGGTCCGCAGGCCAGATGTTGCCCACCCCTGATCTACTGAATTAATAAATAGTCAGAGAATTCACTTTACTATATAAATGAATGTTCCAGATAAATGGAAGTCTATTCTTTAAATCAATAAAGGTTTTACTTTTGCTTTACCTAGTTTGAGATTTTCATAAAGTGTATTTCTATACCAGCCTACCTTTTTAAAAAGCATATTCAAAGCATAACTTTTTTTCCCCACATAACTCAGGGTGATCATAAAAGCAATTATATTACAATGCTGCAATTCATTACTGTCTTCTGAGAGTTTGGTGCACTGGGTTACTTAACCCAACTCCAGAAAGCCCCAAGCCTCTATTGTTTTTAATCATAGCATCCACTTGTGATTTTTCTGTCTCCTCCCTGTCTAGTGGGCTCTGAGCACTTTCTTTTCCATTCTGCCAGTGTGCCCTTTAGGGGCATTACTCTGGCTTTTCACAACATAAGTCCAAGGAATATCCAGTGCCCAACTCATGCTCCAATATTCCCTACTTCTTCCTCCCACAGAGGCCTGGGACTCAGCCTGCTCACTCCTTCTCCTGCCTTACCAACTTTATCCATCTATGATTCTCCCCTTCCCCTGATCTCAGAGTTGGCCAAAGAGTAGGATACAGCCTCCCCAGACCCCCCTTCCCCTTTTTAAAGTTCTCTAGGGACCCAACCAATCCTAGCATTGAGCTCAAAGTTCAGGACACTGGTAGCTTTCAGTAGTCTCTTCATCAGAAGGGAGTGAGGGAGAGAGGGATAACATTAGTCTTTACATCAGATCCTGGCACATGGCTCCCATTGGGCCAGATACCTGGGAACTAAAAAAGTTAAGCTGACTGAACCACCACCCCATCTTCCCATCACCACCATCACCACAGACACACACTCAACATACAATGGTGAAACAAGGACCAGATAATCTCAGTAATTGTTCCCATTCAGAAAGGGGAAGAATGATCAACCCAGATTCAAGGCATGGAGATATAGTCTCCACCCCCCTTCTTGATAGAAGACTCTACAATGTCATCTAGTAAAGCTATGGATGCAAGAAAGGAAGAATTTGTGACCATTTATACAATCTATCATACTCAATATATTAGAAACATAAACAGAAAGTATTGCTGCTATAACAAATTACTACAAGCTTAGTGGCTTGAGACAACATGAATTTACTATCTCATAATTCTGTAGTTCAAAAATCAACGCAGGGCTTCCCTGGTGGCGCAGTGGTTGAGAGTCTGCCTGCCGATGCAGGGGACACAGGTTCATGCCCCAGTCTGGGAGGATCCCACATGCTGCGGAGTGGCTAAGCCCGTGAGCCATGGCCGCTGAGCCTGCGCGTCTGGAGCCTGTGCTCCGCAACGGGAGAGGCCACAACAGTGAGAGGCCCACGTACCGCAAAAAAAAAAAAAAAAAAAAAAATCAACACAGATCTCACTGGCCTAAAATCAAGACGTAAACAATGCTGCATCCCTTTCTGGAGGTTCTAGGGAAGTGCCTATTTCCTAGCCTCTTCCACATTCTAGAAGCTGCCTGAATCCCTTGGCTTGTGGCTCCCTTCCCGCATCTTCAAAGCATCTATCTGACCATTCTTACAGCATCACATTTCTGTCTGACCATAGCTAGAAAGTTCTCCACTTTAAGGACTCATGATTAGTTTGGGCCTACCCAGATAGTCCTGGATAATCTCCACATCTCAAAACCCATAATCTTAATCACATCAACAAAGTCCCTTTTGCCATATAAGGTAATATATGCACAGGTTCCAGGGACTATGGCATGGACTTCTTTGGTGGTTCATTATTCTGTTGACCACACTCAGGAACTCAGACTATGGCAATTCCATCACAAAATGATGCTGTTATGTCAGGACAAAGCTTCAGAGTTTATCAAATCAAAAGAGTCAGCTCAGGCTGCCCCAACAGAACACTGCAGACTGGGAGGCTCAAGCAACAGAAATTTATTGTCTCACAGTCCTGAAGACCAGAAGTCTGAGATCAGGGTATACAACAGGGCAGATTCTGGTGAGAGCTCTCTTCCTGACTTGCAGACACCCACCTTTTCACCGAGTCCTCACATGGCAGAAAGAGAGACAGAGACAGAGAGAAATCTCTTCGTCTCCTTATAAAGCCACAGTCCCATTGGATTAGGGCCCCACCTCTATGACCTCATTTAACCTGGATTACCTCCTAAAGACCCCATCTCCAGATAGAGTCACATTAAGGATTAGGGCTTCAACATCTGAATTTTGAGGGGACAGTCCACAGCAGGAGCTTTCACCTGCAGGTGACCCGTGACGGCAAAGCAAATCATATGGCCAGGCCTGGATTCAAGGAGGAAGCAAAACATTTCTCGAATATTCATGCAAGGAGAGAAGAATTGAAAGTATTGGCAAGCATCGGTTATATCTACCCAGAGCCATTGGTGGGTTTTAAGCAGGACTGTGACACAATCAGATACATGTAATAGAAAGATCTCCCTGGCATTGTTGTAAAGGAGGAATCCTTGTAATCAAGGAGACTGCTTGGAAGCTCTTGATATAGTCTAGGGGAAGGAAAAGATCAAAATGGGCTATGGTAGTAAGAATGGAAGGAAGTGGTGCATAGGAACTTACACAGTATATGCCAGCAATGATTTTCTTCTGCAAAACGAATTTTCAAGAATTACACGTTACATGTACATAACCAAAATTATCGGGGAATGTGCTTTCAGTGACAAATGAGTCTCAGATAACTTAAAGCTTAAATCTTGGAGTTGCAAACATGTTTATTTTAACTGTTTGGGGATAAAAATCTTTGTAAGCTTTTACAGAATATACTGAAACGGTTTTGGATGCTGTCAAGTCATCACTGTGAATATCAGTTTATGTACTGTGCTTTAAACAGAAAGGCATTCACATGTTTTCCCCTACACTCTTCTCCTTTTTCTGTATTTTCCATACTCTTTCTCCACCAATAGAAGGTGGCTGAGGGAGGTAAAGCACAAGAAAATTTCCATCAGTACAGGGAAATTCAGTAAAGTGAGTCCCTGAGAAATGTAAACTCAAGATGCAACCAACAAGATTAATAAGCAGATTTTGAAAATCAAATGGAACCCTTCCTATAAGTAAGAGAAAGCCACAGCCTGAATACATTCAAGGAAGAAATGCCTTGACAGAGTGGAAGTTACTTGCATGGATGTTAGAAAAAGAGGAGTCCAAGAGCAGGAATATCAGTTAATCACCAACTCTGTCCAGGAGATATGAGTATTCTGGTCCACTTGATAGTATAGTCGTTTTCATAAATTAATATCTGTCATTGTGGTTTATACATTAGTCTCATGTGAGTTTGGTTATAGTGAGTTGCTAAGAGATTGATTCCCTCTGATTGTGCTAAAAATTCTGCTTCAAGTCTACATAGATATCTCAGTTTGGGTCCTTCCAAAAGAAAAGTCTGAGACAAAAACTTGGCGTAAGTAGTTTATTGGGAAGGTAATCCCAGGAATCAGAAATGAGAGAGGGGAAAAGGGAGAAAAGGATGGAGAAGCCAATGTAGGGGCACACTATTGAGGTCACTGCTTTAAGTACACTGGGACCCTCTGAGAAACATACAGAAAGCCTAAAATTACCTGCCCAAAGGACTGGAGGCTGGAGCATTTATCCATTGGTTCTCAGCCCCCACTGGTTGGAGGTGACCCCCAAGAGTGTTAAATACACACACACACACACACACACACACACACACACACTCTCTCTCTCTCTCTTACTTCCCAGCTGTGCTTGTGCATGCTAAGTGGGCTCCTAGTCACTAGGACCAAAAGTGGAAACACATGGCAGACGCTTCAAGCAGAATACTGTTAGCACAAGAGAAGCAGATCACATAGAATGATCCCCTGCAAACACAGCTAAAAGCGAAGGTGGTCTAAGGGGATGCGACACAGGGCACCAGGGGTGTCTGTAGTGCTGGGCAGCCCTGCATGAGTAGCCACCTGTTAGCTTTTCTATCTCACTGCATGCTAACGAAACCATTAAGGGAGACTTTGCTCCCCAATCACAACTTCAGTGCATACCCATGAGGTCATTTTGTCTTGCTTCTCAAAGTACCATAGTTAATCTTGAATCTAGAGTTTCCTTTTCCATTGTAAAAATTGGCAGTAGACTTATCAAGTTTCAAGCTGACATTAAGCTGCTTTTGTGCTACAGAAGCAAGTCTGCCAAAGAAGCCAAGCCTTGTATATAATTGTTTTTAAAAATCCTTTAAACCACTTTCTCTTTGGGTGGGGAAAAAACTAACAAGTTGTGGGCATGAAAGTAAAAAATAAAATAAATAAAAGCATCAAAAAAGAAAGTGCAAAAGCTCTGAGGGGGCTTCCCTGGTGGCGCAGTGGTTGAGGGTCCGCCTACCGATGCAGGGGACGCGGGTTCATGCCCCAGTCCGGGGAGACTCCACGTGCCGCGGAGCGGCTGGGCCCGTGAGCCATGGCCGCTGAGCCTGCGCGTCCGGAGCCTGTGCTCCGCAACGGGAGAGGCCACAGCAGTGAGAGGCCCGTGTACCGCAAAAAAAAAAAAAAGAAAAGAAAAAAAAGCTCTGAGGACTCATGTGAGAGGCAGGATTTGGTTCCCCATAAGAGCAACATGGCTACAAGGCATTGCTGAATACTTGTGGTTACAGCAGGATCTAGGCAGCTGGACTCTGCTCCCTCATCAGTCCCTCCAATGGACTGTTTTGTGTTCTTATTAACATGGACTTAGAAATAAAGCAAATCAGAGTTCAAATTTCACCTTCATCACCTGTTGCCTATGTGATCTTGAGCAAGTTATTTAACTTCTTAAACCTCAGAGACCTCGTTGGTAAAATACAGCTAGTAATTGCTCATCTACAGGACTATTGTGAGAATTAAATGAATTATACAGGTAAAGCGCTTTGGGCAGTACCAGACAGACTGTAACTTTCAACGTTGGAAATGACGAGCTATGGCGGCGGCACCCTAGAAATACCTAACGTGAGGTCAAGCACGGGGTAGAGGCTTCATAAATACTGATTCCCCTTTCAGCTGCGTTTTATAGGAGCTTTACCAAAACTGTGCAAAGTAAGACATGACTCTTTATTCTAAAATAAATGTAGAAGATGGTAACTCAAGGGGTGCTTTAAATTCTCTGGAAAATTTAAGAGTGAATAAGACAAATTGTTTCCATAAGGCCATGTTTAAGACCGAAAAAAAATGCTGGAGTTCACACCATCTGTTCTGCCCTTTTGAGGCCAGCTGACCGCACCTTCCCATCCCCCCTTTCCTTGCCCCCTCATGGGAACACAACTCTTTTCCATGATTCTCTATCCCTCCTCATGTGACCTGCTAGACTTGACTTCATTTCCCTGATCCAAGACCCTCATCCCTACTCCAGCTCCAGCTCTATTTCTGAATCTTTTGAATATGGCAACTTTCTAGACTCCTCTTTTAACTTCTTTGGACTTCAGATACCACTTGAGTTCACTTGTTCATCATTCAGTCATCCCACAAATATTTATGGAGCGCCTCTATGGACCCCACAATGTTCTGGGCACTGGGATACAGTGAAAAACAAAATACACAAGTCCCCTGCCCTAGATGTTTTCTAGTCTAGTGCATAATAAAATGAGCAAATTAATACACAATGTCAAATGCCCCACATTTTCTCAGTAGAGAAATTCATTCTTGCCTCGCATCCTGTAGACCATACAACAAAAGGACTCTCCCCCGATCCCCAGGATGCAGACCCATATTTATGCCATTCTTACCATTCTATCATGGACCACTTTCAAGAGGATCATTTTCCACAAAGGTCAAGGTGCAAGCATGCCAAAATTTTACCCTCTAGTGGAAAAAATTAAAGGAAGGGCTATGGAATTTTATTTCCAAGGCCTCTTACAAGGGTGACAATTGCTTCATCTTCCCTAAAGAGCAATTACAATAGTCCATTCAAGATTCAACAGATGGCTAATACCCTGAAATGATGGCCACTGTGAAGTTTTACCTATGACACCAGATGATTTTCTATCCTTTGCTGGGTTTAGAGAGAAGCACCTGGGATACAGAAAAGCTTCCTATGAGAAATAAGAAAAGAGGTCCATGATATGAAATTGTGGCTCACGGCATCTCCAGTGACACACAGGCCAGTCAGTCCGAGGCTTCCTTTTTTGTGTTATGCCCACACCTTTTAACCTTTGCTATATTTCCCTGCTGCTTCTACCGCCAAGGTTTCCCTGCACCAGTCAACCCCAGACTGTCCACAATTCTTCCGCAGTCCAACTGTTAACCAATTTGAGGGACCCTTCCCTGCTGTCTCCCTCCAGGTGAAGAAGTGACGACTTCTTCCTAGATTAGCAGCCATTTTAAATGATAGCCCCCAAACTCAGCAGATGCTAAAAGAATGCTTTAAAAATGTTTTTGGCACGGTTCAGTTGGAGAACTACATGGACACCTGCCCCCTGGTCCCTCCTCCAACAGCATTCTGGGAGGACGGACAAATCACACCTGTGAGCAGACACATCATGATGAAATAGTGAGCTAGCCAGGAACACTGCATTGCCCACAGCTGACCACACATATTCCTGGCCTGTCAGATTGAATACACTTATTTGTTTCTGCAAGGCAAAGAGGTTAGGACTGCTACTTTCATTTTAAGCAACTGCCAGGCAAGATCAGTCCACGTGGACTAGAGGTAAACCAGACCACAGAACTTGGGTTTCATTCCCTGGCAGACAACCAGACCTCAAATTATAAATCTGAAGGTCAACCTCAATGCTTTTTCCAACCTCTATATCCAATTAATGCCCAAATCCTCTTGACTCTATTTCTCAATGTCTTCCACATCTGCCTTCTTCTCCAACCCCACTGACAGTTCCTTACCTCAGAGCCATTTCACCTTCCACCTGGATCACTAAATGATCCTCTTACCACTACCCTCATTCTCAATCCCTGACTCTCCAATATTTCTTCCACACTGTCACCAGAGCAACCTTTCTAAAATGCAAAATATATTTTATTACTGATCCTCTTAAACGGGTTTGGTGACTCTTCAATCCCTACGGAGTAATGACTAAACTTAATCTTTCAAACAAGCCTATGATCTCACCCCTTACCATTTATCTGACCCTCCTGGAAAACCATGCTTGTGAACTCCTTGAGATTCTAAACACACTCCCATGTGTCCACTCCTCCAGCCTGAACTGGCTTCCCTCCCAAACCCCATCTCTTACCCACAAATAGCTTACTCATCACTCACTACTAGACAATAATCTTTAGGGCAAGGGCATTATGTAATTTTTCTCTGTCCCAGCACTTTGCTTTGGCATGTAGTAACCACTGAGTAAGTAATATGTGTTGAAAGAATTAATAAGTTGAAAAGAATAAATCAAATGTCTCCTGTCACTAGAGACATGTTAGCTCAAATATCTTCTCTCTCATTACTACTATCACTTGTTATTTAGTCTCATATGACCGCAACTGAATCATAACCATCGCCACATGATCTCATCCCTTCAGATCCACATCTGACACTGGTCTATCTAGCACACTGTTCCACATTACCAGTGTTCCAAAGGGACAGCTCTGACCATGACATCTGACTGTTAAAACCCCTGTAGCACTCCCCACTGTCAATTCCATGACTTGACATCCTGTGGCCTCCAGGTTCTGGTTTCAACCCACCGATTCAAGTTTATTACCCTCCACTCTTCCACAAGCCTTCTGCTAAACAACCCACCAAAGTCAATGTAACTTCCTAACGAACACATTTTAGTCATGCTGTGTCTTTTGCTAAAAATTCCTTACCAGTTCAATCGCTATTTCCCTAGATCTACCTCAAAAAGCATCTCCTTCCAAAACCTTCCATGATCACCCCTGGCAAAAAGGATTCCAATCTTCTGAACTTCTATGGCATTTTTTTCTATAACTCTTCCAGGCACTATCAAATTGTATCTTTATTACAATTATTGATGAATATATTTCCACTCAAATGCAATGTCGCAGTCATTGAAGGCCATAACTCAACCTTATCCATCGTGTCATCAATAGCAGAGTCCAACACATTCTCTTGCAGGTGGTAAACTCTTAAGAAAAAATTTAATTAGTTATTCAGTTATCTAGCCCACTAAGAGCACAGGTCATTCTGGATAATAATATTTCTTACATATATCAGTGCATGAATGTACAAACCCCATGTGCTGTCGTTTTTGCACCTCACTACAACTTCACAAGAGAAAAAAGGAGAACCTTCACCGTTTCAGAGAGAAACCATAGTTCTGTTAAATCTTCAGGGTTGTTCAGTTAGTACATGGCGGAGCTAGAACTTGAACCCAAATGCCCAAGCATTATATTCCACTGGCTTTTCCCCACTATTGTACCTTGTACAGAAGCCTACTGCCCCCCCAAGGTGTGCTCCTCATGCATGTGAATCCAATAAAAGCAGCACTGCCCCCACCCCAAGCTCCTTTCCGACTTTCCAACTTTCTCCAGGGCTTGACGTGCTTTAAAACAGAAAACAGTTTTCCTGGCTTTTCCCCCCATCCTCTGCCTGGGTTCGTTGGCCTGTTGATCCAGGTTGATGCCTCACCTGGTATGTAAGTCACCCCTTTTTGGGCATCCCTGGTGGCGCAGTGGTTGAGAGTCCGCCTGCTGATGCAGGGGACACGGATTCGTGCCCCGGTCCGGGAGGAACCCACATGCCGTGGAGCGGCTGGGCCCGTGAGCCATGGCCGCTGAGCCTGCGCATCCGGAGCCTGTGCTCCGCAACGGGAGGGGCCACAGCAGTGAGAGGCCCGCGTACCGCAAAAAATAAAAATAAAATAAATCACCCCTTTTGTGGAACTGGTCAGCTAGGTAGAATGATACCACGGGAACCCACTCAGAACCCCAGAGTTGGCATAAAGACTCTTTTAAGCTGAAGACATTTGAGATTCAACTGATGCAGAAAAGCCGCCTCAGAGCTTTCCTTATCTAACTAAAAGCTTCTGAAATGGCTGGGTCTCTAATGGGACTCTGTCACTAACTGTGGTTTATCAAGCACATCAGTGTCACCTCTGGACCTCTGAGCTCCTACCAGTAAAATAAGAGACTTGGACTGACTAGGTGACCTCCGAGTTTCCTTCCACCCTGTTAATTCTATGATATTCATTTAGGGCCCTGGTAGCTAAGCCAAAGGAGTGTGAGTGACGTCCAAAACTTGCTTCATACCTGTCCATCTCATATTCTGAAAACTCTTCAGGATGGAGGACTTGGGCCTTTCTTTAATCCCAAAGCCAGAGGATTGGGTTCTACCTGGCAGGAACAGAACTGCACGTTTCTTACAATAAAAGCTACATCAATTGAAAAAAAAAAAAAAACCTTCTGAAAAATGAGGCTGCCATAAGTTTCCTCTTAGGGGATGGGTCTACTCCCAGGAAGATGATGGAGAGTAAACGTAACACAAATCCCCTCTCCAGAGGATTTCCATGGCCATGAAGAAGACAGAAAGACCCCTCGTACCTGTATAAACAAACATTATCACAAACATTCATATCTCCCATTTGTTCTCCAAAACCCATTTGTCTTTCCTACAGAAGCCTATAGAAGTCTCATTTCCTCTCTTTCCCCTACTAAGTTACAAATATAAGCCTCTCACTTTAATCATTTAAATAGCTAACTACTTCTTTTTTAACTCCCATAGACACAGGAATAAATCTTTTTTCTCCTGTTAACCTGTTTTTTGTCAGTTTAATTCACAGGCCCCCAGTTACAGAACCAAAGGAGCACAATGATGCAGTCCATGAGCCAAGTTGAATTTAAGCTAAATTCGCAAGCTAGAAAGAAGCACAAAGTAGCAGTTAAGCTCACAGGTTTTGAAATCAGACTGTCAGTTCCAAATCTTGGCTAGCTGCATACCCTGGACAGTTAACACAACTTCTGTGTGCCTCAGTTTCCTAATCTATACAAGATGGGTGATAATAGTCTCTTCCTCATGGGATCACTGTGAGCTTAAATGAACTCATCAACGCAGGGTCCAGCACAGTGCCTGGCATATAAGTAG
This sequence comes from Aethalodelphis obliquidens, assembly GCF_003676395.1. NCBI lineage: Eukaryota > Metazoa > Chordata > Mammalia > Artiodactyla > Delphinidae > Aethalodelphis > Aethalodelphis obliquidens. Next base: position 7,266,158 of record NW_020837965.1, on the reverse strand, counting down.
CCAGAAGTTTAGCTGAAGCAACAGGATATTGACTGATAATATTTGTGTGTCCTCAAAATTGGCAATGAAGACCCCAAGCTATGAATAAAGATGTTCTACAAACCCCACATTCTAAACAAAGCTGTCAACACCTGGGGCCAGGTACCTTAGTTTACTAAGACTGAACTGCCCTTCCACCTTCCACCACTACTCACCACTACAAATGTCCACCTCTTCCCAATCCATAAAGGAGAACTCTGGAGGGGCCAGAGGGGGAGGGTACAGAGTCATCAGGGCCATGGGCCTTCTCAGAGCATGTAGGGTCCATATGGGATGTTACTTCTCCATATTCAAGAAAAGGAATGGAAAGCATCAATAGAATCCCTCAGAGAGGTTCTACTGCAGAACCTGTCTCCTGCAGCCATCATAGAGAGTTATCAGGAAGATCTTCACCCCTTACTCTTGAAGATGGGTGACATTCTTGAACATGGAAGCTAGTGCCTGCTTAAAAGTGTGAAGTTTGCCAGAGAAGCCCACTTCATCAGGGTGAGAAGGGACTGTGGCACAGGGTGCATAAGGAGAATAGGATGGGAGCTCCTCACCCAAGGCTCCCGCAGCAAAGATCTCAACAGCTCTTCCATATAAAAGATCACTGAGGAAAAGCCAGAGCCCTGGGGCCATTCTGATGGCCACCCACAGAGGAGCTGCCTCCCTAGAAAGGAGACTGGGGCCTGAGTCAATCTCAGGGGCCTAGGGAAACACAGCTGCCCTCTCTGGGGGAACCTCAGTGTTGGAGAGGACGGGTAGGAACTGACAACTAAACTCACCACCAGAGGCAAATGGAAGCACATGGTGCCTGGAGATACCCAGGATCAACTCACCACCGTGTGCAGCTGCTTACTGTGAGATAAACCTGCCTGTACCTTCTCCTCCCGGACTCCCAAAGCCCTCCAACCCAAACAAAGTTAATCCCCAAAAAAGAGAGAAGGAAGAGATGGCATCTAAATGAAGGCCATTGCCACCCACATCAAAGTGCTGGAGGTGGAAGAACCCCAGACCTCAGTCAACGGATCAAACCTCTGTCAGGGTGACGCAGGGAGGGGTGTTGGGGATAAGACCGAATTCATACTAAAGCCTAACCTTTAAATTGATCTTGACTTCTAACATCTAAAAATGGCCAGGAAAGTACAGAATCTGTCATCAGGATTGGAGAAAGAGACTTTTGTCATAGCATAAGTGAAGGTTCATAGAAAAAATAAAACTGTCTCATGCTATGCTCCAATAGAGCAATTACATTATCATCAGCCCTATTCGCAGACCAGAGATGCCGAATCTGCAAGAGCCCAACGCTGCACATGAGACCAGAGAAGGAAGATGAAGCCTGGAATGTGTGTGTGTGTGTGTGTGTGTGTGTGTGTGTGTAGATCAAGGGCAAGAACTAGCTCAGGAAAACCAAGAAAATTGCCAAGAATAGGGCTTGGGACCTGATGGGGTTTTTTTTGTTTGTTTGTTTTGTTTATTTCGGTACGCGGGCCTCTCACTGTTGTGGCCTCTCCCGTTGCGGAGCACAGGCTCCGGACGCGCAGGCTCAGCGGCCATGGCTCACAGGCCCAGCCGCTCTGCGGTATGTGGGATCTTCCTGGACCGGGGCACGAACCCGTGTCCCCTGCATCGGCAGGTGGACTCTCAACCACTGCGCCACCAGGGAAGCCCCAACCTGATGGTTTCAATCAGCCAGCTCCAGTGAGGGATATAGCAGGTTGGCTGAGTTTAAAGGCACAGTATCAAGGCAGATACCTGGAACCACTGGGGGCTTTGCTGGGGTTTCATATAAATGGAGATAATGTGAAAAATATTATCACCTCCCAGCAGCTTCCTGCTTCTCTGATCACCCCTGCTTTTCAAGAGAAAAATGCTAAACCACACCTTTCTTCCTACCCATCCCTTTGAAGGAGGTGGGATGGCCATGGGGAAGGGGAGGTGGACTCTTTCATCCCAGCATTGGCATCATACATCAGAGCCAAAGTGGTAGTTACCAGAAGCCTCCACCACCCCCAGGAGGATGAGACTGGGCAGAATTCACCTACTCTGCAATTTCCTTTCTATGCAAAGCCAACTCTGTAGTTGCCCCTAATTGGCCCCAGAAAGTAATGAGGTTTCCAGAGAAAAAGAAAAATAATGTAGGAGGAGCTTCAAGATGGCAGAAGAGTAAGACGTGGAGATCACCTTCCTCCCCACAAATACATCAGAAATACATCTACATGTGGAACAATTCCTACAGAACACGTACTGAATGCTGGCAGAAGACCTCAGACCTCCCAAGAGGCAGGAAACTCCCCACGTTCCTGGGTAGGGCAAAAGGAAAAAGAAAAAACAGAGACAAAAGAATAGGGACGGGACCTGCACCAGTGGGAGGGAGTTGTGAAGGAGGAAAGGTTTCCACACACTAGGAAGCCCCTTTCCGGGCGGAGACTGCAGGAGGTGGAGGGGGGAGCTTCGGAGCCAAGGAGGAGAGCACAGCAATAGGCGTGCGGAGGGCAAAGCGGAGAGATTCCCGCACAGAGGATCGGTGCCGACCGGTACTCACCAGCCCAAGAGGCTTGTCTGCTCACCCGCGCGGGGTGGGCGGGGCTGGGAGCTGAGGCTCGGGCTTCGGTCGAAGAGCAGGGAGAGGACTGGGGTTGGCGGCGTGAACACAGCCTGAAGGGGGTTAGTGCACCACGGCTAGCCGGGAGGGACTCCGGGAAAGAGTCTGGAGGTGCCGAAGAGGCAAGAGACTTTTTCTTGCCTCTGTTTCCTGGTGCACAAGGAGAGGGGATTCAGAGCGCCGCTTAAAGGACCTCCAGGGACGGACGTGAGCCGCGGCCATCAGCGCGGACCACAGAGACGGGCATGAGATGCTAAGGCTGCTGCTGCAGCCACCAAGAAGCCTGTGAGCAAGCACAGGTCACTATCCACACCACCCTTCCCAGGAGCCTGTGCAGCCCGCCACTGCCAGGGTCCCATGATCCAGGGACAACTTCCCCGGGAGAACGCACAGCGTGCCTCAGGCTGCTGCAATGTCCCGCCGCCCTCTGCTGCCGCAGGCTCGCCCTGCACTCCGTACCCCGGCCTGAGTGAGCCAGCGCCCCCGAATCAGCGGCTCCTTTAACCCCATCCTGTCTGAGTGAAGAACAGATGCCCTCAGACGACCTACGCGCAGACGCGGGGCCAAATCCAAAGCTAAACCCCGGGAGCTGTGAGAACAAAGAAGAAGCGGTCTCAGCAGCATGGGATTAAATCTCCACAATCGACTTGATGTACCCTGCATCTCAGGAATACCTGAATAGACAACGAATCATCCCAAACTGAGAAGGTGGACTTTGGGAACAACGATATATTTTTCTTTTTTTCCCTTTTTCTGATTGTGCATGTGTATGCTTCTGTGTGTGATTTTGTCTTTATAGTTTTATTTTACCATTTGTCCTAGGGTTCTATCGGTCCGTTTTTTTTGGGGGGGGGGGGTTAGTATAGTTTTTAGTGCTTGTTATCATTGGTGGATTTGTTTTTTGGTTTGGTTGCTCTCTTCTTTCTCTTTTTTTAATACTTTTTTTAAAAAAAATTTTAATAATGATTTTTTAGGTTTTATTTTTATAACTTTATTTTATTTTATTTTATCTTCTTCATTCTTTCTTTTTTTTTTCTCCCTTTTATTCTGAGCTGTGTGGATGACAGGCTCTTGATGCTCTAGCCAGGCATCAGGGCTGTGCCTCTGAGGTGGGAGAATCAAGTTCAGGACATTGGTCCACATGAGACCTCCCAGATCCATGTAATATCAAACGGCAAAAATCTCCCAGAGATCTCCATCTCAAGGCCAAGACCCAGCTCTACTCAATGACCAGCAAGCTCCAGTGCTGGACACACTATGCCAAACAACTAGCAAGACAGGAACACAACCCCACCCATTAGCAGACAGGCTGCCTAAAATCATAATAAGGCCACAGACACCCCCAAAACACACCACCAGACGTGCACCTGCCCACCAGAAAGACAAGATCCAGCCTCATCCACCACAACACAGGCACTAGTCCCCTCCACCAGGAAGCCTACACAACCCACTGAACCAAACTTAGTCACTGGGGGCACATACCGAAAACAACGGGAACTACGAACCTGCAGCCTGCGAAATTGAGACCCCAAACACAGTAACTTAAGCAAAATGAGAAGACAGAGAAACACACAGCACATGAAGGCGCAAGGTAAAAACCCACCAGACCAAACAAATGAAGAGGAAACAGGCAATCTACCTGAAAAAGAATTCAGAATAATGATAGTAAAGATAATCCAAAATCTGGATATAGAATGGAGAACATACAAGAAAAGTTTAACAAGGACGTAGAAAAACAAAAGAGCAAACAGTGATGAACAACACAATAAATGAAATTTAAAATTCTCTAGAAAGGATCAATAGCAGAATAACTGAGGCAGAAGAATGGATAAGTGACCTGGAAGATAAAATAGTGGAAATAACTACTGCAAAGCACAATAAAGAAAAAAGAATGAAAAGAATTGAGGACAATCTCAGAGACCTCTGGGACAACACTAAACGCACCAACATTCGAATTATAGGGGTCCCAGAAGAAGAAGAGAAAAAAAAGGGACTGAGAAAATATTTGAAGAGATTATAGTTGAAAACTTCCCTAATATGGGAAAGGAAATAATTAATCAAGTCCAGGAAGCACAGAGAGTCCCATACAGGATAAATCCAAGGAGAAACATGCCAAGACACATATTAATCAAACTGCCAAAAATTAAATACAAAGAAAACATATTAAAAGCAGCAAGGGAAAAACAACAAATAACACACAAGGGTATCCCCATAAGGTTAACAGTTGATCTTTCAGCAGAAACTCTGCAAGCCAAAAGGGAGTGGCAGGACATATTTAAAGTGATGAAGGACAAAAACCTACAACCAAGATTACTCTACCCAGCAAGGATCTCATTTAGATTTGATGGAGAAATTAAAACCTTTACAGACAAGAAAAAGCTAAGAGAATTCAGCACCACCAAACCAGCTTTACAACAAATGCTAAAGGAACAACTCTAGGCAGAAAACACAAGACAAGGAAAAGACCTACAATAACAAACCCAAAACAATTAAGACAATGGTAATAGGAACATACATATGGATAATTACCTTAAATGTAAATGGATTAAATGCTCCCATCAAAAGACACAGATTGGCTGAATGGATATAAAAATAAGACCCGTATATATGCTGTCCACTAGAGACCCACTTCAGACCTAGGGATACACACACACTGAAAGTGAGGGGATGGAGAAAGATATTCCATGCAAATGGAAATCAAAAGAAAGCTGGAGTAGCAATTCTCATATCAGACAAAATAGACTTTAAAACAAAGACTATTACAAGAGACAAAGAAGGACACTACATAATGATCAAGGGATCAATCCAAGAAGAAGATATAACAATTGTAAATATTTAGGCACCCACCATAGAAGCACCTCAATACATAAGGCAAATACTAACAGCCATAAAAGGGGAAATTGACAGTAACAAATCATAGTAGGGGACCTTCACACCCCGCTTTCACCAATGGACAGATCATCCAAAATGAAAATAAATAAGGAAACACAAGCTTTAAATGATACATTAAACAAGATGGACTTAATGGATATTTATAGGACAGTCCATCCAAAAACCACAGAATACACATTCTTCTCAAGTGCTCATGGAACATTCTCCAGGATAGATCATATCTTGGGACACAACTCAAGCCTTGGTAAATTTAGGAAAATTGAAATTGTATCAAGTATCTTTTCTGACCACAAAGCTATGAGACTAGATATACATGGAGGCTAAACAATATACTACTTAACAACCAAGAGATCACAGAAGAAATCAAAGGGGAAATCAAAAAATACCTTGAAACAAATGACAATGAAAATACGACAACCCAAAACCTATGGGATGCAGAAAAAGCATTCTAAGAGGAAAGTTTATAGCAATACAATCCTACCTCAAGAAACAAGAAACATCTCAAATAAACAACCTAAACTTACACCTAAAGCAATTAGAGAAGAATAAAGAAAAACCCAAAGTTAGCAGAAGGAAAGAAAGCATAAAGATCAGATCAGAAATAAATGAAAAAGAAATGAAGGAAAGGATAGCAAAGATCAATAAAACTAAAAGCTGGTTCTTTGAGAAGATAAACAACATTGATAAACCATTAGCCAGACTCATAAAAAAAAAGGGGAGAAGACTCAAATCAATAGAATTAGAAATGAAAAAGGAAAAGCAACACTGACACTGCAGAAATACAAAGGATTATGAGAGACTACTACAAGCAACACTATGCCAATCATATGGACAACCTGGAAGAAATGGAAAAATTCTTAGAAATGCACAACCTTCTGAGACTGAACCAGGAAGAAACAGAAAATATGAACAGACCAATCACAAGCACTGAAATTGAGACTGTGATTAAAAATCTTCCAACAAACAAAAACCCAAGATTTCACAGGCGAATTCTCTCAAACACTTGGAGAAGAGCTAACACCTATCCTTCTCAAACTCTTCCAAAATATAGCAGAGGGAAGAACACTCCCAAACTCATTCTACGAGGCCACCATCACCCTGATACCAAAACCAGACAAAGATGTCACAAAGAAAGAAAACTACAGGCCAGTATCACTGATGAACACAGATGCAAAAATCCTCAACAAAATACTAGCAAACAGAATCCAACAGCACATTAAAAGGATCATACACCATGATCAAGTGGTATTTACCCCAGGAATGCAAGGATTCTTCAATATACGCAAATCAATCAATGTGATACACCATATTAACAAATTGAAGGAGAAAAACCATATGATCATCTCAATAGATGCACAAAAAGCTTACGACAAAATTCAACACCCATTTATGATAAAAACCCTCCAGAAAGTAGGCATAGAGGGTACTTACCTCAACATCATAAAGGCCATATATGACAAACCCACAGCCAACATCGTCCTCAATGGTAAAAAACTAAAACCATTTCCACTAAGATCAGGAATAAGACAAGGTTGCCCACTCTCACCACTATTGTTCAACATAGTTTTGGAAGTTTTAGCCACAGCAATCAGAGAAGAAAAAGAAATAAAAGGAATCCAAATTGGAAAAGAAGTAAAGCTGTCACTGTTTGCAGATGACATGATACTATACATACAAATCCTAAAGATGCCACCAGTAAACTACTAGAGCTAATCAATGAATTTGGTAAAGTAGCAGGATACAAAATTAATGCACAGAAATCTCTTGCATTCCAATACACTGATGATGAAAAAACTGAAAGTGAAATTAAGAAAACACTCCCATTTACCATTGCAACAAAAAGAATAAAATATGTAGGAATAAACCTACCTAAGGAGACAAAAGACCTGTATGCAGAAAATTATAAGACACTGAGGAAAGAAATTAAAGATGATACAAATAGATGGAGAGATATTCCACGTTCTTCGATTGGAAGAATCAACATTGTGAAAATGACTCTACTACCCAAAGCAATCTACAGATTCAATGCAATCCCTATCAAACTACCAATGGCATTTTTCACAGAACTAGGACAAAAAATTTCACAATTTGTATGGAAACACAAAAGACACCAAATAGGCAAAGCAATCTTGAGAGAGAAAAATGGAGCCGGAGGAATCAGGTTCCCAGGCTTCAAACTATACTACAAAGCTACAGAAATCAAGGCAGTATGGTACTGGCACAAAAACAGAAAGATAGATCAATGGAACAGGATAGAAAGCTCAGAGATAAACTCATGCACATATGGTCACCTTATCTTTGATAAAGGAGGCAAGAATATACAGTGGAGAAAAGACAGCCTCTTCAATAAGTGGTGCTGGGAAAACTGGACAGCTGCATGTAAAAGAATGAAATTAGAGCACTCCCTAACACCATACACAAAAATAAACTCAAAATGGATTAAAGACCTAACTGTAAGGCCAGACACCATCAAACTCTTAGAGGAAAACATAGGCAGAACACTCTATGACATAAATCACAGCAAGATCCTTTTTGACCCACCTCCTAGAGAAATGGAAATAAAAACAAAAATAAACAAATGGGACCTAATGAAACTTAAACGCTTCTGCACAGCCAAGAAAACCATAAAGACGAAAAGACAAGCCTCAGAATTGGAGAAAATATTTGCAAATGAAGCAACTGACAAAGCATTAATCTCCAAAATTTCCAACCAGCTCATGCAGCTCAATATCAAAAAAACAAACTACCCAATCCAAAAATGGGCCAAAGACCTAAATAGACGTTTCTTCAAAGAAGATATACAGATTTCCAACAAACACTTGAAAGAATACTCAACATCATTAATCATTAGAGAAATGCAAATCAAAACTACAAGGAGGGCTTCCCTGATGGTGCAGTGGTTGAGAGTCCCCCTGCCGATGCAGGGGACGGGGGCTCATGCCCCAGTCCGGGAAGATCCCGTGTGCCATGGAGTGGCTGGGCCCATGGGCCATGGCCGCTGGGCCTGCGCATCCAGAGCCTGTGCTCCGCAGCGGGGGAGGCCACAGCAGTGAGAGGCCCGGGTACCACAAAAAAAAAAAAAAAAACTACAAGGAGATATCATCTCACACCGGTCAGAATGGCCATCATCAAAAAATCTACAAACAATAAATGCTGGAGAGGGTGTGAAGAAAAGGGAACCCTCTTTCATGGTTGGTGGGAATGTAAACTGATACAGCCACTATGGAGAACATTATGGAGGTTCCTTTAAAAACCAAAAATAGAACTACCATACAACCCAGCAATTCCACTACTGGGCATATACCCTGAGAAAACCATAATTGAAAAAGAGTCATGTAACACAATATTCATTGCAGCTCTATTTACAATAGCCAGGACATGAAAGCAACCTAAGTGTCCATCAACAGATGAATGGATAAAGAAGATGTGGCACATATATATCAATGGAATATTACTCAGCCATAAAAAGAAATGAAATTGAGTTATTTGTAGTGAGGCTGATGGACCTAGAGTCTGTCATACACAGTGAAGCAACTCAGAAAGAGAAAAACAAATACCGTATGCTAACACATATATATGGAATCTGAAAAACAAAAACAAAAAATGATCATGAAGAACCTAGGGGTAAGAGGGTAATAAAGACGCAGACCTTGTAGAGAACGCACTTGAGGATACGAGGAGGGGGAAGGGTAAGCTGGCACAACGTGAGAGAGTGGCATGGACACGTGTACACTACGAAATGAAAGGTAGCTAGTGGCAAGCAGCCGCATAGCGCAGGGAGATCAGCTCAGTGCCTTGTGTCCACCTAGAGGGGTGGGATAGGGAGGGTGGGAGGGAGGGAGATGCAAGAGGGAAGAGATATGGGGACATATGTATATGTATAACTGATTCACTTTGTTATACAGCAGAAACTAACACACCATTGTAAAGCACTTATACTCCAATAAAGATGCTATTAAAAAAAAAGAAAGAAAGAAAAGTAATGTAGCGATTGTAAAGAAACTAGAATACTACTCTCACCCCAAGGTAGCTCCTCTCCTGGAGAATGATCTGTAGAGTGTGATCCGGGTGGGTGTGTTTTCTGGTGGTCACACCAACTGGTCCAAACTGGTAGGCAAAAAGTGCAGATGCAGTGCCTGAGAGAGGGTCTCCACCCTGTCATGGGGAAAGAAGGGTAGGAGCTATTGCAGCTGCAGCCTGGACTTCGCTGCTAGGAAATCACCACACTTCCTTAAAGAGCCATGCCCAAGGGCATTCACCACTGCCCTTGAATGACTAAAGTTTGCAAACCAGCCTTGAGTTTAGCCTCCCTTAGAGAGGAGTGCCATGAGGATGAATGCAGAGCTGAACACAGACTGCCACAGGGGGCTGGGAGAAAACTTCCTTGCAACAGCAAGTGAGACTTTTGAAAAAAAAAAAAAGCAGTTTGTTTCAGAGAAATTCTAGAGTCCCACCAAAAAGTCTGCAATGCATTGGGACACAAGGGATCAGCCCCGCGGTGGTCTGCTTGCCACCTCTCTCACCAGAATACACTCCATCAGTGAGGACTCTGCTTCTAAAATACCCTCTTAGCTCACTGCTTCTCTTCCCATCCCCTCTTCAATATATTTATTTTAAGACATTCTATATAACATCCAAAAAAATAAGAAATACTTAATATAGAAAGCTTGGAAAATATTTTAAAATGTTTAAAGAAGACAAAAAGAAAAAAAAAGAATCACTCCCAAGGCAACCACCCAGAGAGAGACTGACAATATTTTGGTATGTCTGCTTCCAGAGTTTAATGTTATGTAAGTTATGAATAAATACATCTATGTACACTTTAATAGAACTGAAATAGAATTTGGAAAATTGAGCTCACACTGCAAACTCTGGAATCAATTGCTTACGTGTAATCCTATCTCTTGCTATCTGTGTCTCAGCTGTAACGGATGAGACCTACTCACCTACATCAGAGAGTTGTTATAAAGAATAAATGAAATAATACAGGAAGGCTGTAATAACAGGACATAGCACATGTGGGATGAATAAATATATGTGAGTTGTTACTGTTGTTGTTGTTATTATTATCATTATTATTATTACTGGTTGCAGTTTGCTTTTTTTATACACATATTATTTTCTGTACCTGAGAGGCAGTTTACAAGAATGAACACTGCTCCTGCTTCCCAATCAATACAGCAGCAGGAAACCTAAGACGCTATCTGGTTTGATACCATTCTCAGCCAACACACTGACCTTGCCAGCATCTTCCTGCAAGAGGTTGATGTGACAGGATGGTTGCGGCAGACTCGAATACCTGGAGGAGCAAGGGAAGGTTGTGGAGGTTTCAGCCAAGCCAGCATCACAGCTGTCCTCAATCACCACAAACAGATGTTGGCAGCTTGAATCATTAGAAATGCAACCCAATCACCTTGGCAATCTAATCCGCTTACTGGAATCTCCATAGATAGGAAGACCTTGCGCTCCCAATTCCCTCCATCAAGTCAATGAAGGTTACTCTCCCTATCCTGAGGAAAAGCAGCCCCAAGCATATACTCCACATGGCAAATCTCCATGGGGACTAGAGCAGTGGTTCTCAATCAGGGTAGATTTTACTCCCCACCAGTTACATGGCAATGACTGGAGACGTTTTTGGTTGTCACAACTAAAGGGAATCTGTCATTCAATCCAGTGGACTGCATCCAAGGGTGCTTTCAAACACCTACAAGGTACAGGGAGCCCCCAAAAGAGAAAATTATCTAACTCCAAATGTAAATAGCGCCAAGATTAACAAACCCTTGATGAGAGACCCCGAACACATACATTAAAGTCCTTTAAGTTAAAAGTGAGAAATGGCTGTCCCCAGTGAAACAGGTCATCTTGAAGGTCTGTAACAAAGATCACAGAAGTGAGAAGATATATTTATGAGATAAGGTAATTACATTCTCTATATCTTTTCTCTAGGTTGGGTGGAGAGGGAAGGGAGTCAGAGGATATATACATTCCTAAGTAAAAGGCTGCCATCCAGAAACCGCGCAATTTAACATGGAAAGAACAGTGAGACTTCTGGGAACTTTTATATTCAAAAATCTAAGGCCCAACTTCAGGGGATAAAATAAAGCAGCCACCTTATGATGCTTAATTTTATAAGTCAACTTAACCAGGCCACAAGGTGCCCATATATTTAATTAAACATTATTTCTGGGTGTATCTGCGAGGGTATTTCTGGGTAAGAGTAACATTTGAATCAGTAGAGAAAAGCAGATTGCCCTCTCCAGTGTGGGTGGGCCTCATCCAACTTGTTGAAGGTCTGAACAGAACAAAAGGGTAGAGAAAGGAAGAATTCTCTGTCTCTCTGCCTGACTGTCTTTGATCTGGGACACTGGTCTTCTCCTGCCTTCACATTCAGACTCAGACTGGAACTTATACCATCGGCTCTCCTGGGTCTCCAGCTTGCTAACTACAGAGCTTGGAACTTCTTAGCCTCCACAATCATGAGCCAGTTCCTTATAATAAATCTCTTTATGTATACATCTACATATCTTGTTTCTGTGGAAAATCCAGACTAATACACTCCTCATGCTACACAGATGCTTTTTTCTCATTCTTCACAACTCAACTCAAACACAACCTCCTTAGCCAGGCTTTCCCCGAGTCCCTAACCTCACCTCTGTCTTGTCCTCTATCTCACCTCCCCTTTCCCTCCAGCTTCTTTCTCGATTTGTAATGCATGCAGGGATCTTGACTCTCATGCTCACTATTATAGCCCCATAACCCAGCACGATGCCTCATACACAGTAGATGGTTGATTTGCTGAGTGAATGCCTGATTGAATACCTAGACAGGACCCAGATACAAGGAAGTCTAATACATAAGCTACTGTGGAGAGTGAGCTATTAAGTTATTCATTTATGTAGCTTTCACCGTGCTAAGGGCACTCAACTGAAGGAACCTAATGTGTAATGAGAACCACCATTTGCCAAGTGCTTTAATCTCACTGCAGATCTTTGAAACAGGTACTATTAGACCCGTTTCACAGATGAGGAAACTGAGGCTCAAGGAGGTTAAGGCAGCTCCATGCATCACCAGCCTGAGAAGGAACAGAGAGGGAACTCAAATCTAGGTTTGACCTGAGAATTCTCTACTCTTATCAATACGCATGGTATACAAACATCTAGAAAACATATGGATCCCTGTTCCCAGGAAACTCACGATGAGCTAAAGAATCAGGAAATACATGATTAAAATCAACTGGAAGTATTTCTGATCCAGCTTACGGTGTTCTCGTAATATGTGCTCTATAGTGTCATTTCAACAAGTCTCAAAATGCTGAGGGGACAGAGAGAGGAGAGCGTAAAGAGAGGTGTTTCATCAGGACGATGCACTTGGAGCAGCTGGGTGAGAATGTGAGCACTAGAGTCAGCTGGATGGGAGTTTGAATCCCAGCTCCGCCACTTACCTGTGTAAACCAGTCAAGCTATCAATTTTGTTGACTCTGTGATACCATCAATTTAAGACACACCACTACTTACTGTACAGTTAACAAAGTAACAGTGTTGACTAAACACAAAGTAGAGGTCAGGGCTTGTAAGATGCATCCTAATTTCTGAAATATTTAAATGTAAAAAAACATGCATATTAGAATCATGAAACATTGTGCTTTAATCTCTCTTGGCCTCAACTTTCTCTACAGAATGGGGATGACAACCTTCAAGCCATGGGGTTCTCTCACAGGTAAGCCCACCCCTAACATGCAGCACAGGGAAAGAGGGTCCTGCTTCTCCTCCCACCCCCAGCTCCATCTTGCACTGCCTGGGACCTCACACACGTGTGAGGGGCCACCCCAGTCTAAGCTCTGTCCACATATGCCTCCCCACTGCAAGTGGCTGCACCTTGGTCACCCCTTGGGCCTGCGGGCAGCACAGTCTCACCTCAGGAGGAGATACCAGGAAAAGAGGCCCATGCAGGCTCTTCAAGTAGACTCAGGAATATATGAGAAAAGAAGTCCAGGGTCCCAGTTATCCAGGGTGGGAGCAAGCTCAGGATGAGCAGGCATGCTTAGCCTAAGGACCCTCAACCCATGGGAAGGAGGGGAGCTAAGACCTGGAGCCGCCTTGCCAGGTTCCAAGGGTGGACAGGTTATGATGATCAAATACAATAACAGATGCAACACACCTAGTTCCAAGACTGGCATCTAGTAGAGACTCTACAAATGCGTGTCTCCACACTCGAGTAGGAAAAGGGGGCTAAACAGAATAATGGATACAGCAGCAGCTACCTATTACTTGACACCTACTACGTGCAAGACAGTGAGTTACATGCTTTCTCTTCACTTTTCGTTTAATTAGAAGAGCTGAAGATGTGCCCGAAAAGGAAACTGTGATCAGTTGGGGAGGCCCTAGATGCCAAGAGATCTTTTTCACATGAGAGTCACTGTTGACCTGTCAGCGCAGGACTCACGTTATAAAGATTATTCTGACCAAAGGCTTCAAGTGCAGTAGAGGTAGGAGACTCAGAGAACTCAAGTGAGAGATGATTACAAAGTGGAAGTACATGATGAAGACCTCATTTATGGTGGTGGGAATGGAAAGCAAACAATGGCAGGGAGAGAGATTTTGGAGAAGGAATCAGTCAGGTTATTGAAAAGGGACAAGGGAAACGAAGTAGTCAAGAACTACAAGGGGACTGGGAATGTGATGGTGTCACTGGCAGAAACAGGGAAGTTATAAGGGTTTCGAGGGAAGAGATAAATTCAGTTAGTTTAAAAATGACGATTCCATTATCTGGGTTTCTTAGAGCATCTACTGTGTACTCAGGCTTGTTTATACTTCTCTGCCTCTGCCTCTAGCATCTGTCAGAAACTGTCCCCAATGGTGCCACCGCAGAGTTCCCACAACTCAGTGAGACCATCATCTTGATTTCATACCATCCAGCAAGGCATTATTTTTCAGTCTGTCAATGTACTCCGCCATTACTGCATGGCCACAAAACTACAATTTTGCTATAATCTAAAATCTAAACTAGGATTTAGGACCCATACTAATGAAATGTGTACATTATAAAAGCTTGTCTCCACCCTGCCCTTGTACCCACACTTGGAAACTCTGGATAGTCCAACAGGTATAGTATCATAGAAAATCATACTCCTTGAAGCTTTTCATCCAGGCTAGAAAATAAAGTTAATACAACAGTGCCATCTAGTGAATGACAAATGTCTCAAAAGGGCATGGATCCATCGCACATTTAAGATTCAGACATTTTACCCAAATAGATCCAGTGCAGAATAGGAATGGTATTAAATGACGTTGCACTGTGTCATCATCAACCCTCAGAAAAGTCCCTCCATGTGATCTGATATTGCCAAATTTAGGGGGAAATCTTAATGTAGGCCGTGTAAACGGAATAAAGAAATTAGTAGAAATCCATGGTTTCCTCTAGAGTCAAATGTTAAATAACAAGAATCTAACACTAATTAGTGATAAGATCTGCAACAGATTCCCATCTCCTGATGCTGAGCTCAACACCCTCTCTGGGACCCAAAGCTGATGGAAGCTCAGATACAGCCTCAGATACACCAGCAGCATATCCAGCTCTGTACTTAGTGTCAGGTGATCTAGGGCAAATGAAACCTCTCTGACCTTGTTTCTTCATCTGCAAAATGACAATGATGATATAATAATACCTACTGATGAGGGGTATTGTGAGGAACTTTAGGAAAAGCCTGTAACACAATGGTTTAGCACAATCAAAGGGAGTTCCTTCTTCTAGTCTGCCCCTTCTCCTTATCTGCTCATTTATCAAATGAGAATGAGACATCTAAGTATTCGTTCCTTTAAAAAGCCAGCATGCAAGTTTTTACTCAATAAATATTGAGGCCCTACAGTGTGCCAAGCACCATTCTAGGCTCAGAGGACAGGCAAGGTTCCTCCCTGGTGGAATTAACCTATAAGAAAGGATCCTGGAAGAAAATACTACAGAATCACAGCATACTGAGAGATTACGGTCTGCTTTACATGATGGGGAAGAAAAGCCTCTCAGAATAGATTTTGACCGAGTTGACCGGGGAAAGAGGGGAAGACAGACAGAAGCTGAAATGAAGGAATATACCTTGTGCTCTCCCGGAATACAGGAGGGAGCAGTCACCAGGCCACAGTCTAATCGAGTCACCCGGCAAAGAAGGGGAGCTGAAGGAAGAGGTGTTCATACCCCAAGACAAGTAGCCTCTGCCCTTGATGGAGCCCTCCACACCATTTTCCCCCAGCGCCTCTCTGTCACCATTCCAGGGATGGGGTTCCATCTCAGGGCTGCCTCTGAGTGAGCCATGCTGCCAGATGAAAGAAATAAAAATGAGCCGAAATCAGGACGCCCCTCCAGCTTTCTTCCCCCTCCTCCCCCCTCATTTCCCTCCGGGACCCTGAAGGTCTCTCCTCAGGTGGCTCAATGTTTCATACGTGGCAGCAACATTCTCCGTATTCTGGTTTATCTGACTTAGGGTATATTCCCAACCAAGAGGGCTGGTCTCCACTGCTCTTTGGCTTCGCACGTCACACAGCCAAATCACAGCTGCCTGCAGAGGAGATCTGCCTGCCGGTAGGTCTAAGTCAGTGCTTTCCAAAACTTTTAATTGTTCTCTAAAAAAAAAAAATTTAAGCTCTATAATTCCACACTTTGGCTGGAAGATACAAATTTAAACAGGTTTCTTTTGGAAGGGTTTCTAAGTCCTCAATATCTTAATAAGAACTGTGAGTTTCCAATACAGTATATGCTATATTTCACAAAATCATTTGGCAGCAAAACCCTTTCTGTGCAGATTTTCTCTCGGAAATTCACTTTAAAAAATGCGCTTTAAAAATTTCAGGCCTGCCTGATGCCGACTCTTGCACCAGACTTTGCTAGAATCGTCATGAGGCTTCGTGAAGCTTTTCCTAACGCATCACAGCTCCCCTTCGCTCACTTCCGTATCCCATTGACCAACATGCCCGTCTCCTCACACAACTCTCTGTCACCATTTCTATCACAGCCTCTCTAACACTTTGGTGCCCTTAACTGAGTTTATGTTTGTCTCTTTTTAGTTTACTGTAGGCCCTGTTAGATCAGGAAACTTGCTTTACGTACAAGCTTCCCGGGAAACTCATGGAAACCCCTGGTGCTTGCACAATGCATGGCACACAGTAGATGTTCCACGTGGGCAGGGAGGGAGAAGGATGAGGCAGCACTGACCCTGATTAGAAACATCATAGTCCCAGTTCCACAATTCGCCTTTTGATCAATCACAACCTCTCTGAGCATCATTTCCTTCTACAGCCAAACAAGGCTGAAAACGTTTGCCCTGGCTTCTTCCTCGGACTGATAGAGAACTCTAATGAGATCAGTGCAAACTCAACTTAAAACTGGAAAGTACTAGGCCAATGGAAGATAGCATCGTCCTTAGTATCCAGCCAACATATTCCCTTCATGCCTTCTCCAAAGAGGCAAGAGTACCATGCCCGCAGTGAGATGGCCTATTCCACCGTGCATATACTTTTAGCTAGAAAGATCCTCCCAGACACCAAAATAAAGCCTTTTCCTAAATCCTAACGCTTGGAATTTCTATAATGTAAGATAGATATTTCTATCCACACTAAATATAATTTAAAATACTTTAAAAGTGCACATTATTGGTTACCTTCCTGAAATAAATTTGAAAGAGGAAGAATTCTGAGTCTTGAAAATGAGATTAAAAGAACTCTATATAGTTTTATCTTTTTGACAAAAGTGATTAAATTTTATTAATTAAAACAGGAGACCTATGATACATTCGGAATAAAACAATAGCAAAAGATAATGGCAGCAGCTAAATGTGCATAATACACAAACATGTATTATTCTGATAATTGTGATTAAATGTTCCTCTCAAGATAACTGCTGTCTTCAATTTCCAACAATAAAATTAATTTTTCATTAAACACAGATCTATGCAACTGCTATTGCCATCCAATGGAGAAAGTGACCATCTTTTCCTCCACATTATATCTACCCGATAATCAGTCCCTGTTAACCTGTCACTCTCCTCCCATGAAAAGTCCAGTCCCTTAATGTCCTGCTTGCTCTGTTCAAGGTCAGTTGGTAGAGGATTCTGTCCTATAACACGCACTGGCCTAACCACAGAAGGGCTCCCTGGACGTAATAAGCATGAGTCACGTCCTAGTTCTACATTATTCTTTGCTGTTCCCCGATGCTAATTCACACACTGTTCAATTTGATAATTCAGGGTCCTTCTTTTTCCAGGAAACATGGATGTGAATGAAGTCAGCCCCTTCATCTCACTGACTCCTTCCCAGAGACCATCATCAAAGGTCCGTAATGAAGGCATAAATTCAACAGGCTTCAATCTTCAGGTTGGAAGGCATAAAAAGTAATGTAGCCTTTTCAACTACACTCAAATAATTGAGTATTTTACCCTGAAGATAATGGGCCATTTCCACAAATGTCCTTCATCCTCTCATATAAACATCATAAGTTTTAACATGTTGTGATTTGTAATAATTCTGCAGTATGTACTATCTCAGAGAACTAGACGTATTTATTCCTATATGCATTCTCTGATGTGTGGTCTGTCTTAAGTATTGCTCACAAAATTCACCAAATTAATTACATTTGTAAGGATTCTCCCAAATATGAGTTCTCTGCTGACCACCGAGGGCACACTTTTTCTTAAAAGTGTTTCCATGTTCACTGTATCTGTATACTTTCTGACCTGTATGAATTATCTCATTGCACCAGAAGTGTAGATACTTGATGAAAACTTGTACAACATTTACTACATTTGAAACGTTGCTCTTCAAAATAAATCCTCTATGTTTCAGAGCTTTGATTTTCAGGTACAGGCACACATATTGTTTTGCATGGTTTCTCTCAAAGATGTACGCTGAGGAGTCTAGTGCATTGTGAGGCCTGGATAAAGCCTCTGCTCATATGTTTGCAGGGTTTCTCTTCAATGGACTCTTTCCTGTTGCCTAATACTTGAAGTCAAGGAAATGTTTTGCCACACCCCTTGCATTTGTAAGGTACAACTTCAGTATGTCCCATCTTGTGATCTTTTGGTAAGATCCTTGCCACAAAGGTTATATTTATGAGGTTTCTCTCCAGGATAAATATTCTGATACCTAGTGACAAGTGACCAATAATAAGAAACTTAGCCATATTGATTGCATTCATAAGTATGAAGGATTTTGTGAACCCTCAGTTTAAGGCACAACCCAAAAGCTTTACCACATTCAGTGCTTCTGTAGTGTCCTGTCCACTATGGAAAATCTGATGATTGGTGAGATGTAAGCCCTGGGTAAAGGTATTTCCCATTCATGGCATTTATGAGGTAACAATCTCCAGAATCAATTCCGTGGTGGATGAATTCCTTGATTTCCCTCCAGTATGACTTTCTCAATGCAGCTAAGATGTGGAAACCTGTCAACACCGTTGCTTAAAGTCCCTCACCAATACAGATTCCCTGACAGTAAGTTAGCCTTGAAAGTACACTGAAGCACTTGTCACGCTCGTTATATTTGTAAGGTTTCTTTCCAGTATGAATTCTTTGGTAGAGCTTAATGTAGGAATTTTTACTAAAGACCTTGAGACATTCATGAAATTTCCACTATTTCTACCTAGTATGGATTATCTGATGGTAAGTGAGGTTTTGCCATACTCATGACATGTGCATGGTTTCTCCTCTGTGTAAATCTCCCAGGACTTTAAAGTGTCAATTTTGAATGAAGATCTTCCCACATACATCACACGAAATACGGGTTTCCACTCTGTATTTATTGTCTAATGTGTGGTGAGGATACAGATGTGAGTAAAGTCTTTTCAACACTCATTATTTTTCAAAGGTTTCTCTCTGGTATGAATTTTCTGATGAAGCAAAACAATGTTTTCGACTAAACACCTTGCCACACTCATTACCATTATAAGGTTTCTCTCCAGTATGAATGGTCTGATGACCTAAAAGATGTGAATTCTGACTAAAGACTTTCTCACATACATCACATTGATATGCCCTTGCTCCTGTGTGGGTTCTCTGATGTCGCATGAGGAATGAGGCATAACAAAAGGTTTTCCCACACTCGTTACATTTATAAGGTCTCTCCAGTATGAATTGTCTGATGAATTGAAAGATATGAAATTTGACCAAAGACTTTCCCACATACATCACATTTATATGGTTTTGTTCCTGTATGGATTATCTGATGTTTTTTGAGGAGTGAGGCATAATAAAAGGCTTTCCCACACTCATTACATTTGTAAGGTTTCTCTCCAGTATGAATTCTGTTATGAACTCTAAGGTCTTTCTTTCTACTAAAGACCTTCCCACACACATTACATTTGTAAGGTTTCTCTCCAATATGAATTCTCTGATGAATTACAAGGTATGAATTCTTGCTAAAGATTCTTCCACATACGTCACACTTATGTAATTTCTCTCCTGTATGGAGGATCTGAAGTCTATTGAGGTATGATATGTGCAGAAAGATTTTGCCACACTCATTACATTTGTAAGTTCTTTCCCTCTGTGCTTTCTGATCTTGTGTCACTATTAAAGACTGCATATAATTGCTCCCATGTATATTAGAAATGTTCACTTGGACACAAGGGGAAATTCCCTGAAGTGGGGAAAATGAGGCACTACCCTTCACACTCTTGTCAGCTTGATTAATTTCATCAATTTTCTCTTCACTTTTAAATATATGCAGTTCATCCAGAAAGCTTAATGGAAACCTATTTTCAACAGGCTTGATTCCTGCAACACTTCTTCCATTTCGATTTCTCTCATCAGTGAGATTATCATTTTGGTTTACTGGCATTCCTTTGCAATTTCTTTCCTCATCACTCTGCTGAGAATCAAATTCTTGTATATTTTCCCAGATGACTCTGAGGTAAAAACGTTTCATTTCATTCCAGTTATGTCTTCAGAACATCAGTGTTTGGAATACTTCTCCCCTATCAGTGTTTGCTTTTAGTTGTAATTTCTTAATCACATGTATATGAGAGATATCAAAGGAGAGCAGGTTCCTGTAGGTCTCCGACATCACGTCCCTGTACAAGGCCCTCTGAGCAGGGTCCAGGCATTCCCACTCCTCCTGAGTGAATTCTATGGCCAAATCCTTAAATGTCAGTTGTCCTTGAGAAAGAGCCATTTCTGACTCCTTTTCTTTTCCCTTCCCTCTTCAGGGCTTCTTCCTCAGACAATAGGAGTCTTTAGAGATCATCTGTAACGGCAACGTCTGGATTTACGTAGGGTGGAGGGCCGGCTTCTGGGATTTAAGGTTCGTAGAGATGCCCACACCGGAAGGTGGAGAAAGGTGGACCACGCAGCACAGACTTAGGAGAAACTTACGCTTTCCAGTGTGACCTCTTTATAGTTTTTTTAAACAAAAACTAAGTTGGGAGCCACAAAGAGAAATGCCACTTTCTTCAGAATTTTATTTAAGGAAATATTCAGATTAAACTAGCCTTTATTGAATAGAAAATACACCTAACATTCTAAAGCAAACTATGAGCATATTCATACTATCATATTAGAAAATCAGACACCAGATCTAAGCCTGAATTCAACTTAAAAAATAAAATTAAAAAACTAATACAGGAGGGACTTTTGTATGGGAACAGGAATAGGGTATCCGCTTTGAAAAGCCACTCTAGAATTGAGGTTGTGACTTGTTATCTGATAATGTAAATGCAAGTCGTTTTTGTAATTATTTTTATTGTTAATAAATTCTACCCAGTTTGGATGAGGCCATCAACACGTTAATGTCAATTCAGGTTTTGAAAGAGAAAACGAGACAGCAGTCACAATCAAGATGCCCGGATTTCTCCCAATTACTGCCCCCAATTATTTTCACACCTATTGCTGACATGTTTAATCTCCTTCTCCTGGCCTAACCATCAGTCAGCTCAAATGGGGGAAGAATGCTAATTCTAGCTAATGCATGACTCAACAGAGTGTAGGTCCAATTTAAATAATTAGAAGCCTATTTCATTTCTTCTCTCCCACTCGTAAGTGCACTTGGAAGGAATGTGCATGCTGAGCTTCAGGCCTTTAACTTGCGGGGGGATGATGTATCGACCTTCTTTAAGCCCCTTTCCTTACCAGCCCTTCTCTGTCTCCTAGGACACTGAAGATAATTTAAAGCTATTGGATGATAATCAATAAGCACGGGTGGTCTCTATTGCCTGACTCCAAGGTCTTTGATCTAGTAAATCATCAATTACCACTGCCTATATTAACCTTCCAGTTAACTGGGTGACCTGGACTGGTCCTCTTATTCTTCAGGTAGATGAGGACACGAGCCACACAGCAGTTTTCTGCTGCTGAAGTGAGTCTGCAGTTCACTTGGGCTTGGGGCTTGTCTCCAGTTTCTCTGCAAAGGACTTCCCTCCTCTCCTCAAGTGGTGAGAAATCTCTTTCCATTTGGCAAAGGTCTGAGGCATAGTTTTGTTGCTTGACTTGGGGACATTCATATGCATCCCCTTCATTTATTGCAGGCCTGTGAGCGCCAGACTGTGAGGTTCTGGAGACTCAAATATATGGAACGGGAATCTCTGACCAGAGGACTTTCTTTTGTAACAAGTGTCTTTGAATTGCACTTGGAGCAATACTGGGACAGTGATGAGCACAGAGGACTCTGTTCCAGGAATCTGCATTTTAACAAACTGTCTGGGCAATTCTTTTGCACAATGAAGTTTGAGAACCTCTAATCTCAAAGGGATACAACAAATAAACAACTGACTTGCACAATTAAGTAAGAATGGAATAGAGGCTAAATAAAGCTACTAGCAATTTGCTGTAGAACAGGAGAAAACAGAAAGAGATCAGAAGTTCATTGAATGCCCTTTAAACTGCCCATGAGGAGACTAGAAGGTGATCGTTGAGAATGGGAGGGATGATATTCAGACAAAAGGAACAGCCTGGGCAAAAGCTCATGGAAATAAGAGTGCAGAGTTTATTTGGGAATTTGGAAATAATCCAATGAATTAGGGATTTGAGGTGTACAAGGTGGCGGGAATTGAAACTGAGAAGGAAGTAGGAGTCAATCACAAAGCACCTGAATACAGTCCTTCAGAGAGCAAGGGCAGGGATCTGGTCCAATGATTAAGAGCAAATTTAAATAATCAGAAATCACAGAGGGATGGAAAGAATAAATGGGATGGGGGTCAAAATTATTCAACATTCAAGATACCTTTACCCACTGCCTATTTCATATTTTGTTCAGTCCCATATTAATTGAATGCCTGACACAAGAGTAGGCTGCAAAGAAATCATGCTCAGCAACACAAACATGGTCTCCCTTCCATCGTAGGGCTTACAGTTTAGCATTTACTATGTGGCAGGCACAAAAACCAAAATGGCACCTCAAGGAATTTACGGTGTAAAAGAGGATTGTCTAACACACACACACACACACACACATTTACACACATCACAGTAAACCACAAGAAAGGCAGGAATGAAACGTTAGAGGACTAAGTGAAGAAGGACTACTTGAGAGGTTCCTTAAAGCATAAACAAGATTTTTGGCCAAGGGAAGATGGAGGAATAGAGCATTTTAGTCAGAAGGAAAGAAAGCAATTAAAGGGAAACACAGAATGAAAACAATGAGGATGATGATGACATGGCAATAATGTGCCTACAATGTGATAGGCAGATCTGTCTTAGACCAAACTTCCTATAATTTTTCTCTACAACACCCTAACAATTAACATGAATAAAATTAGCACTGGTAAATAATAGTATAAACAAGAAGAAAATGACCCATATAAGAAAGGATAATATTTATAGCACATTTTACGTTTTTCAAAGCATTTTTACATATATTATGTCATTTGATCTCCACAAACACCTTAAAACAGAAAAAAAAGAGTATAAAAAGTAGTAAACATTGTGTATTAAATGTCTAATCTTTCACTTTTATCCTAAACTCTTAAAATCTTCCATTCTCTTTTTTTTTTTTTTTTTTGCGGTACGCGGGCCTCTCACTGTTGTGGCCTCTCCCGCTGCAGAGCACAGGCTCTGGACGCACAGGCTCAGCGGCCATGGCTCACAGGCCCAGTTACTCTGCAGCATGTGGGATCCTCCCAGACTGGGTCACAAACCCGTGTCCCCTGCATCGGCAGGCGGACCCTCAGCCACTGCGCCGCCAGGGAAGCCCAATATCTTCCATTCTTAAGCGGTTTTTTGTTTCTTCTTTTTTCAAGGTATTTTCATTTTAATCAAAAACTAGTTTTACTGTTTTTAAGAGGAAACATTAAAAACCAAAAATTGCCCATAATCCCACCACCCAAATATCCCTTGTCAATATTTTTTAACTTTTTATTTTAAAATAATTTTAAACTTAACAAAAAATCTGCAAAAATAGTACAGTTTCCATATTTCCTTCACTCAGCTTCTCCTAATTTTAACTGACACAATCATAAGTATTACAATTAGCAAGCCAGGAAATTATCATTTGCTGAAATGAACCAGAGATCTTATTCAAATCTCACCAGTTTTTCTCCTCATGTCCTTTTTCTGTTCCCGCACCCCACGCTGCATTTAGTTGTTTTGTCTCTTTAGCTTCCAATCAAAGACATTTCTTCAGTTTACACTTGTCTTTCATGATCTTGATACTTTTTCTGAGTACTGGTTAGCTTATTTGGTAGAATGTCCCTCAATTTGAGTTTGTATAATATTTTCTGATTATTAGCTTGAGGTCATACATTTTAGGCATATGACAGAATATCATAAAAGTGAGGCTCTGCCCTTCTCAGGACATTGCATCAAGAGGAACGTAATATGGACATGTCTCAGAACTTATAATTACACGGTTAAGGCGATGGCTCTTGAGTTTCTCTCCTGTAAAATTACTATTTCTTCCTTTGTAGTTGACAAACATCTTGGGAGCGATACTTTGAGACTATGGTATTATACTATTTCTCCTCAACGTTTGCCCACTGATTTTAGCATCCTTCCACAGGTCGTCCTTGCAACAATTACTATCATGGTGTTGCCCGGTGGTGATTTGGTATTTCCCTCATTCCTTCTATATATATTAATTGGAATTCTTCTGTAAAAAAAGAGCTGTCTCTTCTCCCCATTTATTTGTTCAATTATTTAAATGAGGATGGAGACCTGAATATTTTTTTATTCTTTAAGTCATAATCCAACATTATTGTTACCTTTTATGTTGCTCAAATTGTCCACTTTTGCCATTGGGAGCTCTATTAGGTGGGTTTCTGTTCCCTTTTGACAACACTTCATCTTTTTAATTAATTTTTTTTATACTTCTTTGCTTTCAGATACTAGAAGATGCTCCAGGCTCATCTTGTATTTCCTTGCTCCACCCCTAGAATCAGCCATTTCTCCTGCAAGGAGCCTTGATTCCTTTTATCAAAAATGAGACTTAGACACCAAGATCTAGGCACTACACATGCTCATTGCTACTGGAGCATTATTGTTCCTTGGCCTTCTAAAGGTGTTCTGATTCCAACTCCAATTCCCCCATACCATCAAGCAATGCTCTGGCACCAGCTTGGTATCCTACCATTCAACTCAATTCTTAACACTATCTTCCCAGAGATAGTGGCAGATCCCACAGGTTAAGGGCTCAGTCCCACAAGGCCACCCCA
This sequence comes from Aethalodelphis obliquidens, assembly GCF_003676395.1. Classification (NCBI taxonomy): domain Eukaryota; kingdom Metazoa; phylum Chordata; class Mammalia; order Artiodactyla; family Delphinidae; genus Aethalodelphis; species Aethalodelphis obliquidens. The sequence continues at coordinate 7,241,020 of NW_020837965.1, read as the reverse complement.
CCCACTCTCTTCGGTCACCAATCACAAGCCTAGGTTATTACCTATGTTTCTGACCAACTGATTGTAGTTCAGAGGTTCCAACAACCCCCTCCTTTGGTTTGATTAATTTTCTAGAGCAGCTCACGGAACTCAGAGAAATATTTTACTTACTAGATCACTAGTTTACTATAAAAGGATATAATTCAGAAACAGCCAGATGGAAAAGATGCATAGGGCAAGGTATGGGGATGCTACATGCCCTCTCCAGGTGCATCACTCTCCCCAAATTCCCACATGTTCACCAACTGGAAGCTCTCTGAACCTTGCCCTTTTGGTTTCTTATGGAGGATCATTACATGGGTATGATTAATTAAATCACTGACATTGGTAACTGATTCAACCTCCAGCCCCTCTCCCCTCCCCGGAAGTCAGTCATACCCCTCTATTCATGGTTGTTTTCTTTGCAACCATCCCCCATCCTTAGGTCACCTCATTAATATAAACCCAGTTATGGTGGAAAGTGACTTGTGAATAACAAGACATCCATTTCACCTTTATGGCTCAAGCGATTTCAGGAACTGAAAACAAGAGACTAAATATTTATGACAAAAGATGCTCCAATTGCTCTTATCACTCAGAAAATTTCAAGGGTTTTGGGAGGTGAGAGCCAGGATCCCTGGATGAAGACCAAATAATATGAGAAATATATTTTGGTCATCTGAATGGCCAAATACATTTTTCTTATAAATTACAGTGTTGCAATCTCTAAGCAGACAGAGTTGGGAAATATGTGTTTCATACTAACCCATGCATATACACCCATTTATATTTTTATCCATTTATCTGTATACATATTAAAAAAACATGAGTTCATACTGATCCTTCCAATTCCAATCCAACACTGTGATGTTGATTCTAGCCTTCCCCTTTTCCTTACTAACAATCTTTTTTTCCAACAGTGAGGAGCCTGGCTCTCATTATTAACAATATACTCACTTATTCAACCTTAGTATAAACATAAAGAGTTTAGTTACAGAATTGCTAAATTGTATTCCTATGACAAAAAGATTTACTAACTAAAGTATATCATTTGTATACAGTTCTTTCATCTCTAGCCTTAGAGCATCCCGTCAAAATGCTTTGTTCCAAAGTCACCTAGGTAAGCTCTTGTTTCCTCCAGCCCCTTCAGAGTGGTTATGCTTTTCATTCGTAATACAATTAGGTTTATTTACTACTATTTGTATTCTACTTTGGGTTCACCCTCCAACATTTTGGTTGACTGTATACATGTATTTATTTTGAGAGGTATGTAAAACATTTTCCATAATTTTCTTTTTAATCCATTTAGAGATATAGATCTCTTTGCTGGGCACCTACCATGTGCCAAGGACAGTCTGGGTATTTTTATTATATAAGGCTATAAAAACATAACATGCCATTTTAAAGATTAATATCTAGGTTATGAAACCTTATGCCAAGATAAAAAACTGATTTACCTTATCCACCAAAAGATGGTGCCCCCTGGGACTTCCCTAGAGGTCCAGTGGTTAATACTGTGCTTCCACTGCAGGGGGGCACAGGTTTGATCCCTGGTTGGGGAACTAAGATCCCGCATGGCTTTTGTGCACATTCCAATCACCTTAGGAACTTTTTAAAATCCTGGTGCCCAGCTCATCCCCCAGAACAATTCAATGAGGATGCCTGGGCATGGGAGTCAGGCATCCATAGTTGTTAAAGATCTCCAGGTGATTTCAATATGCAGCAAAGTTTGGGATAGAGAATGGTTACCAAAATGACCAAATATTTAGATCCTACCACAGCTCTAAAACCCTGCAAAATAAAAATGATTATCTCTCCCTCCCTATCATAAATAGATTTTCAAAGACAAGGAGCTTTGGAATTCTTAGAGAAAGATATTATGTAAATACAGGCTACTATTGTTGCGAGTTGGCAGGTGTCTAGGACATATAGTTTATTCTCTTTAATCATTCAAATGAAGCCAAATGTCCCAGGCATGTGGAGTCAGCCCATCATTATGCCTAATGATGCCACTGAGGATCCAAACACAGGTGTTGTGAGCAGCAACAGGAGCGATCTTCGAGTTCCTTTCTACCACGGGGACACCCTTCAGCTGCACCTTTCAGCCAACCTCGTCGCCCCACCCCCCCACCCCCGAGGTCTAGGATCTGCCACTGTTCAGTTTGGGCGCAGCAACATGTATTGCAGAGCAAATGGTATTTTCTCCACTGACCGATGGGTATGAAAAGGAACAGACCTTACCCTTTTATCCAAGGCACATCTAGCCTCATTATACAAAATGAGGGTTTAATATTAGTCCACTCATCTGAGTCCATTTCAACATCAAACGCACCCCAATCTAACAGCAAAGTTTAGAACTGCTGATATACCACACAGTAACCTCCTGAGTCTTGTTCTTTCTTCACCAGTAACTATAGCAATAAAAGGTTGGAAGGAGAGTATAAATATTTCAAGGCCAAAATAAATCTTTAAATGTTGAACAACCGGGTTATGTGATGGGTAAACTGGAGACTGGTCTTGAGATGGCAGCTTGTGGAACAATGATAGAAAGAGCAAAACCTTGGGCATTCCTCCCCATCAGTACAGCATTAGTGGATGTCAGCTTTGTAATAGCTTAACCGGCTAAAGCCAGCAGATGGTGTTTTTATGGCCCTATATAAACAGTATTAAGTCATTTTAACTCTTTCCCCATAACTCAGGTTTCCAATCCAGGCTGCACTTGTCCACCTCTCTCATCCTCTGAGATGCTCATGAGGAAGAGTCCTAACATTTATTAAGCACCCATTATGCACTAGACACTTCTCATAGGGATTTATTAACCAACTGGGGTTAATACAGAGAACAACTACTAGCAGCAGAGCCAAGATTTGAACTGACTGTTTGACTTCATGGCTGTGGCTCCTCCCACTATGGTCCTATCATTCTGAACCTCTATTTTCACTGATTAAATGCACAGGGAGGGCTTCTCTGGTGGCGCAGTGGTTGAGAGTCCGCCTGCCGATGCAGGGGACGCGGGTTCGTGCCCCGGTCCGGGGAGATTCCACATGCCGCGGAGCGGCTGGGCCCGTGAGCCATGGCCGCTGAGCCTGCGCATCCGGAGCCTGTGCTTTGCAACGGGAGAGGCCACAACAGTGAGAGGCCCGCGTACCGCAAAAAAAAAAAAAAAAAAAAAAGCACAGGGAAGGGAAAACAGCTGAAAACTGTTTGCTGAATGATTATCCTCATAGTCCATGACTAAAAGCATCCGAATCAGTATGGCTTGTTCCTATTTGAAATTATTACCACTGTGAGTTTCTCACGTGTATTTGATATATTGGTTTTTCTGTTTTACACTTGTAAGAAATATTGTCTCTTCAGATATGAAACTTTATCATCGACTTCTTCCAATCCAATTAATTTTGCCATGCATTGATTAAACTCTTATTTAAGCATTTCAGCATTTTAAAACACAGTTTTCTAATAGGTAAAGTCACGACTTTCATTCAAAATTGTATGTCAAAGATTTTATTCAACTCATTAATTAATGAGTGAACAAGTGAGATATATATAGCCAATTTAATAAATGAATGTTAAGACAAGTTTGCTGGGTTACATACAAAATTGACTAATGCCTTACAGGGCAATATTCCATAACCTCTGGGGTTATCCCTTCCAATAGACCGGTATTATTTGCATCTCTACTGGACAAAAATTGACAGGTTAACCTATGCCCATGTACAATTGTAAAACAGAACAGTCAATAAAAAATCAAGCCCAGACCTGGGCTTAAACACACTGTGATATCTTTTGTTTGTTTCCAAGTTTTTGATAATTTTTCAGACAGTGTTTAAGACACTAAAGTAGAAGAGGTATGTATATACAGTGACTAGGAAGGTCTAATCACAGTCTGTGATGCCCTATAGGGGTTCAAAACTTGGATACATTCATAACTTGAAAGGCATCTAGAAGTAATGTAGCATAAGTTGTACCTATTTGTGCTGAAATAAATCAAATTTAGGGGAAGATTATTGTAAGCTGAGTTAATTAAGGAAAGACAGCATCTTGGAAAAGGAAGGCATCTTCTGAGCAGAGCTTGATAGAAATGGTAGGATGTGGTTTAATGAAGATAAAAAAGCAGAGGGATCCAGATCAGCATTAAAGGTAAGCTCAGAGATGAATCTGTTCAACACTGGTTCACAGACTTGACAGCACACTGCTTTCACCTGCGGAGTTTTTTAAACTCCTGCTGCCCAAGCTGTGCCCAGGCCAATTAAAATCAGCATCTCTACTGACCCGAACATCAGTAGTTTGTGAAGCTCCCTGGGTGATTTCAACGGGCAGCCATGGCCTCTGAAGTGTGGCGCACAGACTGGCAAAACCAACAGCACCTGGGACTTTGTTGGATTGCTAGGCTTTCAGCATCCCCTCCCCCATCTACTCAAACAGAATCTGCGCACCAACAAGATCCCAGGTGATTCACCACACATCGAAATTGGAGATGCTTCAAGATACTCTGCTGCCATTCCCACCATCCCTGACTTAGGAACCACCTGGAGCATTCGATTAACATGCAGCAGTTCCAGGCGCCTCCCTTACGGAGTTAGGGATTCAGAGATAGAGTCAATAGAAGATGGGATTTAACATGGGATCCTTGATATTCTTATCAGAAGTTTGGGAAATGCTGAAAGTAGTTCCTCATTTGCAGGTTGGTCGATAGCCTTGACTATCAGACTGAAGGAGATTTAGCTTGATCTGACAGTGGTTCTCAACTCTAGTTACGCATAAAATTACCAAAAGATGCTTTTCAAAATACAGCTATCTTCACCCCACCTCCAGAGACTATTTGGTCTGGGTTTAGGCATAGGTGTTTTTGTTTGGTTGGTTGGTTGGTTGGTTGATTTTGTAGAACACTAGCTAATTCTTTATAATCAGAGTTGAAAAATCACCGTTAGGAAGCTACCACCTCTTGAAGGAGGGACAAATGTGATGAAAGTGATATTTTAGGAAGTGTTATCTGACAGTAAAATATAAACTACAGGTTAGGTATTTAAAAAATCTAAAGATACCTCCTAGCTAGGTTGTAGTGATCAAGTACTGGGGATAGTTGTTGGAATGGACAGGAAAGGTCTATAAGCGCAAAGATCAGAAAAGATTAATAACTAATTAGGACTACAGAATGGAGAAAATATGGAGGATTACAGAAACATGCCTACAAGACTGTGGAAAAAGGAAGGAGTTGGGGTAGAATCAGCCCCAAATTGGAAACTTGGCAAAGGGAATTAATGGGGGGGGGGTAAATGGTTAATTTTAAATGTTACCTTGACTGAGCCATGGGGTGCCCAGATATTTGGTCAAACATTCTGGTTGTTTCTCTGAGGGTTTTCTGGATGAGATTAACATTTAAATTTGTAGACTGAATAAAGCAGATTGCCCTCCAGGTCTCATCCCATCAGTTGAAGGCCCGAATAAAACAAAAAGCCTCACCCTCCCCTGAGCAAGAAAGAACTCCCCCTGCCTGACTGGAACTTTGGTCTTTTCTTGCCTTCAGACTCAAATTGAAGCACTGGTTCTTCCTGGGTCTCAAGCCTTCTGGCCTCCAGACTGGAACCACACCATCAGCCCTCCTGGGTCTCCAGCTTGCTGACTGTTAGGACTTATCAGTCTCCATAGCCACGTGAGCCAATTCCTTATAATAAATCATATTTGTAAAATACATTGGTTCTGTTTCTCTGGAGAACCCTGACGAATACAGCGGGTAAACATATTGTGTTCAGTTTTAGACACAGTGGTTGATTCTTAAAAGCAAGTGTGGAAATAAACGAAGATTAAACAAATGAGACAATTGTGATTTCTTCAGAGCTTGCTATAGCAAGGGAGTCAGCCACCATCACCTGCACTTGGCTGAGAACTGAAGACAGACAGGGTAGTAGGAAAGAAAAAGAAGGCTTAAGGTATGCCCTCACTGGAGGCTGCTGGCTAGGGAGGCTGAGGGTCTTCTAACTAGAAGCAGGTCTGAGAAGCATATTTGTCTTTCTCTGGTTGGTTCCTAGTTTGGAGACAGGGGCCAAAATTAAGGAAGGTAGGGGACTTCCCTGACGGTCCAGTGGTCAAGACTCTGCACTTCCACTGCAGGGGGCATGGGTTTGATCCCTGGTCGGGGAATTAAGACCCCACATGCCGTGCGGCACAGCCAAAAATAAAAAAATTAAGGAAACTTGCAGTCATTGACCAAGTCCTGATTATTCTGAGCCAACTGCTGCAGAGCTTGTGGGTCAGAGTTCTATTGTCATATATGGTTTGGCCCTTGTCCATTTATACATTCACTCTCTCATATGCTACATGAATGCCCTACTATATCAGGTCCCTTCTTCCCAGGTTTTTTTTTAATGAAGTTTTTCATCTAGTTCAACATATTCAATACTAGTTGGCCACATCCACATTCACGTTTAGATCTTTCTAGGACTTACTGAGGATTCTGGAAGAGGGCAAGTGCTTCAAAATGTAGGTTTTATTATCTGTCGACAAGGCCAACAGATCAGGAGACAACTGCCATTGAAAAGGTAGTGTATTACACCTACAGATTCCAATAGCTGGGGCCATGACACTCCATGGGGGGTGCTACACAGGAAAGCACAGGAATTGGTCAAGAGCTTCCGGGGTGGGCAGACCTGGGCAAGTGCCTTTATTGTGGTTTCTCCGGGAAGGAACAGGCAAACCAGAGTAAAGAGGTTTAGAATTAGCTAGTTTAAAGAACCTCAGGAGGCTCTGAGCCATAGGGACTGTCCCTAGGGGTGGGGTACATGACCCTGAGGTGACCGGGGCAGGAGAGCAGGAGTCCTGAGTGTGACAGCCTGGTACAGGAGGAGGTATGGGCTCTGGATTAGTTGGTCTGCATTTGAAAGGCAGACTTGAGGGAGAACTGTTCACTGTGTTAGGAGCTGGCTAGCCCCGGAAGGGGCAGTTCCTCCAGGGTCAGCAAGTCCCTGGATATCAAAGCATCAAAATGCAAAAATGTTAAAACATGGCTAATGCAGAAAACCCAATTAGAAATAGAAATTCAGAGCCCCCATTCTCTATAAACTGCCAACAGCACAACAGTTATGACAGCCATTAGAAATGCTTAATGTGACATTTCAAACGACAAGAGCACTTGACACCACCATGACTCATCTGGGCTTTGTGCCTGGGGTATTAATAGTAATACTGAGACACAAAGACCAGCAGCCCCCAACGAGTACGGCTTTAGCATAAAGTCTTTCATTTCTGAGCTTTCCCCTTTCAGAATAAACCAAGGACAGACCTCTGTTCTCCCTGGCAGCTGGGACACTTGAGAGCTGCTTAGACCCTTGCTCATCCATCATATCCTTCTCCATGGCCCTGGAGGTGGTGAAAACATTGTTTTGCACTGTTTCTGCAACACCCCAAGGATTTTCCATTAAGGTAACACTTCCCTTGGTCCTTTATAAGTGAGAGTGAGGGCCGGCACACAGCTCATTTACCTGATGCTCATTTTTTTTTTTTAATTTTTTTGATGCTTAGGAGATTAGCATTCCTCTTAGGACATGTTTAGAAGAATTCCCTATAAAAAAGGGCAATGAACTCTTCCCTGCAATGGGGTAGAGGGCACTGAGCAAACTCTTGGACTCAAGTAGGCTTGGGTTTGGATGCTAATTCTGTGTAGCCCATGGCCTGACTGCTCTTCATGTGGCCAAGCATAAAAACCCTGTTTTCTTTTCTAAAATCACTAATTATTTTATAGTATAGTAGACTGTGCTTGTCTGATTCCTCCCATCAGTTAAAAAGCTCCCTGATGGTACAGATTAGATCTTAAATTCATCCTTTTTATCCCCTAGCCTGACCTTAAGGAATACTTTTTAATTTGCAGTGCATTATACAACGCAGCTGCCTCTGGGACACTTAAAACTCTATTGTCCTTCTGGCTAAGGGACAGGTTGCCTTGCTCCCAGCAAACAGGAAATAAGAGAAAGAAATCCCCAACCTCAGAAGGGACTGAGTGAAGGAAAGGAACCAATAATAGTAACAGCAACAACTTTTATTGGGCCTGATGTGTGCCAGGCACGGCTCTCAGCCCTTTATGTGGATTAACTACCATCTACTGGACTACCAACTACTGAACCTCCCTGGAAACAAATCTCCCAGTCACCCCTGTGGACCATATTTAAGTTTGAATCAAAAATCTGTTCTTCAGTCTCTTATGCCCTCCAGACCAGCTAGCACATTTACCGTTTTGACATTTCCACAAGAAGCCAAATTACAACTTGGAAGTTGCATGGTGAGCAAGGAATCCCAGTAAGGGAGGTAGATGCATGCTCAAATGACGGATGCCGCTAGGCACAGTCGTCTGATGCCTCCATATCCCTCAAAGGAATTTTCCCACCCAGGCACCCAAGCAGCACCCACCTCGCAGTGGCAATTTACTCAAGTTGTAGACAAAGCTTTTAGGAAAAAATATTATCTGAGATGCTTGTGTTACTGACCGTGGAACCTGAAAAGGAGCGGGCAATACCAAGCCTCAGAATTAAATCTGATTACTTTAGTCTATAGTTCCAACAGAAATTGTTTCAACATTTAGTCAACATGTGCTGGCATGTTCTAAGTGCCAGGCGCCATGCTATAGCGATAAACAAGACAAGAACTCTGCCGTCAGGAACCTCAGAATTCAGTAGGAAGCAGACATGTTGGCTGGCAGTTACGATGCAGGGTAGTGTTGGATGTAACAAAGGCTTGTTCTAGATACAGTGGGAGCTCAGGACAAAGGGCCTAACCCTGCCTAAAGGTCAAGAAAACCTGTACAGAGGCCAAGGAGCTTAAGCTGATCCTACTTCAGTATCTGATTTTCACAATGAAAGAAAACGCATTTTTATGATTATATATTACCAATAAGACAATCATATAGAGAACTGCTGTTAGTCTTGTGGTATGTTTCTGTTTAATTTTATACATTAAGATTTGTACATACAAATTTGGAATCACACAGTGACATGCGGCTGTCACTTAGCATGACAGCATGAGTTGTTCTCATGTGATGTAATAAAAATACATTTTAAAAAAATCTGTTCTTGCTCATTTCTAGGCTTCTTTGTATATTGTAATTCCTTTCTTAGAAGTCCCTTTGAAAAAAAATGGCAATCACGCCTAAAGAAACAAACAAAAACCAAGTCTTTGTTTGCTCCGTTTTTGTGGTTCACCTGACAGGAGTGAAGACAGATGAAGAGCCAAAATGATCCTGAGGACTGAATGTGGGCTGGAGACAAGGAGAAGGGAGTAGTGTCCCAGGCGACAAAGGCTGGGGATGCAAAGAAGCAGGCCTGGACCTGAAGAGCCCCTCCAGGGCGGGATTGCCCTCAGGCTTCATCCCTGCCTCCTAGATCTAGCAGGTCGTGATGTTGTTTTTGCTGGTAGAAATGCCTGGCCCCTTCCTATCTACACTAATGTTCTTCCCATTCCTAAACTGGACCATAGCAAGAAGGAAAGGGAAAATAACCTTTTGAGAGTGCAGTGCAGATCTGAACTAAGCGATTCAGCCTCCTGTCAGTGCTTTGCTTTAGCAGGGAAGTGCTTTGCAAGCAGTGCCTGGTTCAGCCTCATGGCAGCATCACAAGGTTAAGTGTGTAGTATGATTCCACTCAATAAGATGGAAAGCAGAGGGGCATATTGCAATCTGAATGATTCTGCCAAAGTCAGAGGCTAGGCCTGAGTGCCTGAGGTGGACACAGGGCTTCGAGAGTCTTCTATCTATGTTTGAATTTCCTACACGTGGGAACGTGCATTTAGTACTGAATATTATACTTACCAACTGAAGTTCTTTAAAATCAGTCCAATGTAAATCTGTCATTTCACACACTGATACAACCGTCGTGTACCCTTTCCACCAAGAAGTATCCACCTGTGCCTCTTGGTCAGTGTCACAGGATGAGATTCTTTAAATATTCGGCACCTCCACACATCCTATTCCATCAGTCCTGCTCTATCAGGAGGTTAATAGATACAAAGGTGGCCGCAGTATGGAGTATTTAATATGACAGAGATTTCTCACATCCCTGGATCCCCTTCCTGCCCCTCCTGGTGCGGTGGCTAACCCAAGCTGGCACCTTCAAAAAAACAAAATATTTCAGTGGCACAAGAAGTATCTAGGTTAATAGCTGAAAATTTGTACTTGTTTTTCCCAAACAAAATGCTCAATAAGGCTCACAAAAAGAAATCCTTTAACCTATTACAAAAACTCAGTCAACAGAAGCAAATGGTAGCCCTTTGACAGAACCCAGCATGGAGCAGAAAACTGTATTCCCAATTCCTAGAGATTTAGCTGAAATGAAACATAGTATGCAGGAATGGGGTGACAGATATCAGAAGATTGGTGTTTGACAAGAGACATAAATGCTCTGCATTCTCTATAAGGCAATAAAAGCTGTTTTAATTCTGATCCAGAATTACAGACGTTCTCTATCTGCAAATCATCATCACCCCCTTTAACATCATTCTCACCAGATGTCATCTGCACTCTGTGTTGGACACTGAACAAAGGACCTGGGTCCCAATTTTGTGGGATCTTACCATCTTTGCTTTGCTACACTGACACCTATAGACCTAAAAATACATAAAGGCAGAAAAACGTGGAACAGCATAAGCAATTACAGGAATACAAATTTAGGATCAAAAGACTTGAATGATGGAGGTTGAAGACAGAATTATGAAATTCCATTTTCAGACTAATAGTATTGCACAGCACCAAATGTACAGGATGAGTGAATACTGAAACCCGCAGCTGATTATCCAGTGTTGCCATATATATATTCAGAAGAGTAGCATCAAAACATCTAAAAGACAGACTGACTGGCCTGGATTTCATCCAAACATGTCACTTTGAAAATCAGTTTTTCAAAGAAGATGATGTTTCAGGGGCTCTTAAAATGCTGGAAAGAAAAAATGATTAAGACTAACATCCACAAAGCAAACTGGAGTCAAGTTTTCAGGTTAATCAATGTTTATATCAGTGTAAGTAATAAAGCCATATTTGTCTAGTTCTGTTACCTGCCCAAGGGCACTACTGTCCTTACTGACCAAAGGAAGACAGAAGGGCCAGAGGTGCATCTAGCTTCACCTTGCTCAGCTAGAGCTACCTACGAAGGTGAACATTTAGTAAGAGCCAATAGAGTAGGGGAGGGTATGGGGAAAGGAGCACAGCACAAGCATAGATCTGGTCCATGATGCATTCCCTGCTGTTACCAGGACAGAAATAATCCAGTCACCCCTCTGCCAGAGCGGTCTCTATGTGCCCCACACACATACACACACCATACACATCATACACTTTAAATTTCTGGGTTTCAGTCCCAAGCAAGAACAGCTAAATGGAGACGGGTGATTCTGTGGACATTTTTAATTTTCTGGCTGTCCACACTCCAGGCTCTTCACTTCCTAATATACTCAAAGGAAGTACACGTAAGGCCCCCACTGTGTCATAGACACTACCCCCACTGCGGAAGCTGAAGCAGCCAGAGCCTCCCTTCTTTCCACCCCTGCACAACCTAAAGTGGACAAATAACTTGGGGCGGGCTGATTGAGTGCTCCCAAAACACAGACTCTTGAGTGAGCATCACAAAGATGTCGGAACAGCAGAAGTCATTCTTTATGGCAAAAGTAGCAGCAAGAAGCAGACTAGATTGTCTTCCTGCTGGATCAGGAGCTCACTTCCTGTTCTCCCAAGCTCACTCTGTTCCTCCCCATCTTCCAAGCCCACTCCTTGAGACTCCTCTTCAATTTGAGAGACGCTAATATCCTTCCAATAAATGCTTTTTTGGCTTACACTAGCAGAGTTGGTTTCTGCTACTTGCAGCTAAGAATTCTGACAGCATTACAAATTCTGAATCTCCCACAATACCCCCCTTGAACCTTGCCCAGCCTGGCAAGAACAATTCCTGATGGCAGCTCTCCATGCCCGGGCTCCCAGCTGCGTGGGAGCAACATCACACCAACAGCAAGCTCCCTAATTTCTTTCTTCATATTTCTTTGCCTTCCAATTCCTTTTCTGATGTACTTAATGCCTGAGAGATTTCTCTAAACTCTACCACTTGCCCCAAACATTCCTGCAACATAGAAGTCTTAGGAAATGATCTTTAGGAGACATTAAGGAGTTTACAACTGGACAAAATGCAAACTTTTCAATGTTTTAAATTCAGTGCATTCTCATCATGTACCAGAGCTGTTTTATTTAGTTAGATTTTCAGGGAATCCAGCTTCTATTTGTCAGGTTGACGGTGTTACTGCGTCCCTCTCTCACTGAGATGTTCAGAGTCTTAATTAGATAGTGAGTGTAAAGGGCTTTGACAGCATCAGATGAAAAGTGCTAATGAAATCCCTAGGGAATTTCTTCATTTTTGGCTCAAAAGACACAAGAAAATTAGAAAGCTTTAACAATCAAGTTAAGGTTTACAAGTAAACTTTTGGGGTTTTTTTATGTGTCTGTGTGTGGTAAGGTACAAAGATTGAACTTGTTTTTTTGTGTTAATTTTTATTCTCCTAACTGTAAATAAGAGAGTCATGTTGAACCCCCCTGGCGGGACACATTAAATTTAAGTTCTCCATGATGGATCTGTGGGATGTAAATAACCCAAATTATTGTCTGCGGATCTAGAATGTTTTGAGCAAAGGGGAAACCTGCCCAGACTCATGTATTTAGTTACACTTCTAAGGGGAAATCTGGGATCCAAATTTTAGCAGTTATGAAAGGAAACACCCCCTAAAATACACATCTCCTGCGTAGGGGGTCCCTTCCCTGAGATGGAGACAATATTCATTTGTTTCTTCAAGTTTGGACTTGGGGTTAATTTAATTACTTCTCAGGAAGCCAAATCCTCTGCTTTGAGGCAGACAAATGATGATAGAGTAAACAGCTGTGTGCATGGACCAAAAGCCTTTTCGTTTATGGGGAAAGGATGTGTGGAGAGGCAGTACTCTCCACAGGGCCCAACTCCACAACAGTGACACTCACACACCCCAGGGAGGGAGGCAGAGGTTGACCCTGGAGTTAGGTGGGAGTAGCAGACTGGTGTGCTTGCCTGGCTGAGGGTGAGGCCGGATTAGAGTGAAGGGAAACCCAGCAGGCCCGACACAGCCGCCTTTCTAGGGAAGCTTTTTTTTTTTTTTTTTAATTTACTTACTTACTTACTTACTTATTTATGGCTGTGTTGGGTCTTTGTTTCTGTGAGAGGGCTTTCTCTAGTTGCGGCGAGCGGGGGCCACTCTCCATCGCGGTGCGCGGGCCTCTCACTATCGCGGCCTCTCTTGTTGCGGTGCAGAGGCTCCAGATGCGCAGGCTCAGTAGTTGTGGCTCATGGGCCCAGTTGCTCCGCGGCATGTGGGATCTTCCCAGACCAGGGCTCGAACCCGTGTCCCCTGCATTGGCAGGCAGATTCTCAACCACTGTGCCACCAGGGAAGCCCCTCTAGGGAAGCTTTTGAAATGCAAAGCAATGCAAAACCCAATCTCTCCTTACATCCCAAACTGTTCACAACTACCCTTTTTCCACTTCGTACCTTGTAGAAAAGGTTGGCTTAAAAAAAATCTTTGATTCCATGATTGAAAACAATTCCAAAGAACTCATTTAGGGAAACTGGAAACATATATGTGCAGTATATATTTGGAAAAAGACATGTTGGTCTCTTTTAAATACTGCCACGTATTTTCACAAGAAAAACAAATATTTATTTGTTATACATAATAAGGTGTTATTTCAAATCACTGAGGGAAAGATAGAGCTGGGACAACTGGCTATCTTTCTGGAGAAAGTAAATCTGAATCCCTATAGGGCTCTTTGTACCAAAATACATTCTAGATGGATCAAATATTTCAATACAGTTAATAATATATATTTGTAAAAAAAATTAAGTGAATTTTGTTTATAATCTTGAATGGCAAAATCCTTTCTAGACATGACACAAAATTCAGAAGCATAAAAGAAAAGACTGGTAAATTTAACTACATGAAATGTTAAATTCTTTGTGACCAAAATACAAAGTCAAAAGATGTGACAAACATGGACAATTTTTAACAAATGTGACAAACAGGTAATGTCATGAGGAAATTGAGATTCCTTACGAATCCATAAAGAGAGAAAGACAGAAACAATCTAATAAGAAAATCAGTAAAGGACCTGAGCCAGTAGTTCACAGAAAGTGAAATAAGATAAAATAGCTGCTAAATTTGGAAAAGGTTGAAACTCACTCATAATTAAAGAAATACAAATTTGACAAAAAATTAGTTTCTATTATCCTACCAAAGATGAAAGCTTTTGCTAATCCTCAGTATTACCAAGGATGTGAAGAAATGGACATTCACACACACTACTGGTGAGACTGGGAATTGGTGCAATTTTTGAAAGGCAACTGGCAAGATCTAATAAACTTACACCTCTAGAAATTTATCCCACAGATATACAAATATAAACATAAGTAGATATTTGATACAGCATTATATGTAATAATCAAGATTCTGGCAGCATCTGTATACCCATCAATAGGGAACTGGTCAAATAAATTATGGAAAACCTCTACAGTAGACTGCAGCCATTATAAAGATTGGGGTAGATCTATACGTACTACTATAAAAAGATATTCAAGATAGATAGTTAACTACACAAAGGCTAGTTGCAGAAACATGGGTGTAGTATGACCTCACTTGTGAAAATAAAAATGTGCTTGAGATGCAGGTTCACTGGACATTTCTGGAAAGAACCATAGGAAACTTCTAATAGTGCTTTTGCTCTGAATAGTGGGAATTTCATTCTTATTTTCACTCTTTTGTACTCTTTTCATTTTTACCATGGACTTGCTTTATTTTTACAATGAAAATCTAGTTTTCAAAAATAAAAATAAACAGGGGCTCATCTACCACTTAAAATTAGTTAAATCAAAAGTTTTACTTGGGCTTCCCTGGTGGTGCAGTGGTTAAGAATCCGCCTGCCAATGCAGGGGACACAGTTTCGAGCCCTGGTCCGGGAAGATCCCACATGCTGCAGAGCAACTGAGCCCGCGTGCCACAACTACTGAGCCCGTGTGCTGCAACTACTGAAGGCCACGTGCCTAGGGCCCGTGCTCCGCAACAAGAGAAGCCACCGCAACGAGAAGCCCGCACACCACAACGAAGAGTAGCCCCCACTCGCCGCAACCACAGAAAAGCCTGCATGCAGCAATGAAAACCCAACACAGCCAAAAATAAAATAAATAAAATAAAATAATTTTTTAAAAAGAAGCTCTATTAAAAAAAAAAAGTTTTACTCAACAAATATATCCTGAGGGTAGAATATTAATCAGACTCTGAGGATAGAAAGATGTCTACGATGCCAGCCCTGCCCTCCAGAAGCTTCCCTTATGTCTAGAGAGGTAGAGAGAGAGCCAGGCACCCAAATAAGTAATTGCCCACCTAGATGAGTGTGGTAGGAAAGACCCCATCCTTTGAGCTACCCAATGCTTTCTCAAGCAGGACTCCAGAGTAGCTCACACTGGACTCACTCAGACAAACCACAGCCTTTCTTGTGATCTC
The DNA here is from genome assembly GCF_003676395.1 of Aethalodelphis obliquidens. Classification (NCBI taxonomy): domain Eukaryota; kingdom Metazoa; phylum Chordata; class Mammalia; order Artiodactyla; family Delphinidae; genus Aethalodelphis; species Aethalodelphis obliquidens. The sequence continues at coordinate 7,225,462 of NW_020837965.1, read as the reverse complement.
ACCAGAAAGCAGAATAAAAACCCCAGGAGATGGGGTCTTCCCAACTCCTCCAGGAATTGGAATCTAGCCACCCTTTGAAAAGACTCTGTCAGTCACTCAAAACATTAACCTTTGGAACTCATCTCTCAGATGGCCTGGGTCAAGGGATCCAGCTCTCAAATATGAGCCCACTCTCCACAGGAACCGCAGGTCTATTAAGCCTTAGCTACGGAGCAATGACAAGGAAAAGGGAGAGTGAAAGCCTGAGGCTTTCGTGACGGCAGAGGGGTCTCAGCTATGGCTGTGTAACAAGAATTATTCGCAAAGCACCATCGCCCCCTCCTCTAACCCCACTTGCGTGCTAACATCCGGCTTGCCAAAAGAGCTTGTTGGATAGTTATAAGGAATCCCTCAGAAGCTGAGTGATTCCCCGGCTCCCCACACTTCTGAATGGCAGGACTCTAAAGTCTGCGTTCCTCCCCACGTGGCCCTGCTCTCAGGGGTCAAGGAACCATCCAGCATATAAAGACCAACCTGGCCCTTCAGAGCTCTGGGCCCCACGTGGGCCTTCCACCCGCAGCTCCTGGTGAGCACACACTTTGCTGCGAAGATCAGCAAATGGGACTGGTGAGGTGGTGTGGTCTGATCCTGCTGGGAATACGGCCTGTGCAAAGATCCAAATCAAAAGATTTCACGTACTGGGGCAGAAACTAAAGATGAGGAAACTTCCGCTAGGTTGGGCAGAGGAAAACGTCAGCAGCCCAAGTGAGCACAGCTTTCAGAAACAACCTTAGACTCTTTTCCTTCACACTATGTTATCTCCACAGGCCTCTGGAAGGGCCGCCTCTAAGTGACGAGCATGGAGTACCCCCCGCCTTCACGACCATTACCCAGAGAGCCACACAGAAATACTATGAATGCTACAAATCAAGTGGGCAGGGTCAGCAGAGAAGTTCTCACTACTCTCCACCACCAGCACAGCAAAAACCCCTCAACAGGTCAAGACAGAAGACTGGAGAGAGGGAATCAAAGACCTGATCTTCTGTACCAGTGTAAGCAGACCTTGGACAAATCATAGTTTCTCTGCGACACAGTCACCGAATCTGCAAAATACAGCCTGCCTTACAAGCTATCAGGGTAAACTGAGACATTAGTGAATAAGCTTCATGAATGGAGTACATATTAGCATCTACCCCTTGCTCCCAGGTAGCTGACACATACACTCCCTACCCTGGGAAACAGGTGCAAACCTCTCTCGGATATCACGACTTCATAGTCCAGAAACAGGGAAATGCAGGATGTTATTCCTGCAGAATTTCTGTGCAAATTTTATATCTGTTTTTAACTCTGGGGGAGGCTCAGCAAATAATAAAAGAGAAAAGAGACTTATTTTACATTTGTCCTCAAAGAGAGAATAAATAAATTTCACAATTATTATTTAATTTTTCAACAGGGAATACCAAGTAAGGGGAGAGAGGAGTGTTACTGTGGCAGGATGCTGTAATAGCGTGCTGGTAAGAGCCTCTATAGTTTCTACTTCATAGGCTGCAGGAAGCACTTCAAAGATGCCAAGCACCTAGGAAGCACTTATACCTGCTCTATTATACATGGCCCCATTTTGTGCTGGGGAAAATGTGGCAGAGGTGATAACTTCCTCTTTCAGGCACAAGAAAGTGGAACAGTAGCCAGAGAAAGGATGATCCCCGTCTCTCTCTCTCAAACCTACCCTTTTCTTTCATTTTCTACAGCATGGGGACAAAACCTCCTTACTGGTCTCCCTATCTCCTTGTCCTGCTCCAATCCTTCTTTATGGTTTTTTAATCATGTCTTTGACATTCTCAAAGGTCAGGTCAAAACTTACATTTTCCAAAATGTACTCCACTTCTACTTAGCATTTATAAACGCAGGTAGGGCCCTTCCCTCAGGCCTCTTCTATTCTCGGGCCCCACCCACTCTCAGGCCCCTCCTACTTTCAGGCCCCACCCACACTGAGGCCCCTCCTATTATCAGGCCCCACTCACCCTGCAGCCCTGCCCACTTTGGGATCCTCCCACTCAGAGGGGTACCTACTCTTTTCCTTTATGGTTCTGAACCAAGGCAATAACAAATTTCACCTTTATTTTCCACAACGTGCTGGAGACCAGGCTGTAGTACTTAACATGATTTTATTTTAGGTTCAGAGATAAAACTCAGATGCACAGAACAACTTGCAACTCCTAGATTTGGCCATCTGAAGGATTCCAAGCCCAGCCCCTTCTCAGAAATCCCCCGGGGTTTCTCTTCTCAGCAGGTCATCTTCCCTCTACCTTCTAGAGTGGTTCCAGCATGTCTAGGCTAGTCCATGACCAGGACTGGAGAATAAATCCAGAGACGCCCCAGCTGAAGCCCTGCCATCTAAGAATTCGTTTTCTGCTGTTACTTAGGACTAATGAAAATGGAAATATATACTCTCTCCAAAAGAATCCCATCTCTACCCAGTAGGATGGCCTTGACCCCCAGTCACCAACAGGAAGGCTGTTCCAGAGCTGAGTCTGAGGAACATGCAGCATTAAAGATACAGTCTGGGATGCACTTCCCCATCTTAATCCAGCTCCTTTCTTATTGCCTTGCTCCAGTGCAAGGTAAAGATCACTCTTGCTGTCCTTCCTGCCCCCTTCCAGTCTCCCTATCTCCACAAGAACAAGTAACGCTCTTTAGCCATAGCCCATTCTAAATTAATACACAGAAAAGAAGCATTTTTCTAAAAGAAAGGGTCTTCGGAGATGCAAGAAGCTGACAACATAAACATTAGTTCCTCAGAGCCACAGCCTCTCAAACACATTTTCTGATTATGATGTGCATTACATTTACCTAATAAAATTGTATATTTGTGTTCTTTCTAGAACAAAGAAACAGGCTACCTTTAAAAGTGTACTCCAGTCATCATTTTATGCTAGAGAGAAAATTGCTTGGAGCTTGAAATGCAGGTTTATCAGCTTTTGTCACTTCCCTCTAGGTTTTGAGACTCTTAGGCAGATTTCAGCCAAGACTCAGATCACAGTACTCCGTGCTTCTCATCTTGCCAGGTTTCTCTGCTAAACGGAAGCACAGAGCTCAGGAATGACAACTCAGACCGGACCTTACTGCAGCTGAATATCTGTTTTCCTCCCCACAACTTGTTCTATAGATGGTTGCTTTTTCAGTCTGCAAGCGATAACTGAACTTCCTGAAAAACCCATACTTAGCCTCTTCAGCTAGAACTTCCTATTTTACCCTACGTAGAGGTTCAGAACAAGCCTCCCCAAAATGTGTCACTTTTGTATGAGAATTACTTTGAGCTAAAGGCAATTGAGACCTCATGGATTCAAGAGAAACTACTGCCTCTCCCGTAACTACCTAGAAGAATTTAAATTGGGGATTTTTCCCAGAGAAGAGTTATTACTGGAGATAAACTTATCTAAGTGGCCCCATCTATATGGCAGGGCAAACAACTAATTACCAAACAACTACTTTTCTTCATATCGTTCTGTGAATGGCCCTCCTGTCCTTGGAAGTACCAGGCCCCTATCCCATTCCTTAGCTCAGGATAGCATATATACCTCGTTTTATCTTTCTTTCTCTCACCCTTTCATGCATGTGAGGTCTCTGACCCTCTTTATGTATGTGGGATTCCCTTATGGATGTAAGGCCAGCTGGCCCGGGTAAGAGGAAGCATCAGCCCGTTCGAGGAAGAGGAGGCGTTGAGGCAGAACTTTCTCACCTATTCTGAGAATCAACAGAGACTCTCCCCTGACTTCCTGCCCCAAAGACGGGGGGCGGGGGGAGACTCAAACCCCTGAAAGTAAGCCAGTCAACACCTAGCCCGGCCATAGCTTCACCAAATAAGGAATCACCCTGCATAGCAAACCACCCCTCCCTTACACCCCAATAAAAATTTCCCACGCCTAGGACCGGGCGCGACTTCTCTAGCCCCCTTTCCTCGGACCAGTGAACCTCGCCCGGGAGTGCTCCCAATAAAGCTTGCTTAAAGCTTGTTTCTGTCTGACGGTGCCGTTTGTTATAAACCGACCTTACAATGGATAGAATTAAATTTGATTTTCTCCTATTAATCTGTCTCAGATCAGTTTAACTCTTAGACCAGCCAGGAGAAACTAGAAGGGTTCTTTCCCTAGAAGGGTAAGTTTTCTTCCTCCCCAACACCTACTTTAGAGCACATGAAGTGTCTGATGATACCAGCCTTTGATATTTCCAAACATTGGGAAGGGCAAAGTCTTCCTGTCCCCAAAGCAAAATGCCTTATATAAATGAACAATCTCGCCCTAAGCAAAGTTCTTATTTCGACACGAATTATATAGAAGGAGGAAGGGAAGCCCTCAAAACACAAATGAGCAACTTTTTAGAAAGCTTTCAGAATCTAACGTAATTTTCATTAAGAAAAGTAATGGGGAGGCTTCCAGGAAGATGGCGGAAGAGTAAGACGCGGAGATCACCTTCCCCCTCACAGATACACCAGAAATACATCTGCACGTGGAACAACTCCTACAGAACACCTACTGAACGCTGGCAGAAGACCTCAGACCTCCCAAAAGGCAAAAAACTCCCCACGTACCTGGGTAGGGCAAAAGAAAAAAGACTAAACAGAGACAAAAGGATAGGGACGGGACCTGCACCAGTGGGAGGGAGCTGTGAAGGAGGAAAGGTCTCCACACGCTAGAAGCCCCTTCGCGGGCGGAGACTGCGGGTGGCAGAGGGGGGAAGCTTCGCAGCCGCGGAGGAGAGCGCAGCAACAGGGGTGCGGAGGGAAAAGCGGAGAGATTCCCACACAGTCAGGGCCGACCGGCACTCACCAGCCCGAGAGGCTTGTCTGCTCACCCGCCGGGGCAGGTGGGGCTGGGAGCTGAGGAGCGCAGGGAGAGGACTGGGGTTGGCGGCGTGAACACAGCCTGCAGGGGGGTTAGTGCGCCACGGCTGGCCGGGAGGGAGTCCGGGGAAAAGTCTGGAGCTGCCGAAGAAGCAAGAGGCTTTTTCTTCCTTCTTTGTTTCCTGGTGCGCGAGGAGAGGGGATTAAGAGCGCTGCTTAAAGGAGCTCCAGAGACGGGCGCCAGCCGTCGCTATCAGCGCAGACCACAGAGACGGGCATGAGACGCTAAGGCTGCTGCTACCGCCACCAAGAAACCTGTGTGCGAGCACAGGTCACTATCCACGCCTCCCTTCCGGGGAGCCTGTACAGCCCGCCACTGCCAGGGTCTCGTGATCCAGGGTCAACTTCCGCAGGAGAACGCAAGGCGCGCCTCAGGCTGGTGCAACGTCACGCAGGCCTCTGCTGCCGCAGGCCCGCCCCACACTCCATGCCCCTCCCTCCCCCCCGGCCTGACTGAGCCAGAGTACCCGAAGCAGCTGCTCCTTTAACCACGTCCTGTCTGAGCGAAGAACAGACGCCCTCCGGCGACGTACACGCAGAGGCGGGGCCAAATCCAAAGCTGAGCCCCTGGAGCTGTGAGAACAAAGAAGAGAAAGGGAAATCTCTCCCAGCAGCCTCAGAAGCAGCAGATTAAAGCTCCAATCAACTTGATATACCCTGCATCTGTGGAACACCTGAATAGACAACGAATCATCCCGAATTAAGGAGGTGGACTTTGAGAGCAAGAGTTATGATTTTTCCCCTTTTCCTCTTTTTGTGAGTGTGTATGTGTATGCTTCTTTGTGAGATTTTGTCTGTATACCTTTGCTTCCACCATTTGTCCTAGGGTTCTATCCGTCCACTTTTTTTTTCTTTTTCTTTTTTTTTTATTTTTTTTCTTAATAATTATTTTTATTTTAATAACTTTATTTTATCTTACTTTATTTTATTTTACTTTATCTTCTTTCTTTCTTTTTCCCTTCCCTCCTTCCTCCCTCCCTCCTTTCTTTCTTTCTTTCTTTCTTTCTTTCCCTCCCTCCCTCCCTCCTTACTTCTTTCTTTCTTTCTTTCTTCCACTAATTCTTTCTTTCTACTTTTTCTTCCTTTTATTCTGAGCCGTGTGGATGAAAGGCTCTTGGTGCTACAGCCAAGAGTCAGTGCTGTGCCTCTGAGGTGGGAGAGCCAACTTCAGGACACTGGTCCACAAGAGACCTCCCAGCTCCACATAATATCAAACGGCAAAAATCTCCCAGAGATCTCCATCTTAACACCAGCAGCCAGCTTCACTCAACGACCAGCAAGCTACAGTGCTGGACACCCTATGCCAAACAACTAGCAAGACAGGAACACAACCCCACCCATTAGCAGAGAGGCTGCCTAAAATCATAATAAGTCCACAGAAACCCCAAAACACACCAACAGACGTGGACTTGCCCACCAGAAAGAAAGATCCAGCCTCACCTGCCAGAACACAGGCACTAGTCCCCTCCACCAGGAAGCCTACACAACCCACTGAACCAACCTTAGCCACTGGGGACAGACCAAAAACAACGGGAACTATGAACCTGCAGCCTGCAAAAAGGAGACCCCAAACACAGTAAGATAAGCAAAATGAGAAGACAGAAAAACACACAGCAGTTGAAGGAGCAAGGTAAAAACCCACCAGACCTAACAAATGAAGAGGAAATAGGCAGTCTACCTGAAAAAGAATTCAGAATAATGATAGTAAAGATGATCCAAAATATTGGAAATAGACTAGACAAAATGCAAGAAACATTTAACAAGGACCTAGAAGAACTAAAGATGAAACAAGCAATGATTAACAACACATAAATGCAATTAAAAATACTCTAGATGGGATCAATAGCAGAATAACTGAGGCAGAAGAACGGATAAGGGACCTGGAAGATAAAATAGTGGTAATAACTACCGCAGAGCAGAATACAGAAAATAAAATGAAAAGAACTGAGGACAGTCTCAGAGACCTCTGGGACAACATTAAACGCACCAACATTTGAATTATAGGGGTCCCAGAAGAAGAAGAGAAAAAGAAAGGGACTGAGAAAATATTTGAAGAGATTATAGTTGAAAACTTCCCTAATATGGGAAAGGAAATAGTTAATCAAGTCCAGGAAGCACAGAGAGTCCCATACAGGATAAATCCAAGGAGAAATACACCAAGATGCATATTAATCAAACTGTCAAAAATTAAATACAAAGAAAACATATTAAAATCAGCAAGGGAAAAACAACAAATAACACACAAGGGTATCCCCATAAGGTTAACAGTTGATCTTTCAGCAGAAACTCTGCAAGCCAAAAGGGAGTGGCAGGACATATTTAAAGTGATGAAGGACAAAAACCTACAACCAAGATTACTCTACCCAGCAAGGATCTCATTTAGATTTGATGGAGAAATTAAAACCTTTACAGACAAGCAAAAGCTAAAAGCAAAAGCAGCTCAATAACAAAAAAACAAACAACCCAATCCAAAAATGGGCAGAAGACCTAAATAGACATTTCTCCAAAGAAGATATACAGACTGCCAACAAACACATGAAAGAATACTCAACATCATTAATTATTAGAGGAATGCAAATCAAAACTACAATGAGATATCGTCTCACACCAGTCAGAATGGCCATCATCAAAAAATCTAGACACAATAAATGCTGGAGAGGGTGTGGAGAAAAGGGAACACTCTTGCACTGCTGGTGGGAATGTGAATTGGTTCAGCTACTATGGAGAACAGTATGGAGGTTCCTTAAAAAACTACAAATAGAACTACCATATGACCCAGCAATCCCACTACTGGGCATATACCCTGAGAAAACCATAATTCAAAAAGAGCCATGTACCAAAATGTTCATTGCAGCTCTATTTACAATAGCCCGGAGATGGAAACAACCTAAGTGTCCATCATCGGATGAATGGATAAAGAAGATGTGGCACATATATACAATGGAATATTACTCAGCCATAAAAAGAAACAAAATTGAGCTATTTGTAATGAGGTGGATAGACCTAGGGTCTGTCATACAGAGTGAAGTAAGTCAGAAAGAGAAAGACAAATACCGTATGCTAACACATATATATGGAATTTAAGAAAAAAAATATGTCATGAAGAACCTAGGGGTAAGACAGGAATAAAGAAACAGACCAACTAGAGAAAGGACTTGAGGATATGGGGATCGTGAAGGGTAAGCTGTGACAAAGGGAGAGAGAGGCATGGACATATATACACTACCAAACGTAAGGTAGATATCTAGTGGGAAGCAGCCGCATAACACAAGGAGATCAGCTCAGTGCTCTGTGACCACCTGGAGGGGTGGGATAGGGAGGATGGGAGGGAGGGAGACACGTAGGGAAGAGATATGGGAACATATGTATACGTATAACTGATTCACTTTGTTATAAAGCAGAAACTAACATACCATTGTAAAGCAATTATACTCCAATAAAGATGTAAAAAAAAAAAAAGTAATGGAAATTTTATGGCTGGTGCACAGATAAATTCATTGCTGCCTCTTAATTCATGAAGCACACATACAAGAGTGTATGCCAAATTAATTGGAACTAACAGCCTCTTAGAAACTCTAACCAGCTGCAGACTCAGGGTAAACTAGTTGGAACGAAACAAAGAACCCCTCCTCCTCTTCATTCCCCCTTCCTCTCCCAGCTGCTGATTTGAATTAAAGGTTAAGCTTTCTCAACTCTAAAAATGTTGAACAATTTTGGTCTTCCATGACTGCCAAGCACTCAGCTGCTGTTCAGACCCAAGCAGGGTCCCAACTAACACAAATGAGGTTTCTTTGGGTATTAGGAATCCCAATTCTATTTTGCCATTGCTATAAAGACACAACTGAAGAATTCTTGAAAAGGAGGATGTTCTAACACACTTATGTTAGATATTGTTCTGATCCAGATGCACAGGTTAGGGGAAGGAAAGTTGAATGATTCACTTCTCATTACTCTCTAGGATAACTTGGAAAGAAAGCCCTTAACCTCTTCTTTCAAGCTGATGCTTTAGTTCTTAGTCATGATTTCTAAACCGGCCATTCAGCAGATCCAACAAGAGAACCAAAGTGACTCTAAAAGTCATTACAACTATTTGTTTTTAAAAAAAACATGGAGGCCATGCCCTCCCGAAAACAAGTCAGCACTACCTACCTTAATCTAAAATAAACTGTCAGGCAGTTGTAAATATTATTTTATTAGTAAATATTATTCATAATTAACAATTTAATAATATTTATTTGAGGGCTTAGTCTATGCAAGGCACTGTGCTAAGCCTTATACACGTATTATCTCATTTAACCATCACAACAACCTGATGAGATCAGTAGTATTATAATTCCCATCTTAAAGATGAGAAAACTGACACTCAGAGAAGTTACATGACTTATCCAAGGTCAGACAGCTAGCATATTTGTTCCAACCCAAAGTTACATTGCTCCGCCATCAAGTGATGGCCTGATAGGTAAAGGTTGAAGGCAGAAGCCTGCAGGTTTTTGTCCTCAGAGAAACCCCAGAGGATTTGGATAAGCCAACAGAGCAGCTTTGTTTTAACAATATTTTATACTATTTTACAATATTTTTATAATCATATATATATAGTATATATTTGTAATATATATATATATTTATAGATATTTATAATATATATTTATAATTATTTTTATAATAATTTATAATATTTTAACAATACAAGGTGGGTTTGGTCAGAAAGTATCAAGACTGGATTTTGATCCTCCTGTTTGGGACCCAGATCTGATCTCTGAGGCTTTCATCCTCCTATAATAGCTTTCTTCAGGTTCACCCACATTGAGTAGGGAGAAAACTTCCACATGGTTCTAAAAAGTACTCATTTGGGGTTATTTGTCTCAGAAAGTAAAGATGACATGGAAACTAACAACTCCTTACTTACAGTTACTAGAAGTACTGGGCAGTAACCATAGGAGGGGAAAGTCTTCGGAGGAAACAACTCCCTAATTTAGGTGACCTGTTCCTTTTGTCCCTCCCCCCATTGGAAGGTCTCAGCTTCCAGAAGGCATCTTTGGGGTAGTGACATTCTGAGCCAATATTGTCCATGGACTGGGGCAGCCTGTTAAAAGTTTGAGGAAGCTTTCCCAAAAAGGGATAAAAATGAACAAATCCTGAATAAGAAGTTATTTTTACTTGCATGATTTTATCAGTATATCAATATGATAAACATTTGCTGATTGTTTTCTATATGCCAGGTTCAAGGCAAGATGAGTAATCCTAAGTGATTTTTTTCCCCTTTAAATGAAGAGAGTGATGATTTGAATAAGAAATTATAGTCATTTTAAATAAGGGGTTTCTGGGTTGGAACACACAGGTAAATGATTTAATTAGTCTATACTTTTTCAAAGATATATCTAATTGGGACTCTGGAGAATTGATAACTTCAGACTTGCAGTGTTTTGTGTATTTGTTTGTTTTAATTGTGTTTCTGGGTGACTGCTTAATTAGCCACTTGTAGAGAGGGGCAAGAAAGCAAATGCGTACTGAGTTTGTTTCAGTGGTGGTTTTGGTGAGGCCTCTATATCAGACAGAAATACATTTCTCTGTAGGTATAAGAAAATCGAATTAACAGTGGCTTAAACATATAAGGTATTTGTCTCACAAAACAAGAAGTCTGAAAGTACTTCCAGGGCTGACAGAGAAGCTCAAAATTGCCATCAGATACCAAATCTTCTAGCTTTTTCTCTACCATCCTCATGCCAATTGTCTCCTGGTGTCCAAAGGGCTGCTACATTGCCAACCATCATGTCTGAGTTCCAGAAAGGAATAAGGAAGAAGAGACACCAGCAGATTTCCACTTATATCTCATTGGCCAACACTATCACATGGCCACCCGCTGACTTCAAGGAAGACTAGAAAATTAATATTTGTTTGTTGTTGTTGTTGTCTTAACAGCCTCTCTATTAGAGTCAGAAAAAAAAAGGGGAGATTGGAAATGAAACGCTAGTCAGTTATGAAAATCTGTCACTCCTCTCACCTATAAAGAGAGGCCATTTTTTAGGGTTCCTAGATATTTTTTAAAGGAATATGAAAAAAGAGGGAAGTTGCAAGAAATGTAGTATAGTTTAAATGTATATATTATTTTTATTATCCAACAAGAAAGGTTTTTTTCAATGTAGTAACTATAGGTAGAATCTCATTTGGTGCTACCAGCCTTTGAGTGGTCAGGCCAAATGATGCCCTGCCTTCCCAGTGCTCCCCCAGACCTCCACAGCAAGCCCTGGTTAAGGGCCTCAAAAGCTGTAAACAATAATCAATGTCCTCAAGAAAAATTCGTCATGACAGTCTTTGCCACATAAACCAGAAGAAGGGAATCTGAAATCAAAAGGACAGAGAAAGCTCCTGAAAAGGTCTATAAATTATAAAGAGAGATCACTTAATAATGTTCACAAAATAAGAAAGGATAACCCTAAAATACTGGGGGGAGATTATGACTTAAATGTTACTTTGAAGAAAATCACATATTTTTGCTTTATGCAATTTCCAAATGAGTGTCCTTTTATTTTTTTCCTTGGTGCTGGTTAGGTTTTATTTTAACAGGATGTTTCCTCTTCATTTGTTTTTCAAAATATCAGTTATATCAATATTAGAAGTGTAAACAGGTGCAAAATATACAGCACATAGAAACAATCTTCTTAACTAGCCTATTGCCTAATAAAAGTACGCACAAGGGAGCTGCATAAACAGAAGCCATGGTCTTCCCCTCCTTGAGAAACAAGTTCCCCACAGGACAAGGAACCAGCAGCTCCTTCAGCAAAATGGGCATGGATACTCATGGAGAGTCCTTCTCAGAGTCATCTAGAACTGTGTGGCACAGTAGCCATGAGCCACATATGGCTCTTGAGCGCTTGAAATGTGGCTGGTCCAAACTGAGATGAGCTGTAGGTGTAAAATGCGTACTAGATTTCACAGACTTGGTAAGAAAAAAGAAAGGTAAGATATCTCATGAGTAATTTCTTATATTGAATACATGTTGAAATATAAACAGTTTGGACATAGGGAATTAAATAAAACGTTGTTAAAATTAATATCACCTGTTTCTTTTTGATTTTGTAATGTAGCTAATAGAAAATACAAAATTACATATGTGGCTCATATTTGGGTCTTACATTATATTTTTATCATACAGTGCTGGTCTAGAAGGATGACAGCTTATAAAAGTCCATCTGTAACAGATGTTGTTGATGTCCTGCCCCATGTCCCCGTGGCACATTTCTGAATTCACCAGCAGCCTCCAAGGACACTTACATGCATGCCAGCAGGTTCCCAACACCCCCTGTCAAGGAGATGTCTTTCTGCTTCTCTGCCTGAAGGCCTGCTCGAGGGCCTAGGAGCTTGTCAGGGCAGCTGAGAAGGGCCCAGGACGTAATGCTCCCAGGAGCGACCCTCAACCGAGAAGGTTGGTGAAAAAACTGTCTTCAGCAGTCCCTCTGTGGAACAATTCTGAAGTGTGTTCTACAGTCTCTCAGGGGGTCTCCAGCAGGATTGAGCCCCCAATGCCCACAGCAATAGCTTGCTCACTAACACAGATTTTGATTTTTCTCCTTTCCTACCTTACCTTCCCTCACTCATGTTTCCTGGGATCACCTCCCAAATAAACTCCCTGAGCCCCCCAGTGTTTGTCTCAGCTCTACTTCAGGGGGATCAAACCAAGAGAACCATTCAAACGTTTTCACGATCCCTCCTTCTAGGACCCAAGCCAAGTATCCTTTGACTTAACAACACACACAGAGCTCTTCTTCCTGCACTATTATCAGAGATGTCTCTAATTACTATTGTTTTCCATCAATTCATTTAGAATTCCATTGTTAATGGCTTTTAAAAACAAACAAAAAAGATTCTAGTATAGCTGATTCGCTTTGTTATACAGCAGAAACTAACACACCATTGTAAAGCAATTATACTCCAATAAAGATGTTTAAAAAGAAAAAAGATTCTGCTCTAATTAAACAAATAGTGAATCATTTGAGTTTGCTTATTTTTTTCTTTCCAAGTAATTTGCTTACATTTAAACTGTACTTATGTATTGTTGTCTTAATTATCAAGTCATTAAGGACAGTGATGTGGCACTTTGAAACATTTTGTTCTGCTTGGGGGCAATGGCAAGTTCTTTGACCTGACAGAATCAAACTGCACAAGACTCTCAAACACGTTTCTCATCTGATCTGCAAAAAAAAGGGTCACGGCCAGCAGGGCAGCAGTGGTGGTAGGGGACAGTCACCATTCCCTGGGCTCTTTGAACACAGATCAAACAGCAGGTACAGCAGTAGGGTGTTCTGGATGCCCTGACCTGCAACACAACCCTTGCTGTCTGATCCTATGCTGCTTTGATAGTATGATATAGTTAAAAAAAAAAAAAAAAGCTTTAGAGTCCAAAAGATCCAGGTCCAATCCTGTCGCCACAACTTACCAGTGTGACATTCTTCCAATCACTCATTCTTTCTGAGCCTCAGTTTCCCCATCAGTAGTATGAGGATGGGGCCTATCAAAGAGTGGGCATAAGGGACATTTGGCCCACATTTAAAAGAGACTTATGTTGAGATTGTTTATACTGTCTTCAAATAAAATCTGTATGTGGATAAATTTTTTTAAGGTTTTAAAAAAAACACCTACTTTTTAATATACTTTTCAGTATTTCTTCAGTCATTTGTACACTAGCAACCTTCAATGCATCCCAGACCTCTCTTGACCCATTGTGACGAGAATAACAGTTCCTATCTGCCCAACAGTTCCTTTCATCAATTCACAGGGAGCATTAGAAAACATGAGACTTGTTCCAAACCACCTGTCCTTTCTTTCTTCCCGTCAAGCTCCACACACACCTCTCCCTGAGGCCTTCCCACTGCAGCCTTTTCGCAATCCCTGGAGTCCCCTGTACTCTATCTTTTCTCTTCTGTCTGGCTCTCAAACTAGGCATTCATAGACTGTCATTCCAGGAATAAAGAGTTGGGGCGGCCTCAGAATGTTCTCCCTCGTGAATTATCTCTATGGAAGGCCCTGACAGTCTCTTTCCAAACTCCTAGAACTGGACCCTGGGCTCTCTATCCCTGTTAGATAATGTATTCAGCAAGTCTCTGGCATGTAGTACTCAATCATCCCTAGGTTTTCCTCTCTTGTACCTAATAACGTTTCTACTGGCCTGAAATCTTCTCAGGAAGCTGGGACTTTATTCAGTGTTTCATTTAATCAGAAATAATTATTGAGTGCCTAAGAAGTGCAGAGCACTTTGCTAGATTCTAAAATAAGGAAGAAAGCTCCCCTGGTGGCGCAGTGCTTGAGAGTCCGCCTGCCGATGCAGGGGACACGGGTTCGTGCCCCGGTCCAGGAAGATCCCACATGCCGCAGAGCGGCTGGGCCCGTGAGCCATGGCCGCTGGGCCTGCGCGTCCGGAGCCTGTGCTCCGCAACGGGAGAGCCCACAACAGTGAGAGGCCCGCGTACCGCAAAAATAAATTAATTAATTAATTTAATTAAATAAGGAAGAAAAGAGAACAGCTACTAAGAAGTTTAAAATGTAGCCACTTGTCCTTCCAGGAATTTACATCTGGTTGTCTCTAGTACAGGGAACCCTATTAGCTTCTCAATAACAGCTCGTTAAATGAATAACATATATACGATGAAAAGTTAAAAAATTATTGTCAGGGTTTTAATAAAGCTTAAGATGCTCTTGTCAAAGGCACCTAGCAATGCCCAAATCCTGCCAGCCTCCCTTCCCCACCTTGAGATCCCTCACACAAGGGACGATGACAAATAGGAATGGAAGATCTATGCTATCTTTAATTAACTGGAATTATGCTCTAAACTCCTGTGAAGAGTTGGTTGAAAGCCTGAAGGGTGCACATGTTCTACCTGAAGGCCAAATGGGCCTTTGCCATCTTCCTAAACCCAAACCCAAATCTTGGGATTGCACCACCTTCTGGCTGGAGGCATATGGTACAGGGCAGAGACCCTGAGCACTCATGGGAGAGGGGGAAGAGAGAGGGTAAAGCTGGCTGCACCTACCGAGGCCACCTCTCCAAGCTCTGGTTCAGTGACTGAGGTCACTGAAGGGAAGAAGTACCTGAGGCTTTTTAACACACAGTTGCCCTGACCCTAGTAAACATGGCCCTATTGGTGGACAGAAATTTCACCTCTCTTTCCCCTATGCTAATATGAAGCAATACATCATTAATTGATAAGAAAATGGCAGACAGAGAACACTATAAAACTCAAAGAGTGAATTCACTTTGAGCCAGAATAATAAAAGAGGTAATGAGATATTATTTGACAGAATTGCTCTTGCCTTAAACATAGAAGAGTTCCTCCCATCAAGGAAGGCCAGAGACCAACCTACTCCTCCCCTTCACCCCCAGAACCTGCACATTCTTACAAGGGAGCCTGCTGTGTACTATTTCTCACCCCTTACAATCTCAATAAATACTTGCTCAGTGAACAGCCCAATTCTGCAGTCAATTACCAGCAAGTTTACAAGCTGATCCTTCTTTAAAACATACATGCAAGATGGGAGCTACTTGGTTGTTTAATGAAAGTGTTTTCACAACTTCTTTCTGGGTATTTTCCATAATTGAATTATCTACAGACAGAACAAGGATGGCTGCTTCTATTAGCATGTGGCATTTCGTAGACACCTTTTTTTTTTAATATGTTCACATTTATAAAAAATTTCCACATTACTCATAGAAACAAGCGTCATAAAATTTACATACCAAATACAATAAAAATCAGTTCTAGGGCTTCCCTAGTGGCGCAGTGGTTGAGAGTCCGCCTGCCGATGCAGGGGACACGGGTTCGTGCCCTGGTCCGGGAAGATCCCACATGCCGCGGAGCGGCTGGGCCCGTGAGCCATGGCCGCTGAGCCTGCGTATCCGGAGCCTGTGCTCCGCAACGGGAGAGGCCACAACAGTGAGAGGCCCGTGTATCGCCAAAAAAAAAAAAATCGGTTCTAATGAAGATTTAGCTGTTATCCTCCTAAATAAAAAGTTCTGTGTTTGAGGTATCTCTTTAAGACATACCAATATGGCATATTTGTAAAACAACTCAGGAGTCTATCTTAAAAATCTTGCCCAACACATCATCATCTCTACGAGACCTACTAGTAGGCTGAACTAGACTTGTCTTTTCAAGCAAGGAAGAAATATTTTGTTACAAAAACCAAGGAGGCAGGTACTAAAAACTCTGCATCTCAGAAAACAGTGAAATTCTGTTATAAATACTTTCATTATCAACTTCCTGCTGATGCCATTCATTTAAAAGGTTCTGGTCAAGACCAATAAAGCAGCTTCATCCCCTGTGACATCTGAAAAAAGCCAAGATTTAAAAACAACAGTAAAGAACTTCACTTTCTTTATACATTATCATAGGATATAAAGCTATGAAATTTTTCAGTGTCAAGCGCAAAGCATTATCCCCTACCTCACTTTAACACTGGAAGATGGACACTTAATTCAGCAGTACTCATTAACTGCTACGTAGATTGCCTGTGTTGACGGTAGTAAAGCCATTTACAATCAACTTATGAAGTAATAACACTAGCCAGACACACACACAGAGGAATACCAAAAACAATGAGTTTTGTTGCACAAATATCCATACTTGGGGCATGGCTATCAAGTAATAAGACTGATTCAATACTCTATAATCATAGTACACTAAAATACTGCCAGACAGTAATAGCCCCATATATGAAAACATGTCTATATGGAAAAGGCTGTGATTTATTGCAAAGCATAATTATACAGCAAATTTCAAATAGTCTAACAATTTTCAAAACAAATTTTTAAATTTAATGGTTCAGGCCAAAGTCTCAGTTACTTTTTGGAGATTTCAGAACTATTAGGGGCAGAGGAATGCTTTTCCTTTTTTCTCTTCTTTTTGTCCTTTTTGTGATGCTTCCCCTTTTTTCACTTACTCTTTTTCTCTTTTTTCTTTTCTTTCTTCTGATATTTTTGTTTCTTTTGTTTTGAAGTGTCCTCTTCAGTGGAACTGGATGAATAAGACCTTTTCCTTTTTTTTTGCAACTTGATTTTCTCTTTGCTTTTTGCTTTTTTCTTCTCCTCTTCATTTATTCTTTTTTCTTGTAATGCTTGAAGTTTATTCAGTTCTTCATTCTCTTCATCACTCTCCTCACTACTTGTGCTGCTGACATCCAAAATTATGTCCCTTCTGGGGTCTACTCGGTGAAAATTGCGGCATTCAAAAGTCAGGTGACCAGGATAGACACATTTTTTTACAGCCTGCTCGGACACTGTTCTTATTGCAACCTGGAACTGCCATGGCACTGGTAAGAGAGGTCACGGGACCCCTGGGCTTTCGAGAGGGCACTCGCTTCCCACTGGCCGCAAGGACAACACACAGCTAGGGCGGCTTCTTCCTCCCACCCACGCCATGGCACCCAGGTGACAGTCAGGGAAGGCCCTAAAAGTCTCCGGCGATAGCGGAACCAAGTAGCTGCTGCTCACATAGACACCTTTGAATGAAATGTAACAAAGCACTTTAAACCAATGTTCACTAGCTGTGCAGTTTTGAGGGCAACACACTCTACCTTTCTTAAATGAAAGAGTTCAAGCAATCTAAACATGCCTAAGAAGTATTGAGTAATCCTTGTTCATAAAATAGTATGGAAAATGTCATCCTTTGACAAAAATTAATTTTTAAAATGTTCTCTTTTTATTTTATTTAATTAATGTATGCAGAGAAATATTACATTTCATGTTAGCTAGAGGAAATGCCTTAAAATTTCTGGGATGCCAACTCCCTTTATCTATTCTATCCCATTCTTTTTTTTTTTTTTCTTTTGGCTGCGTCGGGTCTTAGCTGTGGCACATGGGATCTTCACTCATGCATGCAGGATCTTTTTCATTGCAGTGTGTGGGCTCCTCTCTAGTTGTGGTGCACGGGTTTTCTCTCTCTAACTGTGGTGTGTGGGCTTAGTTGCCATGAGGCATGTAGGATCTTAGTTCCCCGACCAGGGATTGAACCCACATCCCCTGCATTGGAAGGAGGATTCTTTACCATTGGACCACCAGGGAAGTCCCTCTATCCGATTCTTTTTTTTTTTTTTTTTTTTTGCAGTACGCGGGGCTCTTACTGTTGTAGCCTCTCCCGTTGCGGAGCACAGGCTCCAGACGCGCAGGCTCAGCAGCCACGGCTCACGGGCCCAGCCGCTCCGCGGCATGTGGGATCTTCCCGGACCGGGGCACGAACCCGTGTCCCCTGCATCGGCAGGCGGACTCTCAACCACTGCGCCACCAGGGAAGCCCTATCTGATTCTTTTATTTGCATGTCTTTCTGCTCCTTAGCGCAGGTCTACAGTCCAAATATGTTTTGCTCCCTCATCTCTGTCTTCATGGACTTGGAAACAGTGATAAATGTAATGTAGCTTGTGAACCTGTCTTTTCCACACTCACTCAGCTACTTCTTGAGTACTTGAGTGCTTGCGTCACACCATCGAGAGTCTTTGGCCTTGAGATTTTGGCCAGAATGGCTAAAACAAATCCACAATATCAAAAATAAAAAGTCATCTATATTTGGCATATATTTGACCTGTCAATATTTTTGCTACCCCATTATAATGTCCCCTGATCTCAAAAGAAATACAGTCTGTAAGTAATGGAAAGAAGGGACATTAAGCCACTGGAAAATTCAA
The DNA here is from genome assembly GCF_003676395.1 of Aethalodelphis obliquidens. Classification (NCBI taxonomy): domain Eukaryota; kingdom Metazoa; phylum Chordata; class Mammalia; order Artiodactyla; family Delphinidae; genus Aethalodelphis; species Aethalodelphis obliquidens. The sequence continues at coordinate 7,206,915 of NW_020837965.1, read as the reverse complement.
GAGCTCCAGGTGGCTCCAGTTTTCTATTCCTACCTATGGAATTTGGAAAAATACCTAAAGCATATGTATTACTCTCTATATATTTTTTTATATTTGAAAGGACCTTGAAGAGTTTTGGTATTTATATATCTAAAGTATCACACTTTGATGTTCCCCCAAACTGGTAGGCATAGTACACAAATTTTTGCCAGGGATATACTGAATAGGATTCTAGTCTAGGAAAGCCAGTTAGGCTAGAAATTGACACATATGGGGACTGGGGACTTCCATATATTTACCTCAATATTTGACTTGTTGGCTGGTACAGTAGACACTTAAAGTGGGCAGCTTAAGCAGCTATCACATGATTTTATTCAAAAAAAATAACACTGTGCTATAGATGATAGGGGGCAGGAGGTGAGGGGAAGGAGACAAAATGTTGACCCTGGATAATTCAGACCATCTACAGAGAACAAATGCACTAGATGAGTATTCAACTTACTAACTTGGTTGTTGCTGTGATATGCCAAACAGATGGACAAAGTCAACAGCAGGCATGATGCTAGATTCTAGGTTTCGAAGTTTAGCACCTGCTCTTCACAAGGTCAGAACCTAATAGGGACAATGGTGAAAAGAAGGAAGGACGGAAGGAAGGAAGGGAAAAAGGAAGGAAGGAAGGGAGGGAAGAAGGAAAGGGGAAGGGGAAAAGGGAGGAAATGAGGGAGATGGAGAAATAAAAGTGGGAGATCGATTCTACATGGGGGGTTAAGGAAAGAGGAGATGATGTTTAAACAGGCTCTAGAAAAATGTGTCAGCATTCACCCAAAAGGCAAGGTGATAGGGACTTCCTGGGTGGCGCAGTGGTTATGAATCCACCTGCCAATGCAGGGGACACGGGTTCAATCCCTGGTCCAAGAAGATCCCACATGCTGAGGAGCAACTAAGCCCGTGTGCCACAACTACTGAGCCTGTGCTCTAGAGCCTGCAAGCCACAACTACTGAGCCCACACACCCTAGAGCCCGTGCTCCGCAACAAGAGAAGCCACCGCAATGAGAAGACCACGCACTGCAAAGAAGAGCAGCCCCCGCTTGCCACAACTAGAGAAAGCCCACGTGCAGCAACAAAGCCCCAGTGCAGCCAAAAGAAAAGGCAAGGTGATAAAGGTGTTCCAGGCCATGGGAACACTTGGGCAAGATATTCACATTTTCTGTTCCGTAAAACAGAGCTTGCAGTCTGAATGTACTCTTTGAGTAATGAGAAGAAGAAAGACTGCAAAATTAGTACAACATTCCTGAAAAAAAGAAAATACATTTTAGCAATTGCCTTTTTTAATACTCTAGAACAGTGGTTCTCAAAGAGTGATCTCCAGGCCAGCAGTGTGAACCTCATCTGAGAACCTGTTAGATTCTTAGCCCCCACCTTCTGACTCAGAAACTCTGGGTCTGGGGCAGCAGTGTGTTCTAAGATGTTCTCCAGAGAATGCTGATGCTTAAGTGTGAGAACAGCTGCCCTAGAGCAAGTAACTTCAAATCAACCTGTAATGTGCTTTCTGCATCTCGCCAGTGGAAATAATGAAAACTTTCTTAAATCTAATTCATAGAAATGCATCACGTTACTGGTTCCTAATCTTCTGTCCATGTATAGCATCAATGCCCATCTTGACAAAACTTTTCACTGTTTCCCAATGAAATAAGTGAAAAAAACCAAGAGTTTTTCATGAAGCAATTTTTTTTGTCAAAGAAATTGAAAGCCCTTTCTCATAAGATTATATCCTTCCTACCTTTTACTGTTAAATCTTCATTCTTTTTATAGAATAATAGTAGTAAAAGAACAATGACTTTTTCCAAATAAATTTAATTGGCAAAATAGATTGCTGCCCTATGGTGGTCCTCAAAAGGTTGGTTTTTTTTTTTTAAGGTATTAGTCCAAAAACCCAGACATCTGTAAACCACTGAAACTGACAGGATATGCATAGCTTTGTCGGGGGAAAAAAAACCCATAGGAATGTATTTTTCCACCTGAGAGTCAATAATGTTTTACTAAGATTTGTATCTATTTGTATTCCAAAAACATCTAAATTAAGTTTGAGATTCATAAAACCAAGTTTTAGTAGTATATAAATGTAATAAATGTCCACCATCTCTAATGATTTTTATTCTAGGACTACCATTTTCTTTATGAACTGTCATTTGGAAGATTTCTTATTTGTGATATGATACATACTATACTGTATCTCCTATGTATATGTGCGGGTGTATTTGTTTGGTAGCTTTTTTGAGATCCCCAAACACCTTGCTGGGAGAAAGGGTGAGTAGAGACAGTATCATAAATAAACTATCATTATTTATAATGTACATTCTTCATTCTCATGCACTAGTGCACAATGTTATTTATTAGTTTAATCACTGTTGTTAGAATTGTTATTATTATTTCATGACATAAAACTGAAAATGGAAATTGGAAAATAGGAAAGAGAAAAATACATTCTATCTTGAGGACATGTAAGATTTACTATACCTAATCTATACATCGATAAACCGTATTTATTGCTATTACAATACCTTATTCATCAATGTATTAAATTGCCTACTATTCCAGTAACCACTGGAGCATTAGTGACCACTGGAACACAAAACTCATTTCTTCTTATCATCTCCATGTCCTTCCCTTCTTGTAGTCTTACTATAAACATCCTTGTCCCAGACTTAATAGCTCAAGCCTCAGATTACTGCAGGACAGAGTAGCTACTTCTGCAGGTCCATGGGGTCCAGAGGGTTCAGGGGATTAAAAAGTTCTGAGTGAATCAATTCAGACCTCCCCAGCCCAAGTCTCAGGGTCCTCTTTCCTCCCAAGCAGGGTCATGACCTGGTGAGGTGCACCTGCTGGGCTGTGAATTCAACCTCCTCTGGAGATCGCAGTTCCTGTAATGAAATACTGAACCTGCTCTTTAGCTTTTTTTGCCCTCTGGCTGCAAGAGAAAAAAATATTTTTATCTACCAAGGAGGACCTCTAGCTTTCACTAGTCAGTGGCCTTAAATGGGCCACTGATCACCCTCAGTCTTTCACCCGTGCGTAGATAGCCCCCAGCAAGAGCTATTCAGTTAGTAGTCCCTATAATAGCCACTCCCCAAAACCGTCCCTGTGCCTGAGCTATTGAACCCACCAGTCTGATCTGTTTTACTGGTGTCCCATCCCAGTTCACCACTGGTGAAAGTTCTGATTGCACCGTTACCGCACGCCAACGACTAGCATTACTCTACCTGCCACCGGCAACGGGGTTTTCACTGCAAGCGGTTTTCTTAGTCTGCTTTCTAGAACAACTGCTGTCTCAACTGGCTTAAGGCAGGTTGCCTAGGAAACAGATGCTGAGATAGTACATTTTCATGCAGAGAGTGTACTGGAAAGCACACTCCTGAACCACACCTTCAGGGGAGAGAGGGGCAGAACTGGACAGAGGGAGGCCTTGCACTGGGGCAGCGACTTCAGCCCGTCCCACGGGAGCTCCAAAACCGACACAGCCCTTAGGGGTTGGCCCACATCTGGGGCAAGAGGACCAGGCCTTTGCACCCCCATCTCAACTAGTCATTGACTAGAGGGCAGAACACTGAATGAGGCAGCTCCCTACCCAGGGAGGGACTCAGCCATGAGCTCTCAGCAGGCAATACACCTGGCAGCTGCGGGAACACATGCTGGATCTCAGAGGTGGCATCCGGGCAGTGTACGCACCACAGAGTCCACTTCATCCCTGGGGATCAAGAACCAGGATGGTGCAAATGATAAAGATGGTCAGTGCTTCCCAGCCTGGCATTTGCTGGCTTCTCCAACCTCATCTACTGCAGCGCCTCTACTCAGACTTCTTCAGCCAACTGGTCTCCCTCCCAGATGCTCCCTAAATAATAAAACTGTGCTGCCTCTCAGGCTTGGCTCACTGTTGCCTCCCACCTGGGATACCGTGCTCCTCCCACCTCCTCTCACTGTTTCTCATTCAATCCAAGCCCCAGCTTTTCCAGGAAGTCGTATCAGTGACTCCAGCCTACACTGCCCTCATCCTATAACTCCAACAGTGAACACCCCATACTAATCCTGGGACGCTGAGGAGACCCTGCTTCCACTAGGTTTACTACTTTTATATGCATTTTCCCTTACTTCGACCAGACTTTAAGTTCCGCTACGTGCTAGGATGCAACCTTGGAAAGAGTGAGAAGGTCTCTAAGCCTCACCTCCTCCATTTGTGTTTAAACCTAGAACATATTCACTTATTACCTGAATGAATATCTGAGCACCTACTACGTGTCAAGCCTAACAACAGTCCATTTCTTCAGAACTGGGGGGGGGGGGGGGGGGGGGGGGGGCAGGGTGATCTTGTTTATGGAATCTTTGGCTCAGAATATAAAAGCCAGGGAGGCCAATGGACTTGCCACAGCCTTGGGGGGAGGACCAAATGGGAACAAGTTAAGGAAAAGGGAAATTCTGGAGAAAATGGACCTGGAGGTGAGCAAACCCAACTCCATACCCACCTTCTTCTGCTCTGACCAACTTTCTCTGAGAGCCATTACTAATACCTGATGTCTAGAGTTATCAGCTTAAACCCAATTCTCCCAAATCCCCAAGAACATGTTCGTCCTCTCTCCAAATATAAAAAGAAGTTCAGAAAAAAAACCAGCAAAAATAGAAATTAAAGCCGGTGGGGAGGAAAGAGTAACTTTGAGAGTCTGTCTTTAAATGTGTGCTAGTTCCTTTAGATTTTAGGGCCTCGAGGCAATGAGCATTTTTTATTCCCAATTTACTTTAAGCACCCAGCTCCCTCACAGGTGTCATCGGCTTCAAAATGGTGCCCTTAGAATGAACTTCTCCAGGGCTGGAGTAAATAAACATCCCTCTTCTATGAGATCATGTCTCCTTTTCATAAAGTATCTTTGTTCCATTCTCCTGGAATTTCTAAATCTGTGCTTTCTCGATTTTGCAAATGGGAAGACCCTGGAGAAAGGAAAAGAGTGAGCAGAGAAGAGGGCAGGTGGGTCTTAAGATAAAAATGTGGCAAAGCACAAATCTCAGCCCAGTCCTGTCAGAGCATCTGCAAGGGGTTTGTCTCAAAAGAAGCGCAAACTTCCAAGACACAGACTTTCAGTCCCACATGAGGGAATCGCGGTCAGTCAAATCCACCAACTGCAGGCTAAAGACCTGCCTGCCCTGAAGCCTCTATGAACTAACTGCTTATACCCTGCAGTACCTCATCACCAACGCTCTCACTCCCAGGGTCTTGAAACAAACCCACAGGTGAGGCCTCCACACTTATGTCAGGGACCCACCTTTTTTCTGACTGTACTGCTCTCAACTCCCTCACTGCTGACCACACCCTGCCCTTGGCTCCTTGCTTCTGTGTCCAGGAGCATTCCAGGTGCCATCTCTGGCTTTGTTCCTCCACGTGGTCTTCTCAAGGCTCAGGAACGCCCACGTTCAAGTCTATTCCATGGACACATCACCGAGAACAGTTATTGACCAGCGGTGCTTCTGGAATTGGACAATGTGCTGATCAGCAGGTGAACCGAGGAGAGGGGAAAAGACAGCAATGCTTCCTGGCAACAAGGAAATGACCGTTTTCCCACAAGGACATGCAGGCTGCTGGAATTACAGCATCCTCATGGAGGGCCCACAGGCTAGGCCAGAGGTGTTGAGGGTCAACTCTTTTTCCCCAGTCTAGTTTCTAAGCTTCCACACTTCCTTATAAGCCAGTCCTTCCATTCAAACTCCCCTGTTGGCCCAAAGTAGAGGTGCTTATGCTAAGTCAGGATGCTGAGTCCTTTTATCACAGCATCACGACTAATTAGCAATATGTGAAGCAAGCCTTCTCCCCTCTGGGTCACAGTCTTTACCTAGAAAGTGAGGAATGCTGAGCCAACTCACCTCTGCGCTCCCTCCAGCTCTCCGGTACCCAAGATAAGACATGGGCCTCACACACATGTTCATCTCTTACAGCATCAGGGCTAGAACATCCCACCTCTCCCTCTGAATAAAGTTTAATTCATGTTTAAGTTTGCAGGTGCCTCAGTGGACTCCCTGCGTGGGTCGGTAATTGGTCAATTTGAAATAAAGACAGCAGTAAGGAAAAGAGAGCACACTTTTCAGGCAACAGTTAGTCGGTGGTCATTCCAGAGAAGAGGAAGAGGTTTGCCCTGCTCATCATGTGCTCCAATAGCAATTACCTCCCTTAACTGTTCACTGCTCTTTACACATAGGTCATCTGAATCAAACCCAACCAAGCTGGCCATAGGATCTCCACTTCCTAGAGAAGGCAACTGTAGGTAGAAGAGCAGGAATTTGACTTTAAACTTCATGCTCTTTCAACTGTACTGTGCCTGCCTGTCTTAGAGCACCAAGGGAAGGGTCAGACCAGCATGGTTACGGACATTATAATGTGCAGCTACTTTTCAGCCACACTAGTTTTATGTTTTACCTATTGTCTGGGCATCCTATCCTCTTCCTATTAATAAAACAAAATCAATCTGCTCTTATTTTTGGTATAAAACTTTTATTGTTTCACCAGTTTTCATTGATATATTTCCCCCTGTGATGAACACTTAATAAGTAGAATAAAATTCAATTACAAAGTCAATGAAAAAATTAACACCTATGAGTGTTCCCAGACTTTACTAGGTGTTACACTTCAAGGGGAAAATTGAGTCATGGCATATTTAAGTATATGCAATGATGAATAGGTCTGTCTGTTCTCTTGAAATTTCTATGATTCTCCCAATGCCTTGAAAAAGACTCCTAATACCCAGACGCTGTCACCTTTCTCCTGGACCACCCAAGAGTGGCCGTTTGCCACGCCAGCCTGTCATCCTGTGGCTTACTATGACGGATCCTACAACCCATTCTGGCCAGCCAGTCCTATCAACCTGTCCTTGAATTTATGGCAGGCCACAAATGACACTCGCATGATTGCTATTCAGTTGATAAAAAGCAGATATTCTCAACTTATCCTTCTTATTTTTCTCTCTTCAAATTTTTTTAAAATTAAAAAATATAGAAAATTACAAAGAAAAGCCTAATAATCATCCAATTTCCACCCACCCAGAATTAACCACTGTTAACACATCATATTGATTTCCACTCTTTTCTTTGGTTTTTAAATAAAAATCACTCATTTTGATAAAAATGGTACATATCTATTAGAAAAATGGAAAGAATGCAGAAAAATCACAAAGCCAAAGGTAAAAAAAAATCCAAATCCCATAGCCAGGAATAACTGTTAATATTAAGTTAAAATGATCACACATGCCTTTCTAGGCATAAATACAGAAAGAAGGAAAGATAGATGAATGAAAAAGAGAAAAAGGGGAAATGCGTTTACTAAAGTGAGCTTATTTTTAATATATGAATTTTTCATTAAAAAGTATTAGTTTCAAATTTACTTTCATTTTACAAAAGTAAAGGAAACTATGGTGAAATAGAAGGAGTTATTTAACATCAAACAAATGTTTTCTCAAAAAAAATTATTTTAAAGGTCTCTCTTAAGAAATGAATTTATTAAAAACATCGGGGAATTGCAGTCTTTTTTAAGGCTGCATATTTCGGTAGAGTTTCTCTTCACTCTGTTATTTCTACATTTCTTCCTCTTCTTTCCCCCTCTTCTTGATATTTGCTAGTTATATTATTATTTTTACATGGTCTATGTTTATAACATTTACATTTGTTCTTTACCTGTATGTCCCATAGTTAATTAGTATTAATTCTACATTTACATGAATTCAGTTTTCACCACCAATATTTACCAGGGCTTCTAACATTCCTGTATTCTGTATTTTGATTCATACATTAAATGGCTGGCTTTACTTGCATGTAGTTTTTTTCCAAGAAGTTCCTACAGGTGCTATTAAGTTCTTTTGTGTTTCAAAGTCCCTTTGCACCTGAACGTCGTCTTAGATAGGTAAAAGAGTCCAAGGTCAAATATTTCCCCGTCAGGATTTTAGAGGTCTGGTTCCATTGTCTTCTGCCATTAAATACTGTTGTGGAGAAATCTGAGACGAACCGGTGGTTTTTTTCTCCTTGTAGAGGACTTGCTTTTTCTCTTTAGATCCCTACAGAATTATTTCTTTATCATTGAATTTCACCTTCTTCACTAAAATATGTCTTAGTGTTGAGCTTTATGCTTCTAATTTTCCTAGAATACGTATGCCCTTTGGATTTGCAGACTCAGTTTTGTCTTCAATTTAGAGAACATTTTCTTCATTATCTCCCTGAACACTTCAGAGATACCCAATAATTTTATGTTGTATTTTTTTGCATTTTATATCTATTAGCTTCAATTTACTTGCTTTTTTTTTAAGATTTTTTTTTTTGATGTGGAACATTTTTAAAGTCTTTACTGAATTTGTTACAATATTGCTTCTGCTTTATGTTTTGGTTTCTTGGCCCGGAGGCATGTGGGATCTTAGCTCCCTGACCAGAGGTTGAACCTGCACCCCCTGCACTGGAAGGCAAAGTCTTAACCACTGGACCACCAGTGAAGTCCCCAATTTACTTGCTTTAATGTTTGTTTTCTTAATTACATTTACCAAGATTGTCTCAAGCCTTTCTTCTAGGTTAATAATTCAAATTTCAGCAATGTTTAAATTTTGTTCTTTGCTGTTACCAGTTATTAGTTCTATAGTGACATTATTTAGTTCTTGAACTTAATTCCATAGCTCTTCCGTAACTCTCTGATTTTACTCTATTGTTTTATTATCTTTAAGTTTTTGACTGATTATATTTATTCTCTTATAACAAACTGTTCTATAACATAAAGTGACTGCAAAGAATTTTCTTCTGTTTCTTGAGTTATGTTTTCTTCTAAAATGAAGTCTGTGTATTATACTTCTTGCTTGCTTGCTTTGGTTTGTGGTTTGCTTGTTGTTTCTTTTGTTGTAGTAGGTTTGCATTGCTGCCATGCTATTTATATTTTGCTCATGCTTGACAGCCCTGAGCAGACTTTCTAACTGACCTGATGCAGTGGGCTGACTGCTTGACTCTCTTTGCACTGCATCTGAGACTTCTAGTTTCCTGTCCAAGACTCAGATGGAAGAACTCACCTGAGATGGTGAGCAGGGAATATTTGGTTGGAAAACCTAATCCTGCTCTCTCTTCCACTATTTGATATCTGTACTGCACAAAGGGCCACCTTACCCGATTTCACGCACATGGCAATGTGTGTATCTCACTCCCATTGCTGGGTGACCCTGGGTTTCACCAGGTGACCTTGGGCTTCAGCAGACTTCTCCAATTCCATGCCTGACCGTGGAGCTACCCCCACTCATTGCTTTCTTTCAGTATCCATTCCACTATTCCTCAGTCAGATGAAGAAAAATAAAGGTCAGTTTGCTCAGTTGGCTTCTCTTCAAATTTGGAGCTATCAGTGAGAATTCTCAGAATTTTGTTGTCTCACCAGTCTAGCTTCTGGAGAGTCTGGGCATGGCTAGGATTCTGCACTGTTCCTGCATCTTCTGAGTCTTTCCATAAAGACTAGGATTTTTGTTTGTTTGCTTGTTTGTTTTGCGGTACACGGGCCACTCACTGCTGTGGCCTCTCCCGTTGCGGAGCACAGGCTCCGGACACGCAGGCTCAGCGGCCATGGCTCACAGGCCCAGCCGCTCCGCGGCACATGGGATCCTCCTGGACCGGGGCACAAACCCGTGTCCCCTGCATCAGCAGGCGGACTCTCAACCACCACGCCACCCGGGAAGCCCAAGACTAGTTTTTTAAAGTTATTGTTAAAGTTAAAGTTATTGTATCTTATATCTGTAAGTCTATAACTAGATAGCTAGATAATTATATAGATAAATGTTACCTATATAGAGAGAGATAGATACTATATACCTATAATCTTATAACTATATCTCTTTCCTCCTTTGGTTACTGTTTATGATTTTTCTTTATTTCATTAGGTTTTAGGGGAAAGATGCAGTTTGAGTCTGCCACGTTAACCCAAAGTCTTCAAATTTTCCTAGAAGATGTGAAATTTTACAACACATGCCCACGTGCACTCCGAGTTGTGAGAAATTTCTGGCACACTAGCTGTACCTCCCTCCTTTCCTACTCAAGAATGCATATAGGTGGGGGTGCTGAGAAGATGGCAGAAGAGTAAGACGCGGAGATCACATTCCTCCCCACAGATACACCAGAAATACATCTACACGTGGAACAACTCCTACAGAACACCTACTGAATGCTGGCAGAAAACCTCAGACCTCCCAAAAGGCAAGAAACTACCCACGTACCTGGGTAGGGCAAAAGAAAAAAAAGAAAAAACAGACAAAAGAATAGGGACGGCACCTACACCAGTGGTAGGGAGCTGTGAAGGAGGAAAGGTTTCCACACACTAGGAAGCCCCTTCGCGGGCGGAGACTGCAGGAGATGGAGGGGGGAGCTTCGAAGCCGCGGAGGAGAGCACAGCAACAGGGGTGCGGAGGGCAAAGCGGAGAGATTCCCGCACAGAGGATCGGTGCCGACCGGCACTCACCAGCCCGAGAGGCTTGTCTGCTCACCCGCCGGGGCGGGCAGGGCTGGGAGCTGAGGCTCGGGCTTCGGTTGGAGCGCAGGGAGAGGAGTGGGGTTGGCGGCGGGAACACAGCCTGCAGGGGGTTGGTGCACCACGGCTAGCCGGGAGGGAGTCCGGGAAAAAGTCTGCACCTGCTGAAGAGGCAAGAGACTTTTTCTTCCCTCTTTGTTTCCTGGTGCGCAAGGAGAGGGGTTTAAGAGCGCTGCTTAAAGGAACTCCAGAGACGGGCGTGAGCCGCAGCTAAAAGCGCGGACCCCAGAAACGGGCGGGAGATGCTAAGGCTGCTGCTGCCGCCACCAAGAAGCCTGTGTGCAAGCACAGGTCACTATCCACACCCCTCTTCCGGGGAGTCTGTGCAGCTCGCCACTGCCAGGTTCCCGGGGTCCAGGGACAACCAGGGAGAACGCACGGCGGGCCTCAGGCTGGTGCAACGTCATGCCAGCCTCTGCCGCCGCAGTCCCACCCCGCACGCCATGCCCCTCCCTCCCCCCGGCCTGAGTGCGCAGAGCCCCCTAATCAGCGGCTCCTTTAACCCCGTCCTTTCTGAGCAAAAAACAGACGCCCTCCAGCGACCTACACGCAGAGGCGGGGCCAAATCCAAAGCTGAGTCCCTGTGAGCTGTGAGAACAAAGAAGAGAAAGGGAAATCTCTCCCAGCAGCCTCAGAAGCAGCTGATTAAAGCTCCACAATCAACTTGATATACCCTGCATCTGTGGAATACCTGAATAGACAACAAATCATCCCAAATTGAGGAGGTGGGCTTCGAGAGCAAGATCTATGATTTTTTCCCCTTTTCCTCTTTTTGTGAATGTGTATGTGTATGCTTCTGTGTGAGATCTTGTCTGTATACCTTTGCTTCCACTATTTGTCCTAGGGTTCTATCCATCCAATGTTTTTCTTTTTTTTAATTTTTTCTTAATAATTAATTTTAATAACTCTATTATACTTTACTTTTCTTTCTTTCTTTCTTTCTTTCTTTCTTTCTTTCCTTCCTTCCTTCCTTCCTTCCTTCCTTCCTTCCCTCCTTTAGACAACAAATCATCCCAAATTGAGGAGGTGGACTTTGAGAGCAAGATTTATGATTTTTTCCCCTTTACCTCTTTTTGTGAGGGTGTATGTGTATGCTTCTGTGTAAGATTTTGTCTGTATAGCTTTGCTTCCACCATTTGTCCGAAGGTTCTATCCGTCCCTTTTTTTCCTCTAAATAATTATTTTTAATTCAATAACTTTATTATACTTTATTTTATTTTACTGTATCTTCTTTCTTTCTGTCTTTTTTCCTTCCCTCCTTCCTTCCTTCCTTCCTCCCTCCCTCCCTCCTTTCTTTCCTTCTTGCTTCTTTCCTTATTTTCCTTTCTTCCTTCCTTCCTTCCTTCCTCCCTTCCTTCCCTCCTTTCTTTCTTTCTTTCTTCCTACTTCTCCTAATTTTCTCTACTTTTTCTCCCTTTTATTCTGAGCCGCGTGGATGAAAGGTTCTCGGTGCTGCAGCCAGGAGTCAATGCTGTGCCTCTGAGGTGGGAGAGCCAACTTCAGGACACTGGTCCACAAGAGACCTCCCAGCTCCACATAATATCAAACGGTGAAAATCTCCCAGAGATCTCCATCTTAACACCAGCAGCCAGCTTCACTCAACGACCAGCAAGCTACAGTGCTGGACACCCTATGCCAAACAACTAGCAAGACAGGAACACAACCCCACCCATTAGCAGAGAGGCTGCCTAAAATCATAATAAGTCCACAGAAACCCCAAAACACACCACCAGACATGGACCTACCCACTAGAGAGACAAGATCCAGCCTCATCCACCACAACACAGGCACTAGTCCCCTCCACCAGGAAGCCTACACAACCCACTGAACCAACCTTAGCCACTGGGGACAGACATCAAAAACAATGGGAACTACGAACCTACTGCAGCCTGCAAAAAGGAGACCCCAAACACAGTAAGATAAGCAAAATGAGAAGAGAGAAAAACACACAGCAGATGAAGGAACAAGATAAAAACGCACCAGACCTAACAAATGAAGAGGAAATAGGCAGTCTACCTGAAAAAGAATTCAGAATAATGATAGTAAACATGATCCAAAATCTTGGAAATAGAATGGACAAAATGCAAGAAACATTTAACAAGGACCTAGAAGAAATAAAGATGAAACAAGCAATGATGAACAACACAATAAATGAAATTAAAAATACTCTAGATGGGATCAATAGCAGAATAACCGAGGCAGAAGAACGGATAAGGGACCTGGAAGATAAAATAGTGGAAATAACTACTGCAGAGAAGAATAAAGAAAAAAGAATGAAAAGAACTGAGGACAGTCTCAGAGACCTCTGGGACAACATTAAGCACACCAACATTCGAATTATAGGGGTCCCAGAAGAAGAAGAGAAAAAGAAAGGGACTGAGAAAATATTTGAAGAGATTATAGTTGAAAACTTCCCTAATATGGGAAAGGAAATAGTTAATCAAGTCCAGGAAGCACAGAGAGTCCCATACAGAATAAATCCAAGGAGAAATACGCCAAGACACATATTAATCAAACTGTCAAAAATTAAATACAAAGAAAACATATTAAAAGCAGCAAGGGAAAAACAACAAATAACACACAAGGGAATCCCCATAAGGTTAACAGCTGATCTCTCAGCAGAAACTCTGTAAGCCAGAAGGGAGTGGCTGGACATACTGAAAGTGATGAAGGAGAAAAACCTGCAACCAAGATTACTCTACCCAGCAAGGATCTCATTCAGAAATGATGAAGAAATTAAAACCTTTACAGACAAGCAAAAGCTGAGAGAGTTCAGAACCACCAAACCAGCTTTACAAAAAATGCTGAAGGAACTCCTCTAGACAAGAAACACAAGAGAAGGAAAAGACCTATAATAACGAACCCAAAACAATTAAGAAAATGGGAATAGGAACATACATATCAATAATTACCTTAAATGTAAATGGACTAAATGCTCCCACCAAAAGACACATTGGCTGAATGGATACAAAAACAAGACCCACATATATGCTGTCTACAAGAGACCCACTTCAGACCTAGAGACACATACAGACTGAAAGTAAGGGGATGGAAAAAGATATTCCATGCAAATGGCATCCAAAAGAAAGCTGGAGTAGCAATTCTCATATCAGACAAAATAGACTTTAAAATAAAGACTATTAGAAGAGACAAAGAAGGACACTACATAATGATCAAGGGATCGATCCAAGAAGAAGATATAACAATTATAAATATTTATGCACCCAACATAGGAGCACCTCAATACATAAGGCAAAAACTAACAGCCATAAAAGGGGAAATCGACAGTAACACATTCATAGTATGGGACTTCAACACCCCACTTTCACCAATGGACAGATCATCCAAAATGAAAATAAATAAGGAAACACAAGCTTTAAATGACACATTAAACAAGATGGACTTAATTGATATTTATAGGACATTCCATCCAAAAACAACAGAACACACATTTTTCTCAAGTGCTCATGGAACATTCTCCAGGATAGATCATATCTTGGGTCACAAATCAAGCCTTGGTAAATTTAAGAAAATTGAAATCGTATCAAGTATCTTTTCCAACAATGCCATAAGACTAGATATCAATTACAGGAAAAGATCTGTAAAAAATACAAACACATGGAGGCTAAACAATACACTACTTAATTACGAAGTGAACACTGAAGAAATCAAAGAGGAAACAAAAAATACCTAGAAACAAATGACAATGGCGACAAGACGACCCAAAACCTATGGGATGCAGCAAAAGCAGTTCTAAGAGGGAAGTTTATAGCAATACAGGCCCACCCTAAGAAGCAGGAAATATCTCGAATAAACAACCTAACCTTGCACCTCAAGCAATTAGAGAAAGAAGAACAAAAAAAACCCAAAGTTAGCAGAAGGAAAGAAATCATAAAGATCAGATCAGAAATAAATGAAAAAGAAATGAAGGAAACAATAGCAAAGATCAATAAAACTAAAAGCTGGTTCTTTGAGAAGATAAACAAAATAGATAAACCATTAGCCAGACACATCAAGAAAAAGAGGGAGAAGACTCAAATCAATAGAATTAGAAATGAAAAAGGAGAAGTAACAACTGACACTGCAGAAATAAAAAAGATCATGAGAGATTACTACAAGCAACCCTATGCCAATAAAATGGACAATCTGGAAGAAATGGACAAATTCCTAGAAATGCACAAACTGCAAAGACTGAATCAGGAAGAAATAGAAAATATGAACAGACCAATCACAAGCACTGAAATTGAAACTGTGATTAAAAATCTTCCAACAAACAAAAGCCCAGGACCAGATGGCTTCACAGGCGAATTCTATCAAACATTTAGAGAAGAGCTAACACCTATCCTTCTCAAACTCTTCCAAAATATAGCAGAGGGAGGAACACTCCCAAATTCCTTCTATGAGGCCACCATCACCTTGATACCAAAACCAGAGAAGGATGTCACAAAGAAAGAAAACTACAGGCCAATATCACTGATAAACATAGATGCAAAAATCCTCAACAAAATACTAGCAAACAGAATCCAACAGCACATTAAAAGGATCATACAACATGATCAAGTAGGGTTTATTCCAGGAATGCAAGGATTCTTCAATATACGCAAATCTATCAATGTGATAAACCATATTAACAAATTAAAGGAGAAAAACCATATGATCATCTCAATAGATGCAGAGAAAGCTTTTGACAAAATTCAACACCCATTTATGATAAAAACCCTGCAGAAAGTAGGCATAGAGGGAACTTTCCTCAGCATAATAAAGGCCATATATGACAAGCCCACAGCCAACATCATCCTCAATGGTGAAAAACTGAAAGCATTTCCACTAAGATCAGGAACAAGACAAGGTTGCCCACTCTCACCACTCTTATTCAACATAGTTTTGGAAGTTTTACCCACAGCAATCAGAGAAGAAAAGGAAGTAAAAGGAATCCAAATCGGAAAAGAAGAAGTAAAGCTGTCACTGTTTGCAGATGACATGATACTATACATAGAGAATCCTAAAGATGCTACCAGAAAACCACTAGAGCTAATCAATGAATTTGGTAAAGTAGCAGGATACAAAATTAATGAACAGAAAACTCTGGCATTCCTATACACTAATGATGAAAAATCTGAAAGTGAAATCAAGAAAACACTCCCATTTACTACTGCAACAAGAAGAATAAAATATCTAGGAATAAACCTACCTAAGGAGACAAAAGACCTGTATGCAGAAAATTATAAGACACTGATGAAAGAAATTAAAGATGATACAAATAGATGGAGAGATATACCATGTTCTTGGATTGGAAGAATCAACATTATGAAAATGACTCTACTACCCTAAGCAATCTATAGATTCAATGCAATCCCTATCAAACTACCACTGGCATTTTTCACAGAACTAGAACAAAAAATTTCACAATTTGTATGGAAACACAGAAGACCCCGAATAGCCAAGGCAATCTTGAGAACGAAAAATGGAGCTGGAGGAATCAGGCTCCCTGACTTCAGATGATACTACAAAGCTTCAGTAATCAAGACAGTATGGTACTGGCACAAAAACAGAAAGATAGATCAATGGAACAGGATAGAAAGCCCAGAGATAAACCCACGCACATATGGACAACTTATCTTTGATAAAGGTGGCAGGAATGTACAGTGGAGAAAGGACAGTCTCTTCAATAAGTTGTGCTGGGAAAACTGGACAAGTACATGTAAAAGTATGAGATTAGATCACTCCCTAACACCATACACAAAAATAAGCTCAAAATGGATTAAAGACCTAAATTTAAGGCCAGAAACTATCAAACTCTTAGAGGAAAACATAGGCAAAACACGCTATGACATAAATCACAGCAAGATCCTTTTTGACCCACCTCCTAGAGAAATGGAAATAAAAACAAAAATAAACAAATGGGACCTAATGAAACTTCAAAGCTTTTGCACAGCAAAGGAAACCATAAACAAGACCAAAAGACAAGCCTCAGAATTGGAGAAAATATTTGCAAATGAAGCAACTGACAAAGGATTAATTTCCAAAATTTACAAGCAGCTCATGCAGCTCAGTAACAAAAAAACAAACAACCCAATCCAAAAATGGGCAGGAGACCTAAATAGACATTTCTCCAAAGAAGATATACAGACTGCCAACAAACACATGAAAGGATGCTCAACATCATTAATCATTAGAGAAATGCAAATCAAAACTACAATGAGACATCATCTCACACCAGTCAGAATGGCCATCATCAAAAAGTCTAAAAACAATAAATGCTGGAGAGGGTGTGGAGAAAAGGGAACACTCTTGCACTGCTAGTGGGAATGTGAATTGGTTCAGCCACTATGGAGAACAGTATGGAGGTTCCTTAAAAAACTACAAATAAAACTACCATATGACCCAGCAATCCCACTACTGGGCATATACCCTAAGAAAACCAAAATTCAAAAAGAGTCATGTACCAAAATGTTCATTGCAGCTCTATTTACAATAGCCCGGAGATGGAAACAACCTAAGTGCCCATCATCGGATGAATGGATAAAGAAGATGTGGCACATATATACAATGGAGTATTACTCAGCCATAAAAAGAAACGAAATTGAGCTATTTGTAATGAGGTGGATAGACCTAGAGTCTATCATACAGAGTGAAGTAAGTCAGAAACAGAGAGACAAATACCATATGCTAACACATATATATGGAATTTAAGAAAAAAAAATGTCATGAAGAACCTAGGGGTAAGACAGGAATAAAGACACAGACCTACTGGAGAATGGACTTGAGGATATGGCGAGGGGGAAGGGTGAGCTGTGACAGGGCGAGAGAGAGTCATGGACATGTACACACTAACAAACGTAAGGTAGATAGCTAGTGGGAAGTAGCCGCATGGCACAGGGATATCGGCTCTGTGCTTTGTGACCGCCTGGAGGGGTGGGATAGGGAGGGTGGGAGGGAGGGAGACGCAAGAGGGAAGAGATATGGGAACATATGTATATGTATAACTGATTCACTTTGTTATAAAGCAGAAACTAACACACCATTGTAAAGCAATTATACCCCAATAAAGATGTTAAAAAAAAAAAAAAAGAATGCATATAAGTAGAGCAAGTGAGAGCCACCCACTCATTCATTAAGGACCAGTTGAGCAACTACTCTGTGGTATACACTGTACCAGAGACTAAAATAGCAATGAGGACAACGGGGCATAGTCTGAGCCCTTATGGAGCTTAGAGCCTAGTGGAGTACACAGACACTAATCAAAGAATCACACAAATAACTTAAAACTATCTCAATTTTATAAAATGAAAGGAATTCTGTGGACAGATTGGTGGTGATGGTGACGCAACGATGTGAATGTCCTTAATGCCCCTGAACTGTACACTAAAAAATGGTTAAGATGGCAAATTCTGTCATGTGTACTTTGTCATAATTCTTTTAAATGAGAGTAAGTATTATGAGAGGGAGAAAAATCGTGCTGTGAAAGCATAGATGAGGGCGGGTCAGAAGACCCTTCCCTGAGGAAGAAATGATTGAGCTGAAATCCAAAGGAACAATAGCATGGAAGTTGTTATAGGATAACCTTGAAACTACTCCAATTTATAAAAAGGATAAATCATTCACAAATGTGGGTGCTTTATTATTGGTGTGGCAGGATAATGTATTTGAAATACTAACCGATATTTTTTCCCTGTATTTCCTTTCACCCTTCTATCCTTCTCCCCACACCCAAGCAGCAAGTTTAGCCTGTGCTTATTTTGGAGTAAGAAGGGAGGTAGAGAGTCACAGCAAGGGGAAAATCCTGCAGCCTTTAAGATTCATTCTAGATTTGGGTTTTTGCATAAGACTAGGAATTTAGGTGAAACAGAGAATTTGGGATATCAGTTTTTAGAGAGAAATCATGGATAAAAGAGCAAGGATTTCTCCCAATCCTAGACTTAAAAGAATTTTTAAGCTTGAAATAGTGTACTGGGGAAGCAATGAGATCCTAGAAGCCAGGAATGCTGAGAAAGGGGCACTTTAATCCCAGGGAGGCACTAAAATCCCAGGGAGGTGTGAGACGAGGCATCTGGGAGCAGGAAAGAGGATCCCCATTCTCAGGGAAGAACCTTTGGAGGAGGCAGCAAGATGCAAAGAAGAAAAGGCTACCTGGTGTTTCCGGGACAGCTAGACAGGGCTACTGCGGCCTCACAGAGTGTGAAAGATTAATTCCTGTGCCCCTAGAGGCACAGGAGGTAGTAGAATGAGCTAATGAGTCTGAAACTTATGGGAGAGAGGATGGATGTCTCCTTGTCAACCTGAGCGAACTGATAACCAAGTACCAGATGAGTCATGGACTTCTAAACAGACGCCTTCGGCCCAGATGACATCAATGACTTGAAAGACCGCCCCCAGCAACTCACCAGTGTCTTCACATCACCCCCTGCTGCACCACCCAACGCAGAATTAGAGCCATGAACTGACTGAGATGAAGTTTCCGCCCTCCTAACAGAATCAGGGAAAAAAATAAAATTAGAATGACTCATAGGAGGATAAAGCAAGCTACAGCTTTTGCTCCCTGATTTCCAGGCTGAGATTCATGGTAATAGCAAATTTCCTCTTGTGTACTCTTTATAATTCTTAGTAACACACCTGTGTGTCATGGCACAAAGGTTTAGAATCACTGATATGCATGTTCCCTGCTGGGACATCACATTGGCAAAGTCCAGCCTCAGCCATGGGCGAGGGCCAGCGCTGGGCCATTCCTAGGGACCTACAATAGTTCCAGATCCAGGGGTGAGAATGGGTAGCCCTGCCCTATTATTGTGCTGCTTCTTTCCTATTTGTTACTTTCATTTAGGAATTTGATAAATCTCATATATTACTAACAGTGATGATGTCTTGATTTGTCTTTTTTTAAACCTCCTGCTGAATATTCAACACCTAGAACAGCGTCTGGTACATAGTAGGTATTCAATAAATATCTGTTGAATAAAAGATTGTCTTATACAGAGTAAAGAATTTGTACAAACTTCAAATGACTGCCAGGAGGCCCGGGTTGAACAGCTGGGCCAACTCCCCATGAAATTCTGGATATACCCACAGACAGCCTGATGCTTTTAGATAACATAGCCTAATTTTTAAGACTCAAAAAGTCAGATCCAGCCGAGTCCTAATTGCAAAAATATTCTCAACATCTGGAAATGTGGAACACTTAATTGATCATTCCTATCGATACCCAGTTGAATAGAAGCCTGGAGGTTAGCACCTGCCGCTTTTAAAGTATTATACTAAGCTGTTTAGGCCTTTAAATGTTGCATTAAACTCACAGTACGAGGGTAACGCTGTGTTCAAGGCTGAAAGCCATCTGTGTGGTGAGAAAGGCGAGTTCCAAACACTGTGGTTATGCCGCCCTCTCGTGGCGAAAGGCCACAGCATCTGAAACATTTCCGTGGAAAAACTTCCTATACTGACCACATTCTGTGACTCTGTAAACTTAACAGATGTTATTTACTTCATTTAGTCTTCATAACAACCCTACTTTCAAGGATGCTACTAATATCCCCACATTACAGATGAGAAAACTAAGGCTCAGAGAAGTGAGCAAGCCCAGTTCACTCTGGAGGTAGTAAGTGAAAGAGCTAGGATTCAGACCCAGGTGTGTCTGATTCCAAAGCCCATATGCTTTCCACTACATCATACAAATGATTGTTGTTCATAGTTGTAGCTCCAGCATCCTACAGATAGTGGATACTCACAAAATATTTGTTGGGTGGATGAATAACAGTAGCAGCAGTTGTAGCTTTGCAACAGCAGTATTTTATATGTATACACACACATACACATATATATACACATATATAATTAATATATATATATATATATATATATCACGTGTTGATCGCCTGCCATGCACACATATCATCTGAGTATGCTCAAGCAGGGCAAAGTCGACATGTTCTGATGTATTTTTTAGCTCATTATTTTAAAGCATTTAAGACCCCTCTTTTTATAAACACACAAATTTATCATTCAGCAAGCATTCATTAAGAAACTACTATGGGCCAAATACAGTTCAGGCTTTGGTGAAGCTTGGGTGATGTGTCTCAAGCCTCATAGCCACTTTGCTGCCTTCACTTCACATCGCTATGAGCTGGAACTGGACCTCAATCCTGCACCTATTTGCTGTGTAGTTCTGGAGGACGGACCTTGGTTATTAACATCCTAGATTATCTACATTACTTAACAGTTTGTAGCATGTAATAGCACTTTAAAAGGGGAAGGGTAGGGGTGGGGGAACTTGCATTGTGTTTTTTAACTGCACTCATCAAAACAGCCCTGGGAAAATTGTCAGTGTTTGTAAATCTGAACCTCAGGCAGTTTTTGTAACTGTCGAGGGGCCTGCTTCAGAAGTCATGAGCCCATGACAAGACTCAGGATTAAAGCATAAAGACCCCAAAGCCACTGCCTGCTTCCCAGCTTAATGAGCCACTCGACAGCCAGACATTCAGGAAGCATGAGCAAGGAATGGGAAATGTGAGGGAAGAAGTGTTAGGGTATCTATCCAACAGATGTTCTATTCAATTCAAAAATGAAAATATATGAGTACAGGTTATGTAAGCAAGGTTCAGAGAGCGAGAAAAACAAGTCATTAAATCCCTATTTGTAAAACAACAAGGAAACTGAATAATCACTAAGATTCCTTTCATCTCCAAGATATTCTGATTGCAATTAGAAGAAAATTGGGGCTTCCCTGGTGGCGCAGTGGTTAAGAATCCGCCTGCCAATGCAGGGGACACGGGTTCGAGCCCTGGTCTGGGAAGATCCCACATGCCGCGGAGCAGCTAAGCCCATGCGCCACAACTACTGAGCCTGCGGTCTAGAGCCCGCGAGCCACAACTCCTGAAGCCTGTGTGCCTAGAGTCTGTGCTCCGCAACAAGAGAAGCCACTGCAATGAGAGGCATGTGCACCACAACGGAGAGTAGCCCCCGCTCACCACAACTAGAGAAAGCCCACGCGCAGCAACAAAGACCCAATGCAGCCAAAACTAAATTAATTAATTTTTTAAAAAGTCACAGGAAAATTACCTTTGTTTTCTTTTCTCTGAGATCAGAGAATCAATGTTAAACATACTCCCACCGTGTTCTGAAATCTCAATCTTCTTTTTTTTACCCGCAAATTTATTTTCAATCAGCCAAGATCTGTTGAATAATGCTATGTGCACTAGCTGAACATAGCTCCGGGGTTGGGTTTGACAGGGAAGGAAAGCTGACATCACTGATTTACACTCTCTCTTCAGCATCCCTCCTTTGACCTCCCTGGCTGTGTCTTTCTCTTCTATTTAAAGGGAGGGGGCGCACAGTAGGTAAGCATCTTTCCGAAGGCTGAAAGGCCTCCAAAGTGTGGCAGAGCAGGAGTGAGGAGGTGGCTTTGGTAGTGAGTTAAACCCTAAAGAGGATATTCCTGCCTGAGGAGTGGTCATGAGAAGGGGACAGGCAAGGAGGTCCGTCTTGCAGACTCAGCTGCGCAACTGCAGGATGCACTGACCTTCCCCTCCTCAAATCCAATGTCCCAGCTTCCAAAGCGGAATCCTCCCTTTCCTCCAGTGTCACCGCATACAAACGACACTTCCTGAGAGATTGCATACAAATGAAGCTTCCTGAGAGATTACTAAGGAAAGAAAATAGCCCTAAAGCCTCTGTGTTCTCTTAACTAGCTCGCCTCGGCAGGCAGCCAGAGGTCACACAGTGGGGGCAGGAAGTACACACGCAGGATTCATTCATCCTCCTAGAGGCTCTCCTAAGTCATCCCCGGGGGGTGTCAGGGGAACAGGAGGCTTCCACAAGGCCTATGCATGGGGACAAGCAGGCAGAGGGATTTGAGGCCACCCTCAGGAGACCCTGCTGCCCAGCAAGTCACATAAACCCCACAGACATCCAGTCTTATCAGAGCACGATGCCTTCAGATTACCAGATCCTGCTTGACTGCTAGCAAGGTCTTATTATCTTTAGCAAAACTCTGACTCTCTGTGGGTCTGTTATCTTTTCTAAAATGAGAAGGCGAAATTCGATGATACCACAGGATCAATATAACCCTAAACTTTCCTTTAAAAAAAAGTGAAAGAAACTTGCCATCCTAGGTCACCCCCTTAGTCTTTAAAATCAAATGCTTCAGCAGCTGCAGATTTGCAAAACACATTTCCACCTTCTTACCTACTTCCTTGCAAAACTGCACAAGACATGTAAAATTTGCTTGGCTACTACCTACATTTTTGAAGGCCACTTTGTCCCTGTGGTTGGATTTATTCAATTTCCTATGGTAGCCCTAGTAAAAATGGTATCTAATGTAAAACTGGATGAATAAATAAGGAATGGCTGGGATGCCCGATGTGTATAGACTAGCATACACGTATAGTCACTGCCTGAGCTTTATACAGGTCATTTTGGTTTGTGTGCAGATATGCCTTTTAAGTAAACCATACTGAGCAGTCACTCAAAACTCCACATAACCTTGAATTCAAACCAGTGTTTCTTAAAATTCAAACACATGCAATGCTCTTCTGCAAGGCGGCCTGGCCTCCAAGCCTAACTGGCAAGTTTCTTTACATTCCTTTAGCCATGGCTTTTTACTCAGCTCCCCTTTGAGCACAAACTTGTTAGTTTTTGCCACTAGCAGCAACCCTTCAAATGAGCTGCAGGATCCTGACTTCAATTTCATTAGAGGTAACAGCGTTTCTATTGGGGGCGGGGGTGGCGGGAAGCTGAAATCTGTATGCCAGGCAAGCCCCTGTGTCTTCCTATACCTCCTCACTTTAATTTACCTTCCACAACCAGGTTCACCTCCACCTGGTCACCTCCAGGGCTCAGACACGGCTGATCCTTCCCCGTCCATCCATCTCACTCTAAGCAACAACCTGGCTTTGCTTACCCACCTTCCAAGAACATATAACATTTCTACTCTGTCTGAACATTCATTCTGAGCTACCCCAATTTCATTGAATTCGCTCCCTTCTTCTCTCCCTCCCAGTTCAAGACCCCTGGTGACCTCACACAACCTCACTACCCACCTACCTACCTACCTCCCTCTCTCAAGCAAGCCATCTTTTCAAGAGGAGTGAAAATTGGCGTCTCTCATTTAAACCAGAGATCCTAGGATGACAGCAGGCTCAGAACTCTGGAATCTTGGTGATTCCCCCCCAACCCCGACACCTCTACCCTAAATATCCATCTCCATCACCCCCAGCCCAACATGATAGAAAGAAGGACCCGGTTTGGAGGAGGTTATTGAGAGGACGTGACCACCGGTTGACCCACCCGTTGGACTGGGGCAATAAGAGATTCCCAGCCCTCCTCTGTACCTTCTGCCCTGTGGCCCCACACTGGGAGCTGTTTTCAAGGATGCAGCCTTGAGAGAGTAAGGTGCTGTGCTGGCCATCTGAACAGAATGCACCCCTGAACCTTGTTAAGGCCTCTATATTAAATTTTCCGATTCTGGCCGGCGGGGGCAGAATCTACTCGTCTTGGGGCCGCCCAAGACAAGCCTCGTATGTAAGTTTCCTTGCTTATTAAACCTGCCACCTACCAATGTGGAGTGCCTGCCTCTTTC
This sequence comes from Aethalodelphis obliquidens, assembly GCF_003676395.1. Taxonomy (NCBI): domain Eukaryota; kingdom Metazoa; phylum Chordata; class Mammalia; order Artiodactyla; family Delphinidae; genus Aethalodelphis; species Aethalodelphis obliquidens. The sequence goes on along the minus strand of NW_020837965.1, from coordinate 7,182,801 downwards.
TTCAGTCTCTCCTTGCCCTCCACGTACAGGAGCCAGTTTCAGACTTCACGCAGAGAACTCGCCAGGCTGCGAACCAACCAACACCAGCGAACACGCCGGAAAGAGCCCCCGTTCCCCGCCTTCGTGGCTGCGCAGGCGCGCAGGCAGGCGCCGTGCGTTCCCCTCCGCGACCCAGTCCTGCTGGGCAGTTGGTGCTGCCAACGTGTAAGTCCTTCCTGTTGCAATACTTTTTTTTTTTTTCAGTAAATATAATATGTCACATATATTGAATAAAAAATATGCCTTACACAGGTTAACCATCTGTGGAAACAGAATTCATATTGTTCGGACATAAAATAGTCTACTTATAAAGACATTCATATACATTTAATAGTAGGAGATGGGTTTCTAAACATGTTTCTAGACTGATACATGCTTTCTGAGCTGTCTCTGCACACCACAGTCTGCTTAGTGGACAGCTTGCTTACGTCATATTCCTATTTCATTTTTTTCTTCTAGATGTTAATATTCTAATTGTGCGTATGAAGAACTTGAGTCTGCATGCTTGAGAACATGACCCCAGACTCAGACTGAGTAAGTAACAGAGCTAGAAACTGAAATAGCATTTGTCCTTGAGACTGTACTGTGTATTGGATAATCACACAACTTGAATTTAGAGTACCGTTTTTTTTTAATTTTTTTCTAATTGGAGTATAGTTGATTTACAATGTTGTGTTAGTTTCAGGTGTACAGCAAAGTGAGTCAGTTATACATATACATGTATCCACTCTTTTTTAGATTCTATTCCCACATAGGTCATTACAGAGTACTGAATAGAGTTCCCTGTGCTATACAGTAGTTTCTTATTAGCTATCTATTTTATATATAGTAGTGCGTATATGTCAATCCCAATCTCCCAAGTTATCCCTTCCCCCCCCCCCGCCCCATTCCTCTTGCAGTTCTGCTCCCAGCAAGCCATATGGCCTTTTTTGTTGCTGTTGTTGTTAAAAGAGATTGAAATTAATTGTTTTAATCTCCGGAAATGTTTACAGTATCTCCTGAAAGAAGTGGGGAGTGGGGGATTGTGAGTATTGCATATATCCTCCAAGGACACAGTTGAACTTGCAAAAACTCAGGCATCTCCCTTTGAATGATTCATGAACATCAGCAGCAAGTGGAGTTGTCAAGGCAGTGTCATCAGTAACAACACTGATGTTTTTATCCCTGTCTGTCTTCTGTGTTTTATTTCTTAATTGATTCTGAACCCAGAGAAGTAATGAGGTAGGATTTATTATCTTCCTCAAACCCCAACAAGGAAAACAAATGTTAAACCTATAACATAAAAATTTTAAACTAATTACGCATTGGGATAAGCGCCATGGAGAATAACAGAGTGTATAAAAAGTACCTCAGTCCTCCTGTGTTTCTTCTTTACTCTCACATGACCATGCTCACAGCCCTTCAGACACCAGATGTGCGGCGTTTTTCCCCGACCTCAGCTGGGTGTCCTACAATTTAACTCAATTCAGTCACTATCTACCTGGAGATAGCATCAGATCCCACAGGTTAAGGGCTCAGTCCCACAAGACTGCCTCCCCCTCAACTTCAGATGCCAATCTCAAGTCCAGGTGGTCACTTGTGCTTCTGACCAATCAGCTACAAATTGGAGGTTCCCTGGAGCCCCTCCTCGGGCTTGATTAATTTGCTAGAGCAGTTCACAGAACTCAAAAAAACTGTTTACTTACTGTCTACCAGTTTATTATAAAAGGATATGGACACATGAACATCCAGATGGAGGAGATGCACAGGGCAAGGAATGTGGGGAAGGGGCAGGGCTTCCATGCCCTCTCCAGACATCACTGTCCCAGCACCTCCGTGAGTTCACCAACATGGAAGCTCCCCAGCCCTGTACTTTGGGGATTTTTATGGACACTTCATCAAGTAGGCATAATCAATCAGTAACTCAATTTCTAGCCCCTCTCCCCTCTCTAAAGAATGGAGGGGGCGGGGATTGAGGCTGAAACTTCCAAGCTCCTAATCATGGCTTTATCTTTCTGGTGACCAGCCCCCATCCAGGAGCCCAAGAGTCATCTCATTAGAAAAAAGACTGTCCTATCAAACAGCAAATTACAAGGGTTCAGGAGCCCTGTGTCAGAAACCAGAGGCAAAGACGAATATATCTATTTTCTATTATCTCACACAGGGAAACCACAACCTGTTGATATTATGCACAAGATCTTTTTCATTTTCGGATGAATGGTTTTTGGATTACATGTGCACTTTGGGCTGTAAAAAACAATAGGTAGTCTGGGGAAAAAAATGTGATCATCTCGACAAAAATTCACATAATGCTTTGGAGTTCTCTGGTGGGGTTTTTGCAGGGATTGTTTAGTTTTGTTTGTATGTTTTGGGGCCATTCCCTTATAAGAATTTAAAACCATCTTTGTATTTAACTAACGATACTTTAATTTAAAAAAAAAAAGACAAAATGAATTCTTAACTCGGAATCTATTCTTCTACCCACACTGCTTTAATGTCTGATATCAGATGTCAGTACTGCTCTTTGAGCAAAAAGAGAGCTGCCCTGGACCGTATGTCTTAGGCTATACACACACACACACACACACACACACAGAGGCATGTGCAAGCACCAAGAATGTACTCAGGCTCAGTGCAACCTGCAACATAAACATCATTCGTAACTAGCACCATCCAGGCTGGAAAAATGATTCTGCATATCTCTTGCTCTAAACCCTTGAAACAGAAGGTAGTTGTGTCCAGATGTATTGCTCTGCGGCCAATGTAGGAAGTGTAGATACTGCTTTGGAAAGAGACCACAAAATAACTTTTCCCTCTCAGCATAAAGGTAATAGATTCTGCTATGGTCTGAATGTTTGCATTCCCCTAAAATTCATACTTTGAAATCCTAACCCCTTCCTGTCCCATGAGGATACAAGAAGAAGCTGGCAGTCTGCAACCCAAAAGAGGGTTCTTACCAGAACCCAACCATGCTAGCACCCTGATCGTGGACTTCCAGCCTACAGAACTGTGAGCAACAAATTTCTTCTCTTTATAAGTCACTCAATTAATGGTATTTTGTTATAGCAGTCTGAAGGAACTGAGACAGATTCTTTCGAAATAAACTATCATTTCCCAGTAGTGCCAAGCATTTGTTTTTCCTGATGTATTTCCTATTCCAATTCACATTTCTGAAGAGTCTCAAAAACTTCACGATGTTCATAGCAGTTGCAAATGGTAATGAAGGGACATTTTGCAATTACTCTTAAATTTTGTAGAAATAGGTTTAAATATAACACGTATGACGCTTTACATTGGCAACTATATAGACCCTGAATGCTGGAATTGCAAATAGTTTTATTTTTATAAAATATTTAATGTAATTTAATTAAATTTTAAGAAAAATTATATTAAAATGTTTTAACTTTCATTTTTATTAAAAGTTCATATTCATTAATTATAATTTATATCACCTTTAATTTTAACATAATTTTGAATACTTCAAAAGAAAAATACTTTTTGAAAATGTACATAAAATTTTTATTTTTAAATTTACTTACATACATATTTTAGATGAAAATATGTCTAAATTATACACACTTTGAGTTCTATTGCCTAATGCTTTAGGCCATTGAGATCATGATAGAAATATTAATAAAATATATGAAAGTGGAACTCAACACATTACATAAGTATTTTAAAACCGGAAACCAAAAAAAAAGGGCAAATTTCTGTCAAGCATGACTCACATAAAATTCCTGACCAATTTATTATATATTCTCTAATGAAAATTTAATTGCTATTTTTTTTTAATTAGCAGATTTTTCTCATCAATTCACAATATGGATAGGTCAGATGAAGTTCCTACAACCTCATATTCTTTATCAAATAAAGATACAATTACATATCACAAAACATAATGTGCACACAGAAAGCAAATAAATGCAATTATAGCACTGAAAATAGGGATGAATAAAAAGCAATCGATAATATTCAATAAACATAAGCGGTGCCAGTTGAGACCCTTACCGTGATGTTCTTAGAAGGATGATCTTATGTATCCAGAATTTGCCAGGCATAATGATGCTTTTTGGCTCACTATAAGCATAGTGTTTACAGAAAACAATGGAAAATGTTCAGGCTTAGTACAGATGGTTTCAATTTTTGGTGCTAAAATAGACAAAAATAAAATGCAGATAAACATAATGAAGTAAATGATCACTCTCGAGGACAGAAAATGAGGCCACTTATTTCAGGAGTAATAAGGTGAAGAAAGAAAACATACATAAAGTTTAAAAAGTTATTATTACTCAGTTCAGTCAGGTTGTACAAGCATCAAAATTCATATTAAAAAAATGTATATTCATTACATGTATTGTTGAACTACCAGAAAAGGAAAACAAGTCAAAATGTATATATCTCACTGGTTTTACAGCAGTTGTGAAAATACGTTTAGACTTTACTGAAAAACTGAGAAAATAACTTGCAATTTTAGGTGTTGACTTAAGAGATTGATGAGAAAAGCTTAAAGGCTTGCCGAATCTCACTGACATGGCTGGCAAACAAGAAGATGAGTAAGCCAGGATTTTTACCAGAAGTCCAGAAGCATTTGTTTGTGCTATGTTCCACACGAACATAGTTGGAATTTATTGCTGGGTGAAATGGGCTTATCTGCACCAATAGGAATGCTATTCTTTGGAACAGTTCCAGAGATGAAATGCAGGGTTTCTGGATCTGCCCAAAGATGGATTACCATGATGGAACATGATATTTGACCCTATACCAAAATTTGACTCATAATGAGATGTGTGCTACATTCTGTTAAAGCAACTAATTCCACTTAAAGAAGATCTAAGATGTACTAGGAGAGTTCAGCAAAATCGTATACCCAAATAAAAAGTGAATAATCATCAAAAATAAAATTAATTTTGAATTTGTGCTATCTGTATTTATTTGGCATGATCCATTGCTTACTTTTTTTTTTTTTTTTTGCAGTACACAGGCCTCTCACCGCTGCGGCCCCTCCCGCTGCGGAGCACAGGCCCCGGACACGCAGCCCCAGCGGCCACGGCCCACCCACCCAGCCGCCCCGCAGCATGTGGGATCCCCCCGGACCAGGGCACGAACCCGCGTCCCCTGAATTGGCAGGCGGACTCCCAACCACTGCACCACCAGGGAAGCCCCATTGCTTAATTTTAAAGAAGAAACGAAACAGATCTACTATAATATTCCACTTCAAAAGCTATTAGGCAGCAGTCCCCAACCTTTTTGGCACCAGGGACCGGTTTCATGGAAGTTCAGGCAGTAATGGGAGCAATGGGGAGCGACGGTGAGCTTTGCTTGCTCGCCCGCCACTCACCTCCTGCTGTGCGGCCTGGTTCCTAACAGGCCACGGATACAGTCCATGGCCCAGGGGTTGGGGACCCCTGTGTTAAGGGACTTCCCTGGTGGCCCAGTGCCCAGCTTCGATCCCTGGTCAGGGAACTAGATCCGACATGCCGCAACTAAAGATCCCAAGGGCCGCAACGAAGATCCCACGCGCCACAACTAAGACCCAGCGCAGCCAAATATATAAATAAATATTTTTAAAAAGCTATTAAACTATATATTTTTAATTTTAGAGAATATTTTTCCAAATTGGAAGAAACTGATGTAAAATATGCAACAAAGTGATATTCTAATAAAATATAAAGAATTTAGAAAAAATGAAAATGTTTTCATGATTATGTATAAATATTTCCCAAACAAATTTTAGAAAGCCTATCTCTGGAAAATCACGGATCAGGGTATATTGCTAACTGAAGAGAGATTTTTAACAAATTGAATATCTAACTACTATTTTTAAGTTCTCTTTATAATACCTCAGCATTGAAAAGTTTGAAAGAAGATCCATGAATGGATCTAGATACTACTCTAGGGAACAATTTAAATTATGGTACATGGGACTTCCCTGGTGGCACAGTCGTTAAGAATCCACCTGCCAATGCAGGGAACACGGGTTCGAGCCCTGGTCCAGGAAGACCCCACATGCCGCAGAGCAACTAAGCCTGTGAGCCACAACTACTGAGCCCACGCGCCACAACTACTGAAGGCTGCGCACCTAGAGCCCTTGCTCTGCAACAAGAGAAGCCACCGCAATGAGAAGCCCGCACACCACAATGAAGAGTAGCCCCTGCTCGCCGCAACTAGAGAAAGCCCGTGCACAGCAACAAAGCCAAAAACAAATAAAAATATTTAAAAAAAAATAAATTATGGTATAAAAATAGCAATTGTATAATGAATTAAAATATGTAATATTTTCTGTAATATAAATACAATTTACCACATGCAACCCTATCACAATATTTGAACATGTTATATAATATTTGCTGTATGTTTCTGAATTTAAGTAGTGCTTTAAAAACTTTATTGGCCATTCAAATTGCTATAGCCTCAGCAAAGTGGTTTCTCCAATTTGGAGAAAAAAGCTATCTAAGAACGTCAATGCCTCCAGAAAGATTACGTAATTTGGCACTCCTTAATAGAGTAGAAATTTTTTGAAAAATCTTGATTAAACAACCTAAGTAGAGATATCGCTGAAATCAAGGTGAGAAAAATTAAAATTTTGGAATAAATGTGTAATTGGTAACTTACATATGTCCTTATGACTCACCCAAACATGACCATCAACAGAACACCCAGGCCTGAGTGATAGTAATTAAATTCAGCTGTCTGATATTTGCCGAGTCGCAGTTATTTAAATCTGTAGCTTTGCACATTTTTTGTGGGGGGCATTTGTTTTGGCAGGTGGATTCAACAGTTGGTTTGCTTAATTTATAAGTTTTAGTTCATTGGAAACACAGAGTATAGGCCTCCATTTGTATTCACCCCCGAGCTCTGAAACTCGGGGCACAGGTCTGGCAGGTGTGTCCGTTTGCGTCCGTCATTGGAGGAACACAAGCGTGACACCAGCTCAGCATGGCAGGTGAAGGCTTCCTCCCCCACTACTGTGGTATCCAGCGTAGTATCTTGTCTTTGCAAGACAATAGCCTTCAGAGGATAGTTATACATGAAAATGGGTCCAAATATTATTTTTTAATGTTCCTTGAACCACAAATAATAAATTGCTTATGGAAGGACCCTGGAAACAGAATCGCTCCTGGAGACACAGGATCTTTTCATTGAGATTCAAAAGTAACAAAAAGGCTTCATACAGAGATTTTCTTCCTAAGAGTACAGTACAGAAGGGAGAAAAAAAGAGTAACCTTACAGTGGGGCACTCTGGCAAACATTACCTCAGCCAGGTGATCAAGGTCAGCCTCAGCAGTGATAAGTCTATTGATTGTATGTACCCCTGACCTAATGTGGTAAGAGGAACCCTTCACCTCTGTGATCTTTCTTACAAAACCCATAATCCCAGTCTAATCATGAGAAAACCGTCAGACAAATCCTAATTTAGAGACATTCTACAAAATACCCTGCCGGGATCCCTCAAAATTGTCAATCTCAAAAAAAAATAAATAAACAAATAAAAAAGAAGGAAGATCTGAGAAACTCTCCTAGCCAGGAGGAGCCTAAAGAGATATGATTAAATGCAATACGGTGTCCTGGATGGGATCCTGGAACAGAAGGACATGAGGTTGAAAACTAGGGAAAGCTGAATAGAGTATGGACTTTAGTTAATAATAATGTATCAGTGCTGGTTCATTCATTGTGACAAGGGTACTACATCAATGTAAGAACGCATTAACAATAGGGGAAACTGGGGGTGGAGCATATGGGAACTCTGTACTACATTTGCAACTTTTCTGTAAATCTAAAACCATTCTAAGGTTAAAAGTTTATTTTTTAAAAAATATAATAGGGGCTTCCCTGGTGGCGCAGCGGTTGAGAGTCCGCCTGCCGATGCAGGGGACACGGGTTCCTGCCCTGGTCCGGGAAGATCCCACGTGCCGCGGAGCGGCTGGGCCCGTGAGCCATGGCCGCTGAGCCTGTGCGTCCGGAGCCTGTGCTCCGCAACGGGAGAGGCCACAACAGTGAGAGGCCCGCATACCACAAAAAAAAAAAAAAAAATATAATAGAACACGTCTGAAGGACAAAATGGCCTCAAATGAGGCCTCTTAGCTGGAAAGGAGAACCTAAGAAGACACCGCAGAGAGAGAGGAAGGTAGGCTTGTGACCGTCAGCCAGGGCTCAGGTAGTCCTAGGAGACGCCTAGTCTGGGCAGAGCAGGGTATTGATTCTGGCACCGTTCTGCCTCCGCCATCCTGATGCCATGGACATGCTTTGTGGGAAACAGTCATGTGTATGTCACCAAGATCTGTAACTCCTGGAGCCTAAGACCATTTTCCCTCCAAGCAGCCTCTGACCTTAAAGGCACTGAGGAAAGGACCTTCCTGCCTCCGACCTTGAGCGGGCGCCATATCAAGTGATGGCCACAAGGTGGCGCATGAGACCATCAAGAGCAGCAGGCAGGCAGCGCAGTCCGCAGGTGGGCAGTTTGGACTCCGACCTTGGAGGGCAGGTCTGAGTTCCTGCTCCCCTAGAAGGGAGCAGGCAGCAAAACAACCACACATATGATTTTCAGGTCGCTGTGAGGATTGTAAGGGTGACTGAGGTTGTACCAGGTGTGTATTTCCAGAGTCACAGCAGTGAATAAAATGCAATACTACTCATTTTAATTTCTGATCTTTGTGCCAGGCACCTCTCTGATGGCGGACAATTTAGTCTTTTCGGGGTTAGGTTTCCTTCAGTCTCATAAAGCAAATGTTTTTTTGTTGCTTTGGTTTAGGTTTTTTCACCTTCACTTTAAAATTGAACCAATCTAAGATCTACTGACCCGCACACAACCCCCATCCCAGGGGGACATCTTACATTAGGGAAAGTTTAAATCACAAAGTGGCAGCAAGGTGAGGCAGTATTCCTGGTCCCTGATCTTCCCCCACTGTCCTCTCAGCCCAGCACTGCCTCTGACCTCTCCCTGCTGACCTGGCTCACAGCTTGGCGCTGTGACGTAGAAGATTCGATGGGACTTCAGCCACCCTCCCGGCTGCCAGCAACAAGCCTACTGGCTCTCATGCTCCACTCTCTCTCCTCAGGTACCTAAGAACATTCAGAGCCTCTCCAAACCACACTCTTGACCCTCCTGTGACTAGACATTCCATGTCCCCATTTTCACACTTCCCTATGCCTGGTGACATGAGGAGACACTATAAGGTTAACATCTCTTACGGACAATGTTTGTGTCCCCCACAAATTCATTTGTTGAAACCCTACTCCCAATGTTATGGTATGAGGAGGTGAGGCCTTAGGGAGGTGATTAGGTTTGGATGAGGTCATGAGGACAGAGCCCTCATGAATGGGATTGGTGCCCCCATAAGGGTCCCCAGAGAGCTTACTTTCTCTTTGCTCTCTGCCATGTGTGGATACCACAAGAAGTCTGCAGTCTGCAACCTGGAAGAAGGTCCTCATCAGAACCAACTGTGAGAAATAAATTTCTGTTGATTATAAGCCACCCAGTTTGTGGTATTTTGTTATAGCATCCCAAACAGAGTAAGACAATGTCTCCAAAGGACCGGGTAGAAAGTGAGCTACAAAATCTCTTTATTTCACACCCAAGGAATTTCAAATTCAAGGAAGGAATTTTCCTCCTGTCCTGGACATTCCTCATGACTCCTGTCAGTGCGTGCACGTGTGCGCGCACACACACACACACACACACACCCCACGACAGGTCCGTGAGTGGGGAGGACATGGGTCTTGCAGAGCACCCGTCTTCGTCCCCTCACTGCAGTTCATCAGCTCTGCTGCTGCAGACTGGGGATCCTCTTGCCTCTCTCTCTTCCCTCCTATTCCTGGAATAGAAAAATAAACTCCCTTTGTGTCATATCAGAATCCATCCTGCTCCACTGTAGAGTGACAGAAATCAAGAACCTGGCATCTCTGTTTCACGGTGTGAATTGTTTCCACAGCTGTGGATGCTCTTTCCTTTAGCTTTCAAATAAGGAAGGATAACAGCTATTCCTGGCGGCTGAGAAATAGCACATCAGTTAGTACTTTAGAAAGCTAGCCACGCTGACTTTGAAGAAAAGAACGCCAGAAAAAGAAAATGGTTTTATGCTAATGATGGCAGATAAGAGCTTAGAGTTACTGTACTTTAAATATTTAAAAAACTGTGCCCTTTGGGGATGAAATGTACAGCATGGGAAGTACGGTCAATAATATTATAACTTTGTGTGGTAAACAGAGGTATCGTGGTGATCATTTTGTAATGTATGGAAGTATCAACTCACTATAGTGTGCACCTGGAACTAAAATAGTGTTGTAAGTTATACTTCAATTTAAAAAAAAAGGAAAGGACATGTAATCTCAGTATTCTAATAGGTTCTGCGGTGAACAAGGTTTACATCATTACAATGATGCAAGCGCTAATTATTGATATAATTAAAAGCATGATAAAATTTGGGGGAGAGGATGAGGAAGAAGAGGTGAGGTTTTAAATCTTAATCTCTTATAACATTTATAAATTTAAAAATCGCTTCTTTCTTTTCTTTGTTTTCTATTTATATGATATGATAGATATTAACTAAACCTATTGTGATAACAATTTCACGATATATATAAGTCAAATCATCATGCTGTATGCCTTATAAACTTATACAGTGATGTATGTCAGTTATTTCTCAATAAGACTGGGGAAGAAAAGAAATTGTGCCCTTGTTTTATACTCAAGACGCTCAAGTCAGACCTTTCTAGTTATATGTAGAAATGGCACGTTTGAATTGTGCTTTGCTGAATCTTGGCCTGGGTTGGGGTCCATCACGGAACATCAGGAGGCAGAGTGGGTAGCCATGGAAGTGAAGACTATTTTTATTGAAGTATAGTTGATTTACAATGTTATATTACCTTCAGGTGTACAGCATAATGATTCAGTATTTTTACAGATTATATTCCATTAAAAGTTATTACAAGATAATGGCTATAAATTCCCTATGGTATAATACATCCTTGTTGCTTACCTATTTTATATGTAGTAATTTGTATCTCTTAATCCCATACCCCTACTTTGCCCCCCTCCCCTCTCCCCGCTGGTATCCACTAATTTGTTTGCTCTATCTGTGAGTCGTTTCTGCTTTGCATATACATTCATTTGTATTATCTTTTGGATTCCACATGTAACTGACATCATACAGTGTTTGTCTTTCTCTGTCTAACATTTCACAAAGCATGATATTTTCTAGGTCTATCCATGTTGCTGCAAATGGCAGAATTTCATGCTTTTTTATGGCTGAGTGATATTCCATATATACATATATAACTCCCATGTGGTGTTATATATATGTATGTCCCACGTCCTAACTTCCATGTGGTGATTAATTTTATTTTAATTTTTAAATTAAATTTTTCATTTTATTTTTATTATTTAATTTTTTAATTTTATAAACTTGACTGGACCACGAGGTGCCCAGATTAAACATTATTTCTGGGTGTGTCGGTAAGGGTGTTTCCGCATAAGATTAACATTTGGATGGATGGAGTCAGTAAAGCAGATTGCCCTCCCCAACATGGGTGAGCATCACCCAATCTGCTGGGGGGCTAAATAAAACAAATAGTAGAGGAAAGGAGGATTTATTCCCTCCCCCTGCCTGCATTAGCTGGAACATCAGTCTTCTCCTTCCCTTCCTTGGACTCAGCTCCCCAAGTTCTCAGACCTTCAGACTCCGACTGGGATTATACCACTGACTTTCCTGGGTCTCCAGCTTGCAGATGGTAGATCCTGGGACTTCTTAGCCTCTATTTGTTATGATAGATAGATAGATAGATCACATAAATATGTATTATAAATATAAATAGGAAGATAGATAGATAGAGAGACCTATTGTTTATGTTTTTCTACAAAACCCTAATATACCCCAGTATCTCAATATAACTGTATTTAAAGATAAAATCTTTAACTTTTTTTTTTTTTTTTTTTTTTTTTTGCGGTACGCAGCCCTCCCACTGTTGTGGCCTCTCCCGTTGCGGAGCACAGGCTCCGGACGCGCAGGCTCAGCGGCCACGGCTCACGGGCCCAGCCGCTCCGCGGCACGTGGGATCTTCCCGGACCGGGGCACGAACCCGTGTCCCCTGCATCAGCAGGCGGGTTCTCAACCACTGCGCCACCAGGGAAGCCCTAAAGATAAAATCTTTAAAGAGTTAAGTAAGTTAAAATTAGGTCGTTAGGGTGGGCCCTAATCCAATACAGCTGGTATCCTCCTAAGAAGAAGAAATTAGAACACAAACACACCCAGAGGGGTGATGATGTGAAGACATGGAGAGAAGATTCCATCAACAGGCCTCAGAGGAAACGAGCCCTGCCAGCTCCTTGATCTCAGACTTCTAACCTTCAGAATTGTGAGAAATTATATCTCTGTTGTTTCAGCCACCCGTCTGCGGTACTTTGTTATGGCAGGCCTAGCAGACTAATACAGGGACATCAGTGTCCTACAGAAGCCAGAGCCGTTCTCCATTCAGCTTAACATACCTGGAGTTGGAGATGCTGAAGGAGGATTCAAGAAAGTAAAGCAGCTGCAGGTCTAGCTGCTGCTTCACACCAATGGGGTGAGTCAGCAGATCAGCAAGAACGTGTGTGGGCTCTACAGCCTGTGTGAGCTGCTGCTTCCCTTCTGCCCTCTGAATCCCCCACGAAAGCCTTGGGACCCACCCTAACTAGAAACGTACAGGAAGAGGAATTCTGGGAAGGCAGCTCAGCTTAAGCAAGTTGGCATATCACAAAGTCAACGTAATCACCCCACACGGAGCTTAGCCCCTTCTACCATTTCCGTTACAACAACGGTCCTCAGCTGGGCTGATTTCTCCCCACGGTGGGATATTTGGCAACGTCTACATATACTTTTAGCTGTCACAACTGAGAGGTGGGGCTGTTACTAGTATCTAGTGGGTAGAAGTCAGCGATGATCCTAAACTCTCTTCAATACCTGGAGCCCTCATGAATTATCCAGTCCCCAAATGCCAATCATCCCAAGGTTGAGAAACCCTGCCTTACAACAAGTCCTTCATACCAAGAATTCTTTTTTTTTAAAAAAAAATACCTATCCATCATTTCCTATTACTCTCTTTAAAAAAAAAAAAAAAGATTCCTTTTTACTGCATTTTTTAAATTTATTTTATTTTTTAAATTTATTTATTTTTGGCTGCGTTGGGTCTTTGTTGCTGTGCGCTGGCTTTCTTTGTTGCAGTGCGCGGGCTTCTCATTGCGGTGGCTTCTCTTGTTGCGGAGCACGGGCTCTAGGTGTGTGGGCTTCAGTAGTTGTGGCATGTAGGCTCAGTAGTTGTGGCACACGGGCTTAGTTGCTCCATGGCATGTGGGATCTTCCAGGACCAGGGCTCGAACCCGTGTCCCCTGCATCGGCAGGCGGATTCTTAACCACTGCGCCACCAGGCAAGCCCCATACCAAGATTTCTAAGTCTTAGCAGACGTAATGCAGACTGAGCTGGGGAGAGGGGCGTGGACAGTCAGGCTGCACAGTGCCTGGCACACCATCATCTGTTCTGCTTCTCCTTTTTTCCTCCCTTTGCTCTTCCCTCCCACAATCCCAGGACCTCCATATTCTTCCCCTCTAGCTTCAGAGTAGTTTTCCCCTTCTCTAAAATCTTAACATCCTCCAACATTCTGAAACTCAGGATTCCATCTTACACCTCAAAGAGTTATCAAAATATTTTTCCTAAACAATGCGACTTCTAAATCTTGCAATTTCAGTTGACTTGTTTTCCTTTTTTGCTTATCTATATTTCTCATTTTTCCCCCACTGAAAAGATATTTTTAGTAGAGGAAAACAGTATGTCTTTGGGGGGGAGAAGAAATATATAACAACATGTAAAAATTCTTACAAAGTAATACCAAATGAATAAAGTATCAAATTTAGTTGTATACACTGTATGACTTTATTTTTAAAGTGAAAAACAAAAAACAAAAAACCCTAACAGGCACAGGGAACAGCAATAGGAACAAATGACTAGAAAGAAATATTGATACATCAATATGATGTTTAGTTTAGGAAATCAAACAAGAAGTGACTTTGTTTTCTCTGTAGGTGTTTTTCCTAATTTTTAAAAATTAACACAGTGTACATACCCTGACTTAGAGAGGACAGACCTTTAATTTTGATGGATGTCACTCCCATTATTAGGTTACATTATATGGCAGAAGTGAAGGGATCTTTACAAATATAAGGTCCCTAGTCTGTTGACTTTGAGTTAATCAAAAGACAGGTCATCCAGGGAGGGCCTGACCTAATCAGATGAGCCCTTTAAAAGACAGTTTACCATCCAAAGATTTGAAGCAACAGACTCTCTTTCTGCTGGCCTTGAAGAAGCAGTGAGTTTGCTGCCATGGGTTTTATTGCTTCAAAGAGATGAACTCTGCCAATATCCACATGAGCTCAGAGAAGGAACCTAGGTCTGAGACCCCTCAGTTGCAACCTTGTGAGACCCTAATCAGAGGACTCATTTAAACTGTGCTGGGACTCCTGACCCATGGAAACTATGAGATGATAAATGTGTTTTTAATCTGCTAAATTTGTTGATCAGCAATAGAAAACTAATACAACAGCCAATGAAAAACATACATTTTAATAAATAAACTTTAGGCTGGAAACAAAGCGATCAGGGTCTATATCACCATCATTAACCCACTATATGATCTTAAACAAGTCACTTCTTAAGGCATGAGGTTTTTAAAATATGTAATGTGAGAGACAAAAGCTTGAAAATTCTATGATTCTAAATCTTGCCACAATAAACTCTCAGTTACTGTGCTTTTCTCCTGTCTTGCTGGTAATGGAGTCTTGTAGTGCTATAGATAAGTAGCCCATTAGTTAGGTTGTCAAAATCTTTTCATAATAAAGAGATTCTCTTTATATCGCTATTTATTCTGCAAGACGCGGCACTTGCCTCACTACAACCCAGTTATAATTTTGGAATAAAATATGTAGCAAAATGCTTAAGATCAAATACATACAAACTAAAATAGCACAAAGGAATATTTTATGAAAAGGGAAAAAGTCCAACAAAAGACGGATTAAACTGGATGTACGCTTCTTCGAATCTAGAATTGGTTTTTGGAAAGGTCTTAAGACAATCAAGAAATAAGTGCAAGCAGTCTAGCTAGAGGACAGATACAGGAAAGTGCGGGAGTGTCCAAGCAGTATAATTGCACCTGAAGCAGAATGTATGTGCCGTGGGCTGAATTGCATGCACCCTCCCCCCAAATTCATATGTTGAAGCCTTAGACCCCCCAATGTGATGGTATTTGGAGATGGAGCCGTTGGGAGGTGATTAGATGAGGTCATGAGGGTGGGGTCCTGTGATACATTTAGTGTCCTTATAAAAAGAGACATCAGAATCTGAGGGCACACTCACTCACTCTCCGTGCCTTGTGAGGACACAGCAAAAAGACATCTGTTCGCAAGAAAGCTCTCACCAGAATACAACCATGCTGGCACCTTGATCTCAGACTTCCAGCCTTCAGAACTGTGAGATATAAATTCTGTTCTTTAAGCCACCCAGTCTATGGTATTCTGTTATGGCAGCCCAAGCTGCCCTAATACATATATGTTAGGGGGGGAAATATAAAATTGGAGTTGTAGAGGACAGGAGAGAAAAAAAGGTGGTCACACGGGGAAATTTTAACTCATTACCCATGGTTATAGGAAACTTTTGTAAGTTTTTAAGTGAGAGAGTTTGAGGAAAATGAATCTGATGATGGTCCCATCAGCAAGTTTATGTGACATGAAGTAATAAGGGTTATGACTAGGATGGTGACCATGGAAATAGAAAAGAAAGTAGAACTTTCAAGAAACATTAGGGGACAAGAATTGCCAGGACTTGGAGATGAATTTAATTGTTATTAAACTATGAACTCCATTCTTAAGCCTGACAAGTGAGAAATTCTGATGAGGAAAATGGTGGAGGCCTGGCTAATTAGCATGGAGGGGTTGACGTAGGGACCTGGCCCTCATTACTGGAGGTACCTGTCCTGCCTACTCCCTGGCTAAACTCCCAAGGTCTTCTGGAGAATCTATAAATAACTAAAAATGGTTTCTGGTACCTTTAGTGACACTGCTCAAGGACAGAATACCCAGGTCGTCCTCTTTCTTAGTCGCCACCTAATCGGTGCCTTTAAAAAATTGCTAAAAATGTTTACAGTTTCCAGATGGTCTCCAACTTTTTCTTCCCCTCTCTTGCTTTATCATAAATCCTTTTTTTCCTTTATTCCTTGACTTAGCACAAAAACCACTCCCTCGTATGTGTACATGCACTCCTTTTGCATGTATATTTGTGTACAAAATATAGAAATGTCTCTAAATGATTCTGTGATACAAGGATGGACGCCTTCTTCCTCTTCATGCTTGGTCTCTGAAATCAGTCTCCAGGTTGAAATACTGGTGCCCACACTCAGCTTGGGGAAGTTACTAAACATTTCTATGCCTCAGTTTCTCTGTCTACAAAATAGGGAAAATTGAAGTACCTTCCTCATATTACTACTAACATCAAGCTTAAATGACAACTGCATATGTAAAGTGCTACCACAGTGCTAGGGACACTGCGAGTGCACAGCAAAGCTTAGTTACTACGATTAGGAACTCAGCAAACCTAGGATCTGTCCAGATTGTCAGTAGGAATGGAATAAATAGAGAGAAATAATAAGCACCCTTTGAAAATGAATAGGTACATATTTGCAATGTCTTATGAGTCAAAGTATTTCAAAATAAAAAGTTATTTTTAAAAACATGAACAAGGACAGCCTGATAAGAAGTTCTCCCCATGACCTTTGCCCCTCTACTCTAGTTACCTTTCACACAAGAGGTAGAATTCAAACTGCCGGACCACAGTTGGTCATTAATGCATATGTGCTGGATAAAAGTCTGACAATAATAAGGCCTTACTCTTTGGTTTTCTGTTGACAGAATCCTTTCTTATTTTATTGCTTTTAATTTTCATGACAGGTCTGAGAAGTAAGGCAAGTGTAGTGATTCTGACTTTGTAGATTAAGAAACTGAGCCTCAGGGAGGTTCCATAAATTGACAAAGTTCCCTGGCTGAGCTGGCAGATGACACAATCCAGAGTAGGACCCAGGTCTGTTCTACAACACGGCTTTTTTCTTAGTAGCACATGAGACTACTTTTTTAAGAAGTGTTTTTTTAAAATATATTTTAAAAAGAGGCGTATATTAGTTTCCTATTACTGCTATCACGAGTTACCACAAATGTAGTGGCTTAGAACACAAATTTATTCTCTTACAGTTCTGGATGTCAGAAGTCCAAAAATAGGCCTTCAAAGGCTAAAATCGCCAAGTTGGCAGGGCTGTGTTCCTTCTGGAGGTTCTAAGGGATAACCCATTCCTTGCCTTTCCAGCTTCTAGAGGCTTCTAGAGGCTGTCTGCATTCCCCACGACCCCCTTTCAGCAACAGCATCCCTCCAACCTCTGCCTCCATCATCACTTCTTCTCTTTCTGACTTGGAGCCTCCTGCCTCCTCTTGTAAGGATGCTTGTGATTATGTTTAGGACCATCTGGATAATCCAGGAGAATCTCCCCATCTCAAGACCCTTAACCACATCAGCAAAGTCCTATGCCTTGTAACGGGGGTCCCCAACCCCTAGGCGGTGGACCGATACCAGTCTGTGGCCTGTTAGGAACCGGGCTGCACGGCAGGAGATGAGCAGTGGCGAGTGAGCAAAGCTTCATCTGCCGCTCCCCATGGCTCCTCATGGCTCCCTATCACTTGCATTACTGCCTGCACCATCCCCCCACCCCCCGTGGAGAAATTGTCTTCCACAAAACTGGTCACTGGTGCCAAAAATGTTGGGGACCACTGCCTTACAAGGTGACATATTCCCTGGTTTGGGGATTAGGACATGAACACCTTTGGCGGGGGTCATTATTTTGCCTGCCCCAAGGTATCATTCCATACAGTAAAATGCATGGATGTTAAGGGCATGGTTCTATGAATTCTGACAAATAGATATACTCATGTGAACCACACACTAATCAGACTACTGAAGATTGCCACCATCCAAAATGTCCCTCTTGCCTCTTTCCAGCGGCCCTACCTACCCTCACCGGAAGCAGCTGCTATTCTGAGTGTTGTCACTATAAATTAGTTTCACCTGTTCTCAAGCTCCATAGAATGGAATCATAAACAGTGTACTCTCTTTTGTGTCTGGTTTCTTTCACTCACCATAATGTTTTTGTGATTCATCCATGATGTGTACAAACCAGTCATCTTTCCTTTTCCTTTTTTTTTTTTTGCTGAGTAATATTCCATTGTATAAATATACTATCGCTTGTTTATCCATTCACCAGAAGGTGGACATTTTAAGTTATTCTAAAATCTTCCCTATTGTGAATATAGCTACTATGAACATTTTTGCACAAGACATTTTGTGGACATGATCTCATCTCTCTTGAGTGCATACTTAAGAATGAAACTCCTGAGTTATACAGTAGGTGTATGTTTCAATGTATAAGAAAAATTTTACTCAACAGTTGAAAGCCTTTACAGCCCCACCAGTTGTATTCTCTTTAAAATATATGTACTGCAGGGGCTTCCCTGGTGGTGCAGTGGTTGAGAGTCTGCCTGCCGATGCAGGGGACACGGGTTCGTGCCCCGGTCCAGGAAGATCCCACATGCCGCGGAGCGGCTGGGCCCGTGAGCCATGGCCGCTAAGCCTGCGCGTCCGGAGCCTGTGCTCCGCAACGGGAGAGGCCACAACAGTGAGAGGCCCGCGTACCCCACCCCCCCAAAAAAAAAAATATATATATATACTGCAAATATTTTCTTCTATTTTCTCTATGGTTCATTCATTCATTTCCTCAGAGGTTTTAATATAAAGAGATAAATAGATATAAAAATGGATATAGATGTGTGTGGCTGTGCATATGTATATTATGGGTGTGTGTATGCATTCATATGTATGCACATGTTTATATGCATATGTAGACACACACACACACACGCACACACGCACACACACACTCCCCAACTCAATCCACTAAGAGATTTTGGAAGCATTAAACCCACAGTAGCAATGAGTATTCCTGGAATGTAAACACCATTCTCCACTGAAAGAAAGCAGGCTTCCTTGGAGAAATGGCTGATTCCAGGGCTGGGTTAGGAAAAGCAGAAAATATATAAATAGTTCAAAATGTAAGGGGATGCTCAAATAATGATGGGGACATGTCAGAAAGATACAGGACTCAGTTTGAAGGAGCACCCACTGGCCAAATATGAGATGATCTGAACCTCAAAATATAATGATAGTGAAGATTATAAACTATTGAATAAAGAATCTATGAATTTGCACCAATGTAAATTAATTAAATAAATAAATAAGAAGAGAAAGCTCTGCCTACACGAGAAAGCTAATAAAAAATGTAGAAATAAAGATGGAATTAGAAAATAACCATTTGGCAACCATCATGGTCGTTATAGGTTCAGGCAAGAATCATGAATACACATGGTAAAACTAGTGGGTGAATGTTTGAGGGATGATGAGATGTTGACATAGTCTCAAAGTATCCTCTACAAGACATGTATTAATTATAAAAGGTAAATATAGTGGAAACATCCCTCCTTAACAACTGATTAAAATGATCACTGCCAGGATTTGGACTAACCAATAGCACTTGGCTCCTGATGTGATGCACTGAGAAGAATTTAACATCACTTCTGAGGTGTTCTTGCCAAACGTGCATAACCTGAATCTAATCATGATACAAACTGAAATTAGGGCACATTCTATGAAATAACATGTTATACGCTTTAAAAATGTCAATATAGTGAGGTTCAGGAACACACACACACACACACACACACACACACACACACACACAGCCTCAGGAACTGTTCCAGGTTAAAGGATACTAATGAGACATGACAAACTGGATACACCTCACGATCTTGGATTTTCCTTTGTTAAAAAAGACATCATTGGGGGCTTCCCTGGTGGTGCAGTGGTTGAGAGACCGCCTGCCGAGGCAGGGGACACGGGTTCGTGCCCCGGTCCGGGAAGATCCCACATGCCGCGGAGCGGCTGGGCCCGTGAGCCATGGCCGCTGGGCCTGCGCGTCCGGAGCCTGTGCTCCGCAACGGGAGAGGCCACAGCAGTGAGAGGCACACGTACCGCAAAAAAAAAAAAAAGACACATCATTGTGACAAATTGGGGCAACCCAAATAACGTCGGTAGATTAGATAACAGTATTTGAATCAGTGCTAAATTCCTAACTTTGGTAACAGTTCTGTGATTATGTTAGAGAATTCTTTGTTTTCAGAAAATACACACTAACATATTTAGGGATAAAGAGGCATCATGTCTGCAATTTATTCTCAGTTGTTTTAATTACATACATGTGTGCCTGTGTATACACACATTTTTCATGCATATATGGATATATTTATTAATGTATATTTTAATACATATAACTCATATTTCTTTTTTGTCAATGCACCCCTTTGAGTTGGATTTATACGAAGTCAGTCCGGTATAGGTGGGAGCCTATTCAAGTATAGGAAATGATGAAAAACCCTATTTTACTTCCAAGGGATTTTCATTTACAATATTATTTGAATATTTTAAAAATCCTTACTTGAAGATCCTTCTCTTGATAATGGCTATTTTGCACTTATCTATCTCAATTCCTAACCAGTGTATAAACTTCCTCTGAACCAAACTTTTGAGTACAATTGTTTTAATTGGTTACTTTAGCATTATGTCCAAACAATTAATAAAGACGTTTGTGTAATTAATTGGGTCATTCTGGTGCAGCAGAGGGGAAATCTCCAGGCCATTACTCAAGCCACACTTCAAGATAGCCAGTCTCAGAATATTAAAAAATCGCATTCTGATTACCGTTTAATATTGACCCCAAATCCCTAAACCTTCTGGCCCCAATCTCTTCTCTGACATCCCCTGCTTCTCCTCGCCTGCTATGCCTTCCTTCACCCTCTTCTGCAGCCACAGGCCTCCCTTCTGTTCTTAGACCCTAACAGGTAAGGTTTTCCCTTGGAACCTTCATTTGGTTCCTGCTGTTTATTCCCGGAAGACTCTTCACTCTCACATCTTCATGATTCACTCCCTCATCAATTTAAGTCTTTGTTCAAATGTGTGCATTACAGGGAAGCCTTTCCTGACTTCCCTACTTTAAATTTAAATGGTCCCAACCCTCCCATTAGTATCCTTATTCTCTTCCCTGGCTTTATGTTTTTTCTCTAGAGCACTTATGAGCTTCTAATAGATCATAATTTACTTATTTATTTTATTCTTTTTTCTCCCCCTGGCTAGAATGTAAACTCCATGACTTTTGTGTGTTTTGCGGATTGCTAAATCCCAAGCAACAAGAGCCTCACAGGAGGTGCTGAGAAAGGTAAACAAAGAGCAGCCCGTGACATCCAGAAGCTGGCCTGGCATCCACACCCAGGCCATGTTATTCTCCTGCTGGACATAAACAATGTCACAGAATACCAACCACAGACAGGTTACTCTGAGACCAAGGTAAAATGAGACAAAGCAAGGCCGTTTCATAATTTTACCTAAGCACAGACAAAAACAAGTTCCCTGGACCACCCACAAAATACAACACTTCCTCTCTTGGCCAAAATGAGCAATGGCTACTTCTTCACCAATGACAGTTTTATCCTCCTTCTAGTCTCCTCTCCCTTAAGACAAGATTTATGGATTGATTTCTACGAAATCATAGAAATCAGGGGTATTTCTAATAGCATCCAATCCAGAGCAAAACTGGCTTTCCTGGATCCTCCCACAAATAACACAACCAAAGCCCAAGTCCTATAACAGGTTCTATTTAAAGCCCCCTTCCTGAAACACCCTAGAGTGTGTGTGTTCTTCCTCATTGCCATAAGTACTAAACCTAATGTGTTCAACTACTGGTGTGTTCCTGGTGGTCTTTGGCTGGAAGACATTGACTGTGCCCCCAAAATATGTGTTGAATCAATGAAGGAAGAAAGGAAGGATTATCCTGTGACTATAATGTCCCTAATCCAACATTCACAAATGAAACACACTGCCATCGACACAGGAGTTAAGTATTCTGAATCTAATGGGAGCTCCCAGCAGTTTATCTCCATTTCCTAAGATTCACTTAATCAAATTCTTATTGAAATTTAGTTTTAATCCAGTCTTTCTCCAGAACTGGCAGTTAAATCTATGAAAAAGTCAGGTCAAAAGATGCCTGTCCATTTATTCAGAGTATAAAGGTATCCTGGCTTTTCCTTTATCTGGTGGGAGTCAACACTGCTCAGAAAGAATACACATCTCCAAAGTAAATGTCACTTCAGGATGACACTTGGTAAATAGAGCCTTACACTCATACACACGACCCCATCCATTCTATTACCGCAAACTTAGGTAGTATATCAAATACGCTTCTCCGTAATCTGGGATCTACATCCTGACTTTTACAAGACTTAATTATAACCATAGGAAGTGACTGGAATATTCAAAGCTTGTTTATTTTGATTACTAAATTATCTACCTGCCATATACAATCCTGGAATTCTAGGTATACAATAAGATATAAAAACGTTGTCTGTTTACTCAAGGAGCGTGGAATGTACACAGAGATGCCAGGTTCTATCTCACAATATGGTGCAAGGTTTTATATTTTCATTTATCCATGAAAAAGAAACATAAAAATAATGACTTTAATTCACCTCATCTACCTCAAAGAAAGTACTGTACATTCTTCTCCAAGCCCCGAGGGGAAAATATCCTGCTCCCTGTCTCGCCCTTATCCTGCCCTGGCAGATATGTTCATGCAAGTGCTGGCAGCCTTCACACATTGCCAACTCAAATAGATCTCTAAGAATAGCACAGGCAAGGATACTCAACTAGAGTTGGTGACAATCACTCCATTCTTGGGAAAAGGCTCTGAGGGTTATCTCACCATCCTTAAATGAAGAACAAGCTGGATTCACGTCCTCAACACTTTCAGGAGGTTCTCAATATTTGCTGATTGTTTGATTCATTTCAATGGAATAAGGTCACATCAATGTCAACTGCATAAAAAGGCACTTATTATCTACCTCTATTGGGTCCTATGCTGTGTTGTAATGCAGAGCAAACAGGTTTTCTGCAACTCGGAAATCTGTGACAATGACCTAGAACACTGATATGAACAAGTAGAACAGAGTACAGACAGCTGAGCAAACAGTTAAAAAAAAGTCTATGAATTAAATAATACTAACATTTTGTACAAATTGAATGAGTACACAACTTTAACTGGGAATGTTGGCAGGAAGCCTTGAGGAGTGTATGCTCAGACTGGATAAGGCCATGGAGAATTCACAACCTTTTCACTAATTAATCAAAATGCAATGTAGTAGGCTGACAAAATAAACCTGGCTTTCCCACACCATATTCTAGATCTGCTCTGGAGACTTGGAATTTCCCCCAGGGAGTCAAGGTCTCAGAACATGTCAATTACTCATTGCTGACTAAAGACAATAGCTTTAGCAGCTCTAAATCTTTTTCAAGTTAAGGGAATAAAGCTAACTTTATTAGTCTTAATAAAAATTAATTTTTAATTTGCTTTGCTCCTTTGCTTCAAACAAAGAATCAATAAGAAATAATGTTTGTAGTCTGTCGTTCAGAGTGAAGTAAGTCAGAAAGAGAAAAACAAATACCATATGCTAACACACATATATGGAATCTAAAAAAAAAAGTGGTTCTGAAGAACCTAGGGGCAGGACAGGAATAAAGATGCAGATGTAGAGAATGGACTTGAGGACACCGGGAGGGGGAAGGGTAAGCTGGGATGAAGAGAGTGGCATGGACATATATACACTACTAAATGTAAAATAGATAGCTAGTGGGAAGCAGCTGAATAGCACAGGGAGATCAGTTCGGTGCTTTATGACCACCTAGAGGGGTGGGATAGGGAGGGTGGGAGGGAGACGCAAGAGGGAGGGGACATGGGGATATATGTATACATATAGCTGATTCACTTTGTTATACAGCAGAAAATAACACAACAATGTAAAGCAATTATACTTTAGTAAAGATGTTAAAAAAAAAAAAAAGAATTACATGGGGATATGATTAAACCTAGGCCCCAGACCCAGAAAAAGAGGGCTGGGAGTCTGTATTTTAACAAGCATTCCTATAATGTTTATAACAGGACCAATTTGGGAAATACTGATTTTTTGTCAACAATAAAATAAAACTTGTCAATTGAAATGTGGGGGGAAAAAAAAAAAGAAAGAATGTTTGTAGACGATTCTATAATGAAGAAAGCACTTTTTCCTCCCTGTATATCTCGAACTTCACAACAGACCTCGTGTCCTGGTGAAGAAGGTATTATTAACATACCCATTTTTCAGATGAGGTAAGAGGAGTGAAGTAAATTTCCTGTATAATAGGGGTGCAAGTGCTCCTTAATATTTCCTCTAAGATAAAAGTATGGTAGATTTTTTTAAGATTAAACTATGGTAGACAGCATGTGCTTTGAAAATAGTTTAAAAACACTTTATTGGTAAGGTGTATTCATTAATCAACAAATAATTATCTAGTGCTAGTAGGTGACAAGTCCAATGCTATATTCCTGTACATTGAATTGCATAGTTGTCTTTGGCCTCAGCAAGCTACCACCCACTTAAAAGGCAAGTTTGTGACTGTTCTGTAGACACTTAGAGAAATGAGGATTAATGAGGACTGGCCTGGACAGAGAAGACTCAGCCAAGATGACATGGAAGTGAAGTTGGGAAGATGCCAGGGTTGTGGCTAAGAAGAAGAAGAAGCAAGGGCAGTGGGGAGAGGGTAGGGGAGCCCATGAGAAGGCAAGAGAGTGTGAATGTGGAAACTGGGAAAGTAGTAAAAGAGAAGCTGAAAATTTGTCATTGCAGCACCTAGCACAGGGCTTTGAATATAAGAAGCACTCAGTAAAGAAAAAGATGCAAAAAGAAGTTGGGTCTCAACCAAACAGTGAAACTTCCTCAATCTTATCAGTCAGATAATCACTGTTTCTCTTATGGAGGGCAGAAGTTTCTTCCCCAATACTTCCCACAAGAAAGTAGAACTGTCAGTTTTAAGGCAGCCATTAAAAATTTTTGAAAAAGAAGATGAAAGCAGTGTTTAAGGAAAATTCATCTGGCCATAGTATGCAGTTTAGTTTACAGTGAAGAGAGAATGGTGTTGGTGAGTATGGCTAGAACTCAGGTGCATCAAGAAGGTAAGGGAAAATGAGGGTCAGTAAGGAAGTTTTCAGTGAGAAAGAGAAAAATGGTCACATAGTATACTAGATTTTACTCTATGATTTAAAATGAGAGGAACTCTGAGGAAGCATTGTTAATGACAAAAATAGAGATGAGTGTGGTAGTAGTAGAAAAGAGAACTCTTTTTCATGGGACAATATTTTTCCTTCATCCTCTCCAATGTGAATGTTGACAATAGTTTTTTATCCCCTTCCTGGAAAAGAGGACTCTTCCGCAAAGAAGATGGAACACAGATGGTATGAAGATATGTGGCCAGTGTGGACTTTGCCAAAATCCTGAACTCAGAATGTCTAGGTTGTAGACCTAAGAGCTGACTGTGGGTGAATACTAGGGAAAGCAGAATGACAATTTGATGAAAGGGTAGGAACACTAAGCCACTGCTCTGCTACCTAGTTGGAGCATGCCTGGAGTTAGTACTTAATACACAAGACTATTTCCACTTCTACAATGCAATCTGTCACCTTTATCTCCAAATACACCATTTGACTCTTGAACCTAGTCAATGTAAGACCTAGGTAGTCAATGAAGAAGAAAACAATGTAACTTACAAAAGGAGAGGGATGAGGACAAATGTTTGGAAGGGTTTTGTGAAGACTGTTTACCCCTTTTTCCAGATTATTATTATCTGGTGGATGTCGTAAAAATGAATACTAGCATTGACATAGTCTGTACTGGGTGGGGTTTATTTCCTCTTGTTTTGTAGGGGAAAGGGGGACCAGTAGTGAGTTCCATCCTGGTTTCCGTATATATGGTACTGTTTCGTTTACGTTAAAAAAAGGACCTCGAATTCAGTCTAGCTGTTGTATTTTTCCTCAGTGCTGATACCACTATGTCCAATTCAAATTTTCTAAACAAAACAAAGAGGAAGAGCTTAACATATTACAAACTCTTAACCTTATAATGTGTGTTTCTTGATATTTATTTGGCTCAAAAAAAAAAAAAAAAAACCTGTGAGTTCACGGCCTGGAGTTGGCGTCTAGCCCAGGTGTTAGCTAAGTTCTCTTAACTTCTACAACCACCTGCACTTTTAAATATTGCCCCATGATGGACTACGTTTCCCAAGAGCACACACAGAGAGAGGCCCTTGAAGTCCATTGTGGGAATTGTAGTCCTGGGTGACTTTTCGTCCAACCCTGGACTCATGCTCTGATTCCGGGATGATTAAACACAGGAGCTACCAATTAGCTGGGGCCATGTCGGTGAGGCCGTGGTCCAACCGGGAAAGCCGGTGTGAGAATCTCGCGTAATGATTGGCCAAGTCTTGACCCTAGGGGCGGGGCAATAAGGTGGGCGGGAAGGCCGCGGCGATTGGGCGAGGAGCGTACGACGGCGGGCGGGGATTGGCTGAATGCTAGGGCAGGGAGGCCTGGGAAGGGGCGGAGGAAGGAAACCAGAGCAGGAAGAGCAGCAGCGAGGCGGCGGCGGTGGCGGCGGCTGAGTTGGTGGTGGCAGAGGAGAAAGCGACAGCTCCAGCGGGTGGTAGCGGCCCTGAGAGCAGGATGCGGGTCTGGGTTGGGCTGACGTTCCTACTCTGTGCGGTGCTGCTGGGCTCGGCCTCCGCCTCCTCGGGTCAGTATCCGCCCCCTCGGACTGGAGGCCAGGAGCCACCGCCCCCCCGGCCTCCATCCCGGGGCAGGGCCGTGGGGGCTCCAGCTCGCACCTCGCAGTAGCCTGTCACTCGCTGTCATTTCTTGGGCTTCGGTTGGCCTGGGTCAGAGCGGGTGTTTAGGGGAGCTTGAGAGGGGAGGAAAAGAAGGGGCGGTCCCCCTGCTCACACCTCTCCTCACTTCACAAACTTTACACGACTCCTCCCGAAGGAGTAGTGACTCCATGAGAATGAATCCTGACAGCTGGCTTAGACCCACAGTGACACAGGAGCCCTTCCGGAGCTTCCACGACTCTCATGTAGATTATGTGCTGTATCGGTTTTGAAACTTTGGCTTTGGGATTTGTAAGTTAAGTAATTGGTACACCTGGGGTTGTCTGGGCAGAGCCAGGTCCATCAAAACCAGGATGTTGACAGTGGTTTGGTGGGTTTGCTTAGCACCTGAGATTGCCCTCTTTGTTTAAAAAATGAAGACTTTTCATGTAAATGTGCCTACTCCGTACCCCTTTTAAAGAAATATTCTTAAGAAAGTATTTTTTACTGTGTCACAGTGTTTCTGAGCCGCCCCATGTTTGCTGACAGTAATTTTATGATTTTTGAAAAAAAATCTTGGTTCTTATAAATGTAAACTGGATAGCATCTAGATTTAACTTTTTACATAGATAGAGAAACTCATATGCTTTTGATTTGATTTTCCAGTTAGCTGATTTATACCCTGGCTCTGAAAATTATCATTTCTTTTTTAATAGTTTAATCCACCTACATCTGAAAACGTCTATTTTGAGAGTGTTGGTAAAGAAGCATTTAGTGTTTCTGAGTATTGGTTAAAAAAACAATCAGTACAATAAAGCTTTTGAATTTTAATCAGTTTCAGTTAACAAAACAGCAGTTCTGTGGCTTTAAATTTTTTTTGGAACAAGGCAGGGTATAAATGTCAACTCTTTTTTTTTTTTCCCCAACAGAAAATTTCCCAGATGGTTATCTGAATCCTCAAATTATCCGTCCTAGTTGTAAGTCAATGCTGTAATGTCATTCTGCTTCTAAAATAAGAGGTCTAAACCTAAAATTCTATCCATAGTGTGGTTTAAGATACCATTTCAAAAGCAACAAGCATATGCCAGTTACTTTACTGCCAACATCATGCTCTGAGGTCCGCCCCCCGCCTTCTAGTGTTGATTTGTGTTCCTGACCAAATCTTTAAAACTCTGTGTAACTCCTGAAGCCACTGCTAGCAGTTATTTGATCAAAGGAAGTATGAAATCAGTACTGTAGAGTACCTGATGGACCATGAACCACCTGCATCAGAATTCCTCTTAAGGGTTTGTTAAAAATGCAGTTTTAGGTCTGGAACAGGTTGGGGTATCTGTAGTTCAAAAAGCTCCACAAGTGATTCTTCACCCTAAAGTGTAAGAACTACTAATTAAAGAACATGGTGCATATCCCTCTGAATTCAATTTGCAGAACTTAAAGAAAATTAAAGCATGTAAACATTTTCCTGCATCTTCCTTTGACTAGATTGCACATATCTAAAGCATCATGTCAGTGGAGATGATGCTTGAAGAAGTTTTTTAGTCAACAGTTGGGATTCTCCATATATTATAATAGAAGACTGTTAATACTGAAGTGTTAAATCTTTGGGTTGTGTTGATGTACTCAAAGGACTATGTTCACAAAACATCTGTTCTGATTTCCATCATAGTTAAACTGCCAAAACGTTTCTCTGGGAGAGGCGAAAATCTTACTCAGCCAGAACTAAAACTATATAGATGTGCATGCTGATCAGTAATAAAGGCACTGCTGTTCTCACGTGAAGTGCAAATATCATAAAACGCTTGTGAGATAAAGTTTTATAAGTTGAGTACATGGATTTTCAGTTGACTTTTTTATTCATTAAATTGCTTATTTATACAGGATATCAGCCTCATTTTTATTTTAAAGATTTACTCCTATTTAAAAATCAAGTTTTGGGTCATAATTTTGTGTTGACATAATGTTTGAGTGTTGGTGGTTACCCAGAGCAAGTTGCATTTATTGCCAGGTAGAATTTGATCAGCCAACAAAGGGAATCTTGATCCTATCATTGTTACTAGCTGTTATCTAATATCTTGTCTTAAAGGCATGTAAAAGTATAATACTTTTATTAGAAATGTTTTCTTTTCCTTGTGAATAGATAAATTTAAAGGAGGAGATTTAAAAGATACTACTCTCATTTTCTCAAGATAATAATGAAAAATGCTTTAACTTTTCTCACATGTTTTCTTGTTTTTGACAGGAAGTGTCTTACTGGTTAAAATGGTTTACTTTTTTTCTTTATGCCAAATAATATTACAGTCTTGTCAGTTAGGTCCATTGCTAGGTATCTCAGGTAACAGTTATATGAATTAACACCATGTATTTAAAGAGTAGATTTCAGATTGCAGAATATGTTTCATTTCACTGTTCTTTTGTTCCTTAAAACTTTGTTGAGAGTCAACAAGGCAGATGATATTATTCCCTTTTGACACTTGAGGAAGAGGAGGCTGAGCAAACTTGCTATATTGAACCGTGTGTGCAACGTTAACATGTAATGAAGCCAGGTTTTGAGCCTGGCTCTCCAGGCCTTGGATTTGGAGTAATTGGGAATCAGCAGTATCCTAGGATCTGCACAGATTCAATGGCAAAGCCAAAGACAGGATATCTGGTCTCTTTTCACTAAACTTGTAAGACTTTCTGTGTTTGAAGATATATCAGTCTGTTTAATTTACATGCCAAGTTGGAAAATGAATTTGTAATGACCACTTTTCCCTGAAAGAGTATCCCTGGTGTTTTGCCATTTTGTTAGCTGATATAATAAAAATGAAAATTGGTCTTTTTCAAAGGAAGAGGTATGATTACCAAAGTAATGTAAACCATGGTATTTTGGATATGATACTCTTGAGAGAAATCCATAGCTCTTCATTGACTCCTTTTGCATTTTTCTTGTTGCTTGATGTATGTGTTCTGATAAAAGCATTACTATATTCTTTTTATTTATGTGTAACTTCAGTATTTTTAATCCTTACCTGACTGCCTGTCGTAAGTCTCTAGCTTATAAGAAACTTCTTTAAAGTGTTATGTGAATGGACATATTAGTTTCAAAGAGAAAATACCTTTGCTTTAAGATTACCATCTGGAGTATGCTTTCCCAGTTTAGTAAATGAGAAGGAAAGCTCTTATTTACCAGTAACCTGAGTATATATTCCTAGTTCGTGGAGAGAAAAGAAAGAGAAGCATGATGCCATTCATACAGAGTAACCCCGATGTCACAAGTTCCCATGTCCCTGGGAGTTCAGAAACACATTTTGCTACTCTAATGCCTAACAGCTTGTAGTGTCTCAAATGTACATGTCTTAAAATTTATTTATAGGCATCTATATTATTTACTTATTAGCTACATATGTGAACTATTGTGACAAGGTACTCAGTTGAGTGATTAGTGATTTGAGTTCCAACTAATCTAAAGTTTCAGTATTTGGGGATATACCCTATACATTTCACATTTAATGTCTGCTCTTGATTTATTAACTAGCTAATGTTTATGACTAATTAAATACATTCACACATACAACTTTGTTATTAGAGATGAATTTTTTTTCCTTTATCCAAAGATCTGCTGAGAATGGACTTTGAACCATATGTTAGAACTTGGGCTTTGGGTAATACTTGTGAAGAAGTGAGCATGAAGGATGATTGTTCATTAATTGACATCACTACCTAAACGTTATGGGCACTGTGGGACTAATACATGCTATACCCTTCTCCTCCCCACCCACCAGAAATAAAATATTTGGAAGGTAATCTAAAAGTAGTGAGTGTGAAAATAGCTATAATTTAAGTTTTCTTTGAATTTACAGCACTTTATATATGGCACAACCTCACCTGTAGACTGATTTTTCTCAGATATTCAAAAGAAACAAATACTGTGAAATAGAGTTGGGTATTTGGTACATAATGAGTTGATTATACTTCTTAAAGTTGGCTCAGTACTTTGGTAACACAAACTCCGAAACATGTTTTTGTTGTATTTTGGAGTTACAAGTTACCAATCATATTTAGGATCTAACCATATGAAGTAAAGGTAAATGGCAACCATAACGCCAAATTTTCTAGTAAAAAAATCACATGGTCTTATAGCATTTTGTCTACTGGTTAATTTCTCACATAATTTACGGAGCTGGCAGTACTGAAGCTTACACCTGGATAAAATCAGGTAATTTTAATAGTAAGAAGGAAACTTAGAGATCATCTGACAGTTGTTTTTTTAACTGGCTTGGAATACAAAGATCAAATATTTGTGAATGGCCGTTGGGTTGTTGAATGTGTTTATATAAGAGCAGGAAAAAGAATAGCAAGCAGCCAGAATAGAAGTAGCAGAGAAGTGCAGAAAGAATAATAGAAGGAAACTTAATGTAATTGGACAAAACCAAAACAGCCAATATGAATTTGGAAGAAAGATGTAAATAGTGGCTGGATTTATTATTTATTTGATATAAGCTATTGATTTCTTAATAAATAGATGTCTTGTGAGTAAATACATGATAGTGTGATGCTACTTTTTAATGCATATCTGGTTATGTCTTCAGTAAAGTCGAACACAAATTCTAACTATCTTTGGCCACTCTGCTGTCAGATAATAATAATTCTTAATGTCCATCTTTAGTAGTCTTAGTGAACAATAAAATGCTAGTTATCACTAAAATAAGCTAGAGTAACTCCAGATTCTGAGCTGAGGAGAAGAATGGGTAGAATCCCGAACCACAAAATCAGGGCTCTATTTTTATAAATTTAGCAACTCATTCTCAGTAGTGGACTAACTATAACAAAAGAACTGGATGGCATCTGAAGAAATGTCTGGTTTTGGTGGTGGTGGTCTTGGTCTTCCTACCTGTGTACCAGATGAAGCTAATGTCTTTCCTGAATAAAGAGAAAAAAAATACCACCCCCAACGCCCTTTTCTCCTTTCACTTAATCTTTTCTGAACAGTTGTTGAATACAACCAATTTTTAGATAATTATAGATTTATTTATCCAGTGTCTTATTATTTGTTGTGTTATCAAATGCTTTCATTTAACATACCTGCAATTTCCAAACGAGAAAGATGACTAAATTGTCTTAAAATTTCTTTACAGATGAAGAAGGCAACCAGGATGAAACCTTAGATTCCAAGGTGTGTACTCAAATTTACATTGACCAGTATTTGATGCCCAATTTAAAAGCATGAATGATGTATCTTCAAAAAGATGTGAAATCTGCATCTTCTGAGCAACAGAACTATATTTTTTTAAAAAAGGAAAAGAAAGATAGCTAATGCCAATATTAGTTCTTCTGGGAGGAGAAATCACTGACCTATAGGAGAGAGAATAATATTTCTAAGAGTGTTGGTTACTAGATTTAATTCCAACTTAAATGTGCCGTGTGTGTGTGTGTGTGTGTGTGTGTGTGTGTGTGTGTGTGTGTGTG